>NC_137980.1:37904012-38397006 GCF_963924665.1 Micromys minutus | reverse complement strand
ACTTGTAAGAGCAGATGTTGGCAGGGCTGGGGCTGTAGCTCAGTTGGCAGAGGCCATTTCCTGCCATCGATGAAGTCTCAGGTTTGATCCCCAGTACCACATAAACTAGGCACAATGACACACACTTGTAATCCTGACTTGTAGTCAGGAGGTAGAGCCAGGAAGATCAGAAGTGTAAGCTCATCCTTGGCTATGTAATGAGTTCAAAGCCAGCCCAGTGTGCACGAGAGCCTGTCTCTGAAACATTAAAGTAACGGTTTTGGTTGGGTTTCAGTCTTGGGCAACACTGCTCTTACTCTCTTGGTGGGCTTGGTTTTTTAATCTGTGAAGTGGGTGAGTGAACAACTAGTGCACAGTACCTGGCTTCTAGTGAGGGTCCATGCTAGCTCCTGGTATCTTCATCCTCAGACCACACACCCAGTGGGTGCTTCATGGTGTGGTTTCTCTAGTGGCTTTTCTAATTTTCTCCTATATTGGAACTGCCTGGAGGCTACTTAAGGACACCAGTGGCTGGTGTCTCACTCGGGAACTTTTGGTTAGAGTGTCCGATTAGAGTGTGAGGGCTCTGTATCCTATTAACTTCCGGGTCAGTGCGTCAGCTACTGGTTCAGGACCATCCATCGAGAGCCACCGAGCTGGCCCCCCGGTAGGTAGACCTGATCAGCGGGACCAAACATTTGGAGCGAAGCGAAGCTCACTCGAGCACATGCTGACCTACTGTGGCTGTGCGATATCTGCCCATCAATCTAGCAGTTCAAGTGACCTTTACCGAGCATCTGCCATGCCCAGGCATTATACTCGACCACCTGACCGTGTCTATGAAATATAGAGAGGTCATGATCTGGAGAAGCCCAGCACCTGACGACCGAGCTGTCCGGGCTGAGCTTCCGCTCACACAGGTCCTGTCAGTAGAAACTTCATAGGCGTGGTTGGTTCGGGCATTTCTGTCAGCTCCTGCAGTCACTGTAGCTGCCTTCTCAAGGTGAGTTCAAATACTCAGGTGAAACTGATTATAATAATCCCATAATCCCCTTGCCTAGAAGGGCACTTGTCACTGTCACTAGTTTTAGTCCAAAGTTAACCCACAGAACAAGGCAGAGCAAAGCCTCTTGGGACCAGAGCCAGGCAGGCTATGGCACAACACCTGTTATACTTAAGGATGCTTTTCACTGTCAAATCAGAACAGTCTCAGAACCAAAGCCAAGGCAGGCGCAAATGCCGCACTTCAGGTAAATACCCTTCTCAGCAAGTATTAGTCGCTCATGCGAGTAGGGTGCTTCTGTTACTTACGGCTTCCCCGTGTTGGCTGCTGTTCACTGAGTAGCTATGGTGCGTTCGCCCACCACTGCGGTGTTAGCGGTGACCACTGTAACCCCACCATTGCTATCTCCTTCTCACGGGAGAAAATAGAGGTGATAATTCATAGTGTGTGTGTGTGGGGGGGGGGAGGGGTGCAGGTTGCAGATCATGATAGAAGCAGTCAAGGTTGCTCGAATGCTTACTTGCCGATCACACCTTCTCCACAAAGCGTCTTGGAAGGTGGAACAGATAGGGATAGAAATTCCATCTGGATCAGCTTTCTTTGGAGGGTTGTGGGGATCATAGATAGCAACTGACCTGCCCGGTTTCTCTCGAGTCTTCCCGTTCTGTTAGTGAAACCTCACAGTATTCTAGAAGTTCATCAACAGACAGACTCTTGGTTCGATTTCCTGGCTAGGCCAACGCCGCTTGGCCAAGTCTGCAGAACCCAGTTCCTGGGCGCCCCCGTGTGGTCGGATTATATAAAAAGCGCCTGAATGACATTGTCACTCCCAAGAGTTCCCTCTCAGGCAACGGTTGGGTTGCCAGCTGGGGCCATTTTGTCAGGAAGCACCTATTTGGAGATCTGAAACAAATGCATGCAGGTTTCTGCCAATCAGCTCCTAAGAAAATGTAAGGAAGCACTTACATTCAGCGCTTGGAGGCGGGGGATGAAGGGTGGGGCAGGGAGGCACAGCTGTAAGAGCGCATCGGGAAGGCTGAAGCGGTGAGATCTTGTCAGGCAGCGCGACCTCTCTCCTGGTTTCTGTTAAATCATGTGGTTCGCTTCTGCCTGGCAAGTTAGAGGCCCCAGGGTGCAGTGGAGCAAGCGCTACCTTTATGGGTGGTCACACAGAAGCCAAAAAAAAAAAAAAAGTCCAACCTGGCCAGTGTCTCTACCTCCACTAAAGACTGAATGATCAATGTTTGAAAGCTGCTTGCTGTCATTTTCCCCCTTGTTGATAACAGGCAGTCCGGACCAGGGACAAACCCGACTCTACACACTGTGCCAAAGGGTTCTAAAGAGGACACAGAAAGTGGTTAAAGCTGAGCCCTGTCAGCAGCCCATCCCTAATCTCAGGGATTTGCACCATGGGAAAGGGGGTAACTGCTGCCCTTTCTCCTTCCTCCCAGGCAGGGATTTTTCTCTCCCGTCCATGTTAATGACCATGCTGCTGCCCCTCCACCCTGCAGCGCTGGAAATGGAACACAAGGCCCGTTTGTGCTGGGCCTGTACCATATCTCTCTCTGAGCCGCACCTCCAACTCTGGTTTATGGCTTCAACTAGCCTGGGGCTAGGGGACAAAAGAGACCACACCATCCTTGATGTGGACACCTAGGTTTTCTTCTGGATCTTTGAGGCGAGCCCGAGGGGTACATTCTGGACTTCTTAAATCTAATGAGATCCCCACAGCCCCTTTGGACTGTTCCCCTGGTGTATCTGGACTGTTTGCATGGTGCTTGGAGGGAGGGAGAGAGAGGGTGGGGAGGGAAAGGAGAGAGAGAGAGAGAGAGAGAGAGAGAGAGAGAGAGAGAGACCTGTGTTTAACAAGCTACAAACACAAACAGTACTCTCTGGTTTTCTCTTTCCCCTCCCATTTTTTTGGCAGCTCTTTAGGTTTATGGTTCTTTCCCCAGAGCATGAATCCAGGAGTGGCCCAGGACTGCTGGGAACAACTGCTCCTTTGAGTGAATTCTTTCATGGATATCAGTCAAACAGTTTCTGTCAGCAGGAACTGGAAGGCATCATTGAGTTCATTGAGAATGTGCATGCACATGCGTGTGTGTGTGTGTGTGTGTGTGTGTGTGTGTGTAACTTGCACGCACAATGCCGAACATTTCATTTCACTAGCTCCATTCTTGGAAAAGGCACGTCGTCTTGGCAAGGGAGAGGAGACACTTCCCTGAGCACCTACAAATAAACCAGCGAATCATTAAATGACTCATGGTTGACGCCAGGCACCTTTGCCCCTCTCCTCCCACATTTCCTATTTTGCTTTTCTTTGGGGACAGTATTTGGGAATGTTTTGGAACCTGTGAGGTTTGCTTCTCACCCACCTGCCAGAGCTTGGTTGGGCTCTGTGGGACCCAGCTTTCAGCTTCTAGCCCCTCTGAATCCTGTGGGCTTTCTGTGCGAATTCAGGGAGTGCCTGACTGGGGCAGTTAGTATACGCTGTGTCAGAGGTAGGATTGCAACGGAAAACACACAACTTTCACACCAAGCACAAGACTTGCTTCTTAAACTATAGCTGGGTTTTAGGGTCATTGCAATAAATCATTGAGTTTGTGGCTTAAATTTAGAGTGCCATCTTCTTCAGCCTAGGAGAGGGGAGGCACCCGGAATAAAAGCCCAGGAGGGACTTTGCAGAGCTTCTCCCGGGGAGCCCCTCCCCCACCCCAACCTGGGTTTGCCTTCCAGGAAGTGGGAGGGTGTCATTGCCTGGTGGCCCTAGTCAGTCACTCCCCACTGCTTCGGCGCCTCCCTATCCTGCCCGATAGGCTCTCATCTGAGCCTAAGGCACTGGTGCCCAGTGAGGTGAAACTGGCCAACTTCCTCTAAAGACCGAGCTGGCCCAGAGGCTGGCAAAACGTCACAGCAGGCATCACCCCCAGGGCTTTGCAGACAAAGGAACTGACAGCTGCCTGGTCTCATTGGTCAGAGGAACTGGGTAGTGTGGCCACTTCCCCCACCCTTCCAGTTTTCCCAAGGTGCTTTTAGCACCCCGCCCCCAATCTTTCCAGCAAAACCTAGTGTTGTTTGAGCAGAGCAGGATATGGGAGCTCTGAACCCTGCAAGGGACAAACTGATTTCCAAATCAGGTCCTGAGGACCCAGGAAGCAAGCAAGTTTAGCTTAAATTTTAGGAAATCCTTTCTGGTCTGTATTTAAAAACCTAAAATCCAGTCAGTGTGCTGGCCGGCCACAGGCCTTACTGCCTTTCTCCACATCTGGGGGCTTACAGACATGGCCGTCCTTTGGATACATTTACCAATTTTCCAGTCTGTTCTAGGCGTGGCTTCTGTGTTCTCTTCCTTTCTAGGACAGGGTATTCAAAGTTTATGTGTGACCCCTGTGAGATAGTTCTCATGTGTGATGTTTGTGTGTGCTCACGTGCTGGTGCATGTGTAAAGCCTGCCAGTATGTGCGTGTGTAAATTTACCAGTCTGGCAAGAATGAATATATTCTAAAGGGACACCTTCGATCCTCGTTGGCTATCCTACTATTGAAACAACCAACCCCAAGAAGTTAAGGTTTTCCCAGGAGTCTCCAAGAGGAGAAGGAAGGCTGAAGCCCTGAGGGCGGGGGTGGGGAGGGGGCTAAGCCCTGAGGGTGGGGGTGGGGAGGGGGCTAAGCCCTGAGGGTGGGGGTGGGGAGGGGGCTAAGCCCTGAGGGCGGGGGTGGGGAGGGGGCTAAGCCCTGAGGGTGGGGGTGGGGAGGGGGCTAAGCCCTGAGGGTGGGGGTGGGGAGGGGGCTGGAGGAGGTGTTTGTTTGCTGGAGAAAGCTTTCCAGTGTGTAAGAGACAGAGGTGGCAGCAAATTACACCAGGGCTGAACTGCTTGGCTACACAGTCATGTTTTCTATTCGAAGGACCTTGATGATGGGCGGTGGGAGAGACTCTTGGATCTCTTTCTCCCTCTCCCCAGTGTGGCCACATTGGGTAGTCTGGTTTTTAATCTTTAATTTGGCTCTTTTGATTGGCTTCTCAGGGACTGGTGACCAAACCTGTTTTGCCGGGACAGAGGCTGTGAAAGTAAGTTCAGCCATGTGTGCACCACTGAATTCCTGTCTATATGAGTATGTAGTTTGAATGCGTATGCACATGGAGTTGTGTGTGAAGGTGTACTGAATGTGTGTGAGCATCCATAGTGGACACTGTTTCTCAGATGCTTAGAAAGACACAATCCTTGCAGAGAATGCCAGCGAGCTGCGTTTGAAGTTTAGAATCAAAAGCTTTTCTAAAATTCAATATTTTTTTATTAAATTGGGAAAAAAAAAACACCTCAAGTATTTGCATAATCTGTCAATTTTTATTAACTGGGTTAGGGGAGAGTTTTTATCAGAGCACATTATGAAAACATTAGGACGTTACAGACAAGCGTGAGATAAGCGTCAGACAGAACAGATGAAGCAAGTCCCTCAGCCATCTGAGAAACATTAATAACGAAATATTGCAGCAACAAATCTTTGTTAGGGGGTACCGGATGCAAAGGGGAAAGCGGAGGTCTTTGCGCCCCCTTGTGTTGCAAAGTGAACCTGCAACTTCACTTCACTTGGCTATTTTTCTTTTGAAGTTGGTAATTTCATGCCCTTGTCCCCATGCCTCAGAAGCAAATTGTTCCCCCAAATCATTGTAATCCCTTTCCAGCAAATCACTTCCCCTTCACCGATAACTTTCAAGGACCCTATTTGAAAACCAATCCTTACCCATTCTCTTTTTTTATAGCCCACACATTCCATTCCAAAAGTTGGCAGGTGCTCAACATAGAGCCTGCCCCACGTGTGAAATGAAACAAACCAGCCATCCCTTTCCCTCTTTGGGTTCAGAGGAAATGGCAACGCTGGCTACAAAGCCAGATATTCTTTGTCTGATAAACATTTTTCTTCTGCACCTTACTAGATACCTGCCATTTTTTTTCCATACACAAATGCCTTAACCTACTTAACCTACTCCTGCCCATACCTGGCACTCACCAGCTCCCTGGATCAACTGGTTAACCTGCTAACCCATTTTTATACTTATGTGCCAGGAAAGACTGGACCAGAGACATAAATAATACACCTTGATCTACAACAATTCAGGTTGAAGTTGTAGGCAGCATTTCATTGGCTGGCCAGAAGAAACAAAATATATACACACAGAGTGGGTCTAGACAGGAGATGGACTGGGAGGAGAACCCGGGAGGAACTGGGTGATTTTGTTTACTTGGATTTTCCAACCGGTCCAATGGATACGGGGTCCGTTTGCACCTGAGCGTCCAACATCCGCTTTGGTCCCTGGAGAAAAAACATGAAGCAGCCATTATGAGAACAGCAGCAGCGAGGGGGACTTACCACATACTCATTCTGAGCTAGGTCCTGTGCTGCGTAAATACGCCGTGTTCGTGGATGGATGTCTAGCTTCAGTGCCCAGTGACATTGCTTCCTGGGTTTGTGAAATCTTAGTCACGTTATGATTTGATTTTAAAATGGGAGTGCTCCCAGATAAAGTGTGCTCAAATGGTGACACACATGGAACAGTCCTGGGGTGGGGAGAGGACGGTTTGCTATATGAGTTCTATATCACTGGCCACTATCAATAGCTCATTCTTTCAGTGTCTAACAAAATGGTGCCCCAGTTTGCTCCCCAGTACTATCTGAAGTGGCCTTACTCTTTTATCCTCCTCCTCTGCGGGCTCAGCCTGCTGCCTCCTGGGTGCCGTCAATCTAGTTCTTCCTGCATACAAATTCTATGGACTCAGTCTAACACTCATGGTCAGGTTAGCTCGACTTCCGACCAACAGACCCACTTACAAACCCTCACGACGCATGGTATTTCCCTATTCTACAGTTTCGCTTTTTCTAGCTTCGAGTTTCATTTCTTCTCTATCTTATTTTCCAGGTAGCATCTCACTGGGTAGCCCTGGCTGTCCTGGAACTCACTATTTAGCCCAGGTTGGCCCTGGTCTCACAGCAATCCTCTGGTGAGTTAGGATTAGAAACCTGCACCACCATGTGGAGATTTTCCAGGACTTCATACCAAGGAGCAATAGATCCCCAGCCCTCGAACACAACTTCTTTCCTGGGTTGAGATTCATACATATCACATGGAGCAGAGGCACTGTTACCGGTGGCTCTTTTTGCAGCCTTACAAATAGAACCTTCCAACACAGGATTGTGCCCAGAGCACAAGAAAGAATGAACAACACAGCTGAGTACTGTAATGTAGTAAGTTATATGTATTATAGCGTGCTATAGCAGGTGTATACATAACTATATGGTTACTATACATATAGTGTATGTTACAGAACATATACATACTATCTGCCACTGTCTAGTATAGGAAATACGACAGTATAGTTTGTGTATGTGTGCGTGTGGTATGCATGTGTATATATATACATGCTCACATGTATATGGTACACATGTGAAGGCCATAGGTTGATGCTAGGTGTCTTCTCCAGTTGTTCTGACAGTGACAGAGGCAGGGTCTCTCACTTGAACCAAGAGCACACAGATCCAGTTAGTCTAGCTAACATCTGGCTCCAGAGATGCCCTGTCTCCTCTTCCTTATGCTCCGTGATTACAAGACCATGGCCATACCCTCTTGCATTTACATTGGTCTTGGGAATTTGTGATGATTTGCATATGCTTGGCCCAGGGAGTGGCACTATTGCCACTAAGAAGGTGTGGCCTTGTTGGAGGAAGTGTGTCACTCTGGAGACACTCCTTCTAGCTGCCTGAGGATGCTTAGTCGGTTCCTAGCTTCCTTTGGATGAAGGTGTAGAATTCTTAGCTCCTCTTGCACCATGTCTGCCTGGATGCTGCCATGCTCTCGCCTTGATGATAATGGACTGAACCACTGAACCTGTAAGCCAGCCCCAGTTAAATGATGTCATTTATAAGACTTGCCTTGGTCATGGTGTCTGTTCACAGCAATAAAACCCTAACTAAGACAGGATCCCAACTCTGAAAATTTGATTCGACAGTTGGAACAAATCTGATTATCTTCTCTACTCTGCCTAAATCTGCAACAGCAAAAGAAATTCTTCTGCCCCAATCAGTCCCAATTGCTCCTCAGTGAAGAAGTAATTTAACTGAGTATTTACATCCCTAACAGATTACAGATGTAGGAGACCATGAGCCTGAGGTTGGCTCTTTAAGTTCTAATGTCACCTGTGGCAAATAGCTGGACTTCAGCCAATCACAAACAGTCTAGGTTTGGCCAATCAGAAGCTGGCAATTTGTCATACCACGCCCAAATAAGGTAAGAGGTACATCACACCACTCTGACATCAATCAGTGATTACTCTGTATTTGTATCCAGCTGGTAAGCTAGTGGCTCATAGGGCAGAAGAGGATCCTCTTCTGGCCCAGTGTTCTGCCTGACCCATTACTCCATAGTAACTCTGTTGAGTTTTTCCTTTAACATTCAATAATGATATAGCACAAATGGGTCTGTGTTAGTTCTTATTAACATAGCTAGAGCCATCGGGGTAGAAGCATCATTTGAGAAATTGCCTCCATAAGACTGGGCAGAAGGCAAGTCTATAGGGGCATTTTCTTGATTGCTGATTGCTGTGGGAGGGCCCAGCCCACTGTGAGCGGCGCCACCCCCTGGGCTGGTGCTCCTACACTGTGTAAGAAAGCAGGCTAAGTAAACCATGGAGAGCAAGCCATTTATGCGGCATTCTTCCATGGTCTCTGCTTCAGTTCCTGCTCTCAGGTTCTTGCCCTGACTTCCACTGACATAGGGGTTTGTGTCGAGTGACCCAGCCAAGAACACAGAGCTAGGAGGCAGCCAGAGCAGAACTGCAGTCTAGCGGGTGGAGTGGCTTGGGGACACAGGCGCTGTCCCCGGTGGTTCTATTTAGCTTGTCCTATCCCTAACCCCTGGCATCTTCAACCATCCTGTCTCTAACCTTGAGCTCCAGAACAGGCTGTGTGTCTGTTGCTCTCTGTGCCTAGAACAGTGCCTGGTGGTACCCAGTAGGCGCACAAAAATCATTTGTTTGCCAGTCTTCCGGTGAGCTACCACTTTGGAGTCAAATACCACATCCTTTAACCAAGAACCAAGAAAGAAGCTTCGAACACTCCATCTGCTTACCAGGCCCTTCAGAAAGCCCCCGAGGGACTGTCGCCGCTTCTCAGATCTCTTTTGGGTCTTGTCCCCGGTCTGCAGTGCATTTGCTTCCACCATGGGCTGCTGCACACATGGGGCTGGTTCTCTGGCTTCCTGTTTGCCGTTCTTTTGCTTGTTGCTCTCGGCCGCTGGCTTCTTGTCCACCGATTTCTTGTCCTTTGAGGAGGCCTCCTTGGTTTTCTGAGCTGTTCCCATGGGCTCCGGCTCTGGGGGTGAGGGCGTCTTCTCCGTGGAGTTTGATGTCTACAGCAATTTCAAACAAAGGCCCTGTTTAGTGCCCCTGTAAATTCTTAAAAACAGAGGCTCAGATATCGCAAGTGAGTTTGGGCAAAATGTGGGGGAAAAGAAAAAAAAATCATTAAGGCCGTGCATAACAGGGGCATTTATTTATATATTTATCTTGCAATAATCCATTACTCATCTATGCTTTCCCTTCCAGAATTCTCTCTGTTCCTTCGCAAACTACATACATAACTTGGGCTGAGCCACTTAACTCCCCAAAGCCTCAGTTTCTCCATCTGTGAACGGAGGCAGTAATGACAGCTACCCTATGACACCTAGGCAAATTAATCCTACCTGAGGTATGTGGTCCTGGCCTGGCCAGTATCAGCAGTGTACATGATGGGGCATGTACAGCTCTGATTGGTTCTGCATAGCTGAAGACAGTTCTGATTGGTTCAGCATAGCTGAAAACAGTTCTGATTGGTTCAGCATAGCTGAAGACAGTTCTGATTGGTTCAGCATAGCTGAAGACAGTTCTGATTGGTTCAGCATAGCTGAAGACAGTTCTGATTGGTTCAGCATAGCTGAAGACAGTTCTGATTGGTTCAGCATAGCTGAAGACAGTTCTGATTGGTTCAGCATAGCTGAAGACAGCTTTGATTGGTTCAAGAAAGCCTAAGCCATCACTGACTGGGTCAGAGTAGCTGAAGACAGTTCTGATTGGTTTGGGATGGCTGAAGACAGCTGTTCCTTGATCTGCTATTAGAGCATTGTCAGAAACAACCCAGAGCCTGGCTTCATTTCCATCCGATTTGAAGGTATGAAAGTGTAAGCCTAGGCCTTTAAGACTTCGTTTCAAGAGAAAAAAAATATGCCTGGACAGGAAGTCAACACAGAAAGCAGCAGAGCTAAGAATGTGCAAAAGAAATCCATTTGGATGGCTGAGCATGTGCCCTTGGGTCCAGCCATTCCTGGAGCCCTTTCACTCATAGACAGCTGTTGAGAGAGCATCCCATAATTAGCATAAGTGACATTTCTTGAGGTTGCTCATTTTGAAATTTGTAATTACATATGCCTTATATTTTTTTATGTCAAACTGTTCTTTTATTTCATAAAATGGAAGTTTAAGAAAAATACTTACTTTTAGTTTTGAATGGACATCTTTCAGTACCAAAAGTGAGGCACCCTAGAGGGTACCTACAAAGTAAACATTATTTAAAAAAAAAAAAAAAAATCCAGTCCTAAAAGATTCTGGAAAAACCATAGTTACATACCCCCAAATCTGGTAGCCTGTAGAAATCTTTTACTCATCATGTTCTTGAGCTCAAATGCCCACCAGTACCGACAATATAGAAGCAGAAAAGAAAAAGCAAGCACAATGAAATCTTACTCCCCGGCTGTGAGCCAACTGAGGCCCAAGTAAGTTCTCTGGTGTCAGTTTTAGCAACTTTGGCTTTGGGACAAGGGAGACAAGTTGGAGTAGTTGGAGAAATTCGAGGAACTTAGCGTCACACACATCATCCCATTGGCTCGTGGATGCTCAGCTAGATTCAAACTGGGAGACATCATGTCTACATGGCCAGAACCACTTTTAACCTTGTGGTCTTCCTGGCTTGGCTCTGCCTCCCAAGGACTTGTGTTAGAATTACAGGCCCACGCCCCCGCACGGGGCTTTTGAAACCTTGACAATGAACTCTTGTGAGATACAACCTATATTAGCTTTAAATGGCAGCTCTGAAAGTCACAGTAAAGCTTACAAGTGTAACCACTACCCGTGGGTACATTTGACCCCCTTGATACAGGGCTACAAACTCCGGTTCATGAAGTCCTGACCTGAACCGTGGCAGGAAGTCTGATGGCAGAGCCGCAGTGTTGAGCGAGAAAAGAAGCCAGCACTTTGCATCAGCGAAGCAAGCACAACCCCGAGAAAGACAAGCGGACTAGCTACACAGCGTTACTCAGAAAGGCTAGGAATCTGGGCCGCTGTGCAAACCCCTGAACTTCCACAGGCTGTATGGAAGATGTCAGCATCTAGCAGTGACTCAAAAGCTCATACTGGAGTCAGAGATCTGGCTTGAGTACAGTCCTTGTTGTGTGAACAGGCATCGAAGAGTCTCTTCTGTGTAAGGTCACCTGAGGGTCACAGTACCACATCTGGCTCATGTGGAATGCCAAACACAGAGTGGAGATCAGCTTGGGTTTTCTTAGAGGGAGGTAGTTCCAGGACATGAAACTGTCAGTGTGACATTCAGGAAAGTCCCTGGCTAACACAAGAACCGGCCAGCCTCTTGCCACCCACCGCCTGCAGTTCCTCCTTCTAAGAAACTGTGAGGCTCTGACTGTAGTGTGCTCAGGGAATGGGAAATACTGAGCCACACGCTAGGGGCACACGCTAAGGCACACCACTCACCCTGCCCGGCTGCAGGGACTCCCTCCTTTCTCAGGAAAAACTCCATCTGGGAGCGGGGTTTTATTTTCTTCTTGTTATTTTACCCAGTTTCTTGTTAGGCTTTGGGATGCTGGCTGCTGTGTTTCGGTCAAGTCTTGGCTCTCGGAGATCCTGTCCTGGTCCCTGCGCCCCACTCCCTTTTGGAACACTGCTCTGATATCCTTTCTGCCTGCTGGTGCCTCAGGGAACACCGTGGCCTTCAGTTTTTATCCAGTACCAGGAAAGAGTGGCCACAGAGGGGTTTTCTTAAAATGTGTGCAATGACTGGCCAGCAAGTCACACTCGGTGACCCTGAAGCCATCCTAGATTACTCTGAGTCAGGACTGGGCTCTACAAAGGACCAACAGTTGCCAAGCAGGTTTCTGTGAGAGAACTTTGGGCAGGCTCTTGGGTGCCTCTTCTCTGCCATGCTTACAGTTTCTTTTGAACAGCTTAAAAATGAATTCATGTGCGTGTGTATACGTGCATGTATATATGTATTACTGTATAAGGATGTATGCATGATTAATATGTATGTATATATTGCTTGTTTTCATAATGTATCCCTAGTTTTTTGGGCTTGAAACATGGCTTGAATGTTAACAGCACTTGCTGCTCTTGCAGAGGACCTGAGTTCAGTTCCGGAGACCCACATCAAACACAGCCACCTATAGCTCCAACTCCATGGGCTCTGACACTCTCTCCTGACCTCCCCAGGAACCTGTGTTCCCGTGACCATACCTACATGACAACAAACATACAATCAAAAGACACGTAATTAAAAGTAAAATAATCTATTATTCTGATTTTGTTTTTCCGAGACAGGGTTTCTACGTAGCTCTGGCTGTCCTGAAACGTGCTCAGTAAACCAGGCTGGCCTTGAATCACAGAGATCCTCCTGCCTCTGCCTCCTGGGTGCTGAGATTAAAGGCCTGGGCCACCACGGCCCAGATGTTATTCTAATTTAGGCAAGTGCTCTCCTGCTAAGCCACCCCATCCGTTCATTCCTTTGCAACATTCGAAGTTTGAAAGCCGGGCATTGATTGCTAAGTTTCCCAGGGTGTCCTGGAACTCTCTCCCTACCTCAGCCTGGTCCTGAACTTTCAAATCATCCTGCTCCTCAAGTCTGTGTCACCAAGCCTGGCTTAATCTGAATTATTCACTTGAGCACAAGAATGGCTTTGTTATGAAATACGGAAGCCTTGACGGTTTTACCTTGAACCTGAGTCTTTCTCAAAATTTACTAGACATATTAACATGCAAACCAGCTAAGCAGGAAGTGGAAGAACATGGTTACTGGCACGTCTCATGTTATCTGGACTCTGGAGATCACCTGAGGCTAGGGGTGCTCAGGTTTCTGCAAACACTCACGAGAGGACAAACCTACTTCCCTTCTCCCTTTAAAAACGAAACAAATCCTCTGTCATCTCCTGATGAGGACATGCCACTTCTTAAGGCAAGGTCTAAGGCGCTGGGAGATGGAGTTCTCAAACAAGACTTTCCAGCCGCCAGATTAACAGGAGGAGGTTTCCCCGCTCACTCGGCCATGAACCACTAAAATTATTGGTATGGCTGTACCTCTACAGAGTCTAGGTGAACTGGACAGTCAACTAGATTTATCCTTTAAACAAGTGTGTGTGTGTGTGTGTGCACACTTGCATGCAGTATATATAGTGTATATGTGGTATGTATGTGTGTATGTATGTGTATGCTGTATGTGTAGTGGTGTGTGCATGTGTCTTATGTATGTGTATGTGTGTGTGCAGTATATCTAGTGTATCTGTGTGTGTGTGGTATGTATGTGTAGCTTGTGTGTGCAGTATGTGTGGCATGTGTATATGTGCAGTATGTATAGTGTGTGTACATATATGTGTGTACATATGTGTGCAGTATGTATAGTGTGTATGTATGTGTGTGTAGTATGTGTGTAGTATGTGTAGTGTGTGCAGTATGTGTAGTGTGTGTATATATATGTGTGTACATATATGTGCAGTATGTATAGTGTGTATGTATGTGTGTGTAGTATGTGTGTGTAATATGTTATGTGTGTGCAGTATGTATAGTATGTGTGTGCATGTGTTTGAAATATGTATAGTATATGTGTGCATGTGTGTGCAGTATGTATAGCATCTGTTTATGTATGTGCAGTATGTATAGTGCATGTGTGTGCGTGTGCAGTATGTGTGTTTATGTGTGTGCAATATGTTTAGTGTATGTGTGCGTGTGTGTGCAGTATGTGTGTTTATGTGTTGCAGTATGTATAGTGTATGTGTGTGCGTGTGTGTGTGGAGGTCACAGGACACCTTTTAGAGTCAGTTTTCTCCTTCTACCTTGTTGGGACAGGTCCCTCTTGCGTTGGAGATCTTTGCTTGTTTTTGCTTCTGTGCTGTGTCCCCCAGGCTAGCTGGCCCGTGAACTTCCAGGTAAAATGTCTTTACTTCCCACTTTTCCATAGGAGACCTGGGATTACAGACATGTACCACTATACCAGCTTTTTGTATGATCTGGGAGTTAAACTTGGGTTGGCAGGTTGTCATGACAAGAATTTACCCACAACGCGATCTCACTGGCCTGTATTTTTCTTTTGGTATAAAGTAAATTTACTGTGTTTCCAAGGTGAACCTTTGAAGGCTTGGGCTCCAAAGAGCCCACTATTGTATAGATTTAGGGCTTCAATATAGGTCTAAAAAGAAAAGAAATGGAAAACATCACATTCTCTAATATTATATTTATAATACATGAAATCATGTAGTTTTCTAGTTATTAGCAGAAGTAGAAATGTAGTCTGTGTTCTGAATTATGCTGTAGATTCATGTGATCTGAGCACAACGTTAGGATGGTGACCAACAGCTTAACAATAGTGACAAGGCGCACCTGCAGTTGGCTGAATCATTCAACTCCAATTCATCCCTTGAAAACGAATCCCTTTCGTGGTTAAGTTTGGAATAAAATAATAATTCATGATCAATGGGGTCATACAGAGAGGGAGCAGATTCCAAAGACTTAGTGTCATTATAGGAAGAGACACCAGGGGGCACTCTTCTCCCCTCGTTCCTCCCGTTTCCCCTGCAAGGTGGTAAGGCAGCCATTTGCGTACAAGGGAGAGAACCTTCGGTAGGGACTAAACCACGCCCACACTTCGATTTTAGCTTTTCCAGCCAACAGAAACGTGAAACAGAAATTCCTGTGACTTGAGTCACTCACTGAGCAGTGTTTTGCTATGGCAGCTCACACTGGTATTAAGTTATTTATTGAGCCTCCACGCCAGAAATGCTCTTAGTGCTTTTTCAGAACTGATTCATCTAGGCAGACGCTCCATCCACTCTGCGTCCCTACATCCTCCTAAGTGAGGGTCCCGAGACACTGGGAGATCGGTAATCTTTCAAAAGAACTATAGCAAAACCCCCACAAAAACAAGCAAACAAACACCCTTAAAAACACAGGATCAGACCCAGGCCCTTTGTATCTAAAATACAGGATTTTAAGCATGTCTTTGTATTATTAAAGTTAACACACGAGTTCTAACATTTTCTATAGAAGTATCTATTTAAATTAAAAGGAGTGCCAGATTACAAAATAGGAGGTTAGTAATGATGCTGAACAGCTAATTTTCCTCCCTCTGCGTCTCAAGTGAGGGGATCGCAGGCGTGTGCTACCATGCCTGGTTCTCTGCAGTGCTGGGATGGAGCCCAGGGCTTTGCATGTGTGAAGCTCATAGGCTAAGAGAGCTGCAAGCCACACCCTGCCCATTAGTCCCATTTAAAAAGGAACCTGCACAGATGTCAAGCGTTCTGTTCGTTAATAATAAAGAAGGTAAGGGAACGGCATTGTTGATCTAAGCATTGTTGATCTAATATTCTTCTCTGCGCCAGGCGCCACAGAAGCCCAGAGAAGAGCAGGAGCACCAGCTTGCTCTACAACGTTCCAGACAGGGTGAGAAGAATCAGGAGAGACGGAAGAATGTTACAGTATCCCGAAGTGAGCCAACACTAAGATGGGGATGACCGAAGGGCACAGGCGCTCTTTGAAGAGGTGACATTTTCTGCTAAAACTCGAAGGCTGGGAAGAAACTTTCTGTCTGGAGAGAGAAGCGCCGAGGCCTCACCCATGCCATGTCTGCAGAGCCCAACACTGCTGGGTACACAGTGGGTGCTTAACCAGGCAGTGTTTCACAAGTGGCCGAGAAGTGCATTGAGAACCCGGAGGCAAGGCTGAACCCGCCGGCAGGCTGAGTTCACAATCACTTACGTGGCAGCTGGAGTCTTTCCCGTTACTGTCTTCCGAGCGGGTGATCCCTTCGCTCCCTCTCACTGACTACAACAACAAACAGACAGTATCACAAGTCACCGCGGCACAGCGACGACTTCTTCCCAAACCGACCGCGACCCCCTCGTTTACCCGTGATATTTAGGATCAAGATTTGAGAAGAGCAACTGGAAAGCGGTCACTCAGAGAGCTCTGGCGGTTTGTGTCATCAGGGTCTGATGAATTCGAGTTTCAGCTTCCCAAAGGAACAGCAAACAAACAAATCGACGAAATAAAAATTATATATGGGGTAAGGAGACGTTTGTTCCTGTTTTCCCGGGAAAGGACTATGAGATAACCTAGACTAAATGAGATCCTCTTTCAGAAGGAGGAGAAAAAAGTAACAATGGAAGGAGGAGTGGTTAGAGATATGAATGAATGAATGAATGAATGAGTGAGTGAGTGAATGAACTGGCCATTGGAGCCACTGGCTACTAATTCTTTTTGCTATAGTCAGTGGAGGAGAGCTGGGAGTTAGAGACAGTGGCTTCCTCAACAGGGCGACAACTCAGTGGAATCTGCATCTTTGATTCCTTCAACCAAGGTGAGCTGAGCTACTGGTTCCAAATGTGTGATCACAGGCCCAGAGGTACCAGACTCACCTGGGGATTTGTTAGCGAGATGCAAATTCTTCCTTCATACCTGCTTAGATCCAGATTCACAGAATCAGAAACTCTGGGCCTGGGGCTCAGACACCTGTGTTTATCAAGCCCCTTGGGAGGCTCTGAGCAATGCTCTAACTGGCCACAGTCAGACTCAGACTCACCCTGGGACCATGTGACTTTAAGTGTGCGTGGCGTGATCAAACTCCCACGTGACGTGAGGATGAACGCTCATTGGTTACCACCGTCTCCTCTCTGGCTGCGCAGAAAGGGAGGAGGGACTCCCAAATGCACCTATCAACTGGGATGATCTCTTAGCAGACAGCATACGCACTCAGCGTGCACAGCTAAGAACACTTGATCTGGAGATTGTGAGAGGTGGGCCGGGAGCTGGCCGGGTGGTTAAAGCACCTTCCATGCAAGCAGGGGGCATGAGGCCAGAGCTCAGACCCCAGGAAGCTGAGTGGGTATGACAGCCATTTGTGATCCCAGTGCACGGAGGGAGTCAGGATTCCTGGAGATCAGATTACATAGGCTAGTTGCTTCGGGAAGACTCTCGACACCATCCTCGGGCACACGTGTGTACATACATGTGCATGCACACACCACTCAGTCAACTATCGATGACTGAACATTTACTCGAAATCAGATGATTTGAATTGAATAAATAAATTGAATAGATTTGAATAAATAAAGCAAACTAATGCGGGCTTGGAGGAGACAGAGGCTGATGAGTCTCAAGTACAGATGTCCGTGGGACACGCCCACTCAAAGGTGGAAACTGCTTTTCAGTATGACTTGGGGTTGCTCTCGGAACAACAGAAGCACCGAGTAGGACCATCAACACTTTGGACAGACTGTGGGGATGGTAGCATCTTTCCCTAACCCTAAAGCCACCTCCCCAGTGAACCCCAAGTACAGATCACAGTCTCGGTGTCTCCTGTACCATGGTGGTGGCTTTGAATAAGAGCGGAGTCTACAGTTCATATAGTTGAATGCTTAGTCCTAGGGAGAAAACTGTTGGAGAAAGGCAGGAAGGATTAGGAGGTGTGGCCTTATTGGAGGAAGTGTGCCAATGGGAATGGGCTTTGAGGTTTCAAAAGCACAAGCCAGACCCAGTCTGTCTGTCTGTCTGTCTGTCGCTTCCCTTTATAAGAGTTTCCTTGGTTACTGTATCTCTTCACAGCAATTGGAACACGAAGACAATCACCATTCCTGGCTTCCATGGAATCCCTTAGAGTGGGATTCACCAAGCTTTCTGAGTAAAGACCAGTATGTCCCCTACATGGGACTGAGATCCTCGGGCATGGAGAGCCGCTCTTCCAAGAGGCTTGATTCCAAGAGGATTCATTCCCAGAATGCTGAGCAGAGGGAATTGACTCCTTTGGTTGTTGCTGCCAGCCCTCTTATCTGCTACGGTCTGTCTGAACGATGCCTGCCTCTGCTTTGCCACTGTGTGTTCGTATCTCTCTGGAAGTATAAGCCCGGTTAGACTCTCTTTTATCAGTCGAGTTGGTCACGGTGTTTCATCACAGCAACAGAAAAGCAACCAACACATGTATGAGCAGAATAGCTTTTTAAGCCAAAACAGGCTGCAGTCCAGCTGATGCAGGAATGGCTGGCTATGAATGAAAAGTCCAAGAATCCAGGAATCACTGTGTCCCCATTTCTAGATTGTAGTTTATTTCAGACGTAGTCAACTTGACAACCAACAATAGCCGTCACAGTGGAGCTCTGTGAGTTCAAGGCTAGCCTGATCTACATACTGAGTTCCAGGTCTACATGGGGATACCTCATAAAATAAATAAATAAAAGAAAAAGTAGGGTGATCCATCTATCTGTCTATCTATCATCTATCTATCTATCTATCTATCTATCTATCTATCTATCTATCTATCTATCTAACTATCTATCTAAAGACAGGGTCTCATATAGCCCAGGCTAGCCTCAGGCTTAATACGTATCCAAGGATGTCCTTGTACTTGTGATCCTCCTGCGTCCAAGTTCTGAATGCTGGGATTATGGATGTAGGCCTCCACTCTCAGTTTGTAGTTGAGATTTTCATTCTGTGAGAGGCAACAAAGTTTCCTAACTCAACCTCATTTACTCAGATACAAGGAAATGATTCTCCCGGGTCCACAGAGGTTAAGCATCTCATTTTTCTACTTCACTAAGACGTTTGTTTGGAATAGAATTAGGTAGTCATCTAAATGATCTGTCTGAAGCAATGTTCATTGTAAGTGCAAATACATTCAAGACTGCTATATCTAAGCTTAACATAGAGGACAAGAATTAACTTTGCTCTTTTTGCCTGTGATTTTAAAACCAGTAGCCCGAGGTATAAAAGAAGCTGCAGAACAAAGCTCAGCATCACAGAACCTGCACAAACCCCTAGAAACCAGCAACCTCGAAGGAAGCAGCAGTGGTACCCGAGTCAAAGGCAGCTATAGAAATGACAAAAACGGAATAATAGGAAATAGGACTTGAAATTCTGAGTTTGCTCTGGGCTTTGGGCGAATTGCTCAAACCCTCTCTGGTCCTGAAGCTCACTTGGGAGAGTTGTTTCTTATAGCTGGGCCTAGTGTGGCTTTAAAAACCATTTACTAGGAGCCAATCTGCTTCTTAAGTGTTCCTGACCACCAAGTGATCTCTTTGTCACCCCCTTACTCATATTTTAACACCTAAAGGCAATTTTGAGAACTGGAATTTTGGCCCGAAGACTTCTGTGTTTTGCATAATTGCCATTTTCAAACCACCTCCATTTCCCCTGCAGATACTAATGTTTGAAGTTTTATTGTCCTGTAAGATTGCATGTGCTTAACAGCAAAGCATGCGTCTTGCTGTCTCCTCATTAGGGACTTTAGGTGGCCGACTATTAAACCTCAAAGTCTTTCCCTCAGCTTGAGGATGTCACACCGATCAAGATTTTCTTATAAGGCTAGTGGTCCAGAGAGATGGAATAATGTGGGTAAAGCTAGTGGGAAAGAATTTGGGCTTTCCAGAAGCAGGCTGTCCTTAAGCTGGGAGATTATAAATCAGAAATCTACATGTTTCATCTCCACGTCTGGTTTTGACTCTGCCTACCTGGATGTTATGTATAACCCTCTGCCTGATCACGCCATAAAAATATTCTAGCATTTCAAACACTTTCTTGACATTCAGCCGACTAGTGTGTATAAGAGCCTGTTTCTCTTCACTGTCGGGTTGATCTCAGAAGTGATTCCTTGCGATTATTTTTGAGTTCCCGTAGGAGCCTGTGGCGCTTTGGTGGTTTAGTCCAACCATCTGTGTAGAATGTAATGTGAGGATTTATATTACTCTATTTTCTTTTACCTGAAATGCAGTTATACAAGAAATGAAGGTCTTCCACTTTGTAAGAGGTTGGTTTATGGAAAGAAAATGCTTTCTAAAGAAGTCAACTAGGTGGGGCTGGAGAGATGGCTCAGTGGTTAAGAGCACTGACTGCTCTTCCAGAGGTCCTGAGTTCAATTCCCAGCAACCACATGGTGGCTCACGACCATGTGTAATGGGATCTGATGCCCTCTTCTAGTGTGTCTGAAGACAGCGACAGTGTACTCACATACATAAAATAAATAAATGATTCTTGAAAAGAAGTGAGCCATCCACGTGGGGCACAGAGGTTGACATATATAACCCAGCACTTGGCAGGGTGAGACAAGAGGATTGCTAGGAGCTTGAGGCCAGATTGGGGCTCACAGTGAGCTTCAATCATTAGAGTGAACCCTGTCCTAAATGACAAAAACAACCAAACCAACCAAACAAACAAAGAAGAAAAAAAAAAAAAAAAAAAAAAAAAAAAAAGAGGAGAAAAAGCAAAGCCACAAGTGGAAATTAAAAAAGTATTCAAAGAAGACTTTGCCACAGATCACTGAGATGTATCATCAGAGAGCCGGAGAAGTGAGACAGAGGCTAAATGGATATCCCTCTGGCTAGCGAAGAAGCTAGACAGGCCAACTCTCCCCCTAGTGAAGAGGCTAGACAGTCAATTCTCTGATTAGTGAACTTTGATACACACCAAAGGTTTTGCTATTGGGTTCTCTATTAAGTAAATTATATAATTTTCTAATTATGTTAAAATAAGTTTGAAGCATTCAGCTATTTGGCCTTAGTTGCCCAAACCCTTAGTGGTAGGTTACACATTCATTTTCAACGCCTTAGGGCAATGCCTTGATGCCATGTGTGTATCTAAAGATTTTAAAGCAATCTTGAGGCCGTGAGTACAATGAAAAAATGTGTCCAGAAAGTAATGGCTGGACCCACCTTCCTGGGATCTCCCCAGTGGGAACATTAATACACAAACATAAAACTAAAAATGAATGTAGAGGCTGGGGCATAGCTCATTGGGTAGAGGTGCCTGCCACCAAGTTTGACAACTTGAGTTTGATTCCTAGGACCCACATGGCAGAGGGGACTCCTACAAGTCACCCCCTGACCTCTACAAGCACGCACCATCCCCAAACACAAAATAAATAGAGATGTAAACAGATTTTTAAAGTGTGTGTACATCCTTCATGCAGGCAAGGTCTCAAGTGAGATATCGAAGCCTGCTCATTGACTGTGAGCAGAATGAACAATGAATGTCATTTTTTTTTCCTCTCCCCTTCACTGGGTTTTGTTCCCCAAGGGAATGACTGTTAACTGCCTCCTCTCTTGAGCTTGGGCCCACCAGAGAACACTTAGGGACTCTTTGTTGAACAGCGAATCAATCAAATGGAAAAGCTGGACTTAACAATCATCATCAGCGGAGTAATGGTTACTCTGAGCCGGCCAAATCCATCCACTGTAAGTCGGAAGCTCTTGAACCAGTGAGGCGCACTGGCTCAGGGGTGTAAACCCCATACCCTCAGGGACAGGAGGAAACTTGGGGTGACAGTGGGGATGTTGTTAAAGCTAAAATAGCCTCGCCTCCTGAATGTGTCAGAATGCATCACAATGCTGACAGCGTGCTCCACAGAAAACAAAACGGGAAGACAATCATTAGGACATCAGGGTTTTTTTGGGGTGTTGGGGATAAAACAATCATTGAAGCTTTGGACTGTGTTGGAACAAAAAGAATAGTTCAGGTTTTCTGGTGACAAGAGCAATGAGCACCCTGGTCACTAAGGGTCACTTGGGAGGGTGAGCCTAGCCTGCCCATCCTTGGAGGAAAACTTCCAAAGACCTCCTCTGCCCTTGCAATTTTTACGAACCATTCAGATGACCTGGTTCTCACTGTGGGAAAGATGTCCCACCTGGTAGAGGGATAAAATCACACAGTAAAGAACGTCCCCCAGGTTAAGGCTTTGCTGGAGACGGACTCTGGGTTTCGGTTTGTGCTTGGTTTGGAGTTTCTTGGTTTTTTTTCTCTCCCTTTTCTATGAAGCTAGACACACTGGCAACTCGGAAGAGGTGTTAATTCTATTTGCTGATACTTCGGTGTTTCCTTACTCTATACAGAAACAAGAAAGCTGACCGCCTTTCGTGTTGTGATGAAGAATTTGGGAGTCCCATTTGCCATTTAGATCAGTCACTGGAAATAGGTCAAATGTGTTTACTGGTGTCATAAAATAACAAGTGCAAATGTCTTAGTGCTTTAAAAAGTCTGTCTGTCTGTCTGTCTCTGTGTGTTAGGAGCAGGCTGTCAAATATGATGGCACTCATTTGGGAGTCAGTTCTTGTGTTGTCTCTGCCGCAGCTGCAGGGGCCTCCAGGCCAAGTGGCCTGTGAACTCTTAAATTCTGTCTCCACTTCTTGTCACCCCGTAGGAGGGCTGGGATGACAGATGGGACGACAGATGCTTGCCACCGCAGCAGTATTTCAAACAAGGTCTGGGGCTCGAACCCAGATCATCAGGCTTGCGCAGGTGTGCATGTATGCTCACATGCGCACTGGTGCTTGGGTGCCACAGCATTGTGCAGGAAATCAAAGGACAATGCCAATGCCATGGCTCTTTGTCTGTTGTGTGAGTTTGGGAGATCAAGCTCAGGTTGTCAGGCTTGATAGCCTTTGTCTGCAGAGCCATCGCGCTGGCCTCAAACACTAGAGCAAACAGACAACAAGAGAGTTGGGATCAGCTTCGGCGTGCCCACTGCTTCTACAACCTCCCTGCAAACAAGGAGCCCCCAAGAGAAGAATAGGGCTCGGGCTAACACCTGCTAATACATCTTAGTTCCAGCTGCAAGGGCTCATGGTCTCAGCTGCAAGGGTTCACGGTCCCAGCTGCAAGGGCTCACGGTCCCAGCTGCAAGGGCTCACGGTCCCAGCTGTAAGGGCTCATGGTCCCAGCTGCAAGGGCTCACGGTCCCAGCTGCAAGGGCTCAAGGTCCCAGCTGCAAGGGCTCACGGTCCCATCTGCAAGGGCTCACGGTCTCAGCTGCAAGGGCTCTGCTGCCCTTTTCTTTATCTGCGCGCTGATTAGACCCCTGAATACGAAAATAGAGGTGCTCAACGGATGGTGGGGCAGATGGTGGAGGACTTGCTCTTCGTTAACAGAGAATTATGCAACGGCCTTTTTTTTTTTTTTTTTTTTTTTTTTTTTTTTTTGGCTCGGGCTTTGCTGCTGTCGCCCAGTAACTTTAGTTTTCTTGTGCTTGGAAGTTGCTGGAAATTCAAAGTCTTGGGAGCCCAGAGGTGTTTGCCCACATTCTTTCATTCCACAGAGATTTAAGAGCATGGCAAACTCGCCAAGCAAGCTATGCAGCCAGACACATCCCTGTAAGAATATCTATCAGGCAGCATTATTGCGTTCCAATGACCTAGGTCATTCATATGTCGCCTTCAGGACTTCTGTACTTCGGTCATGGCTTTGGCCTTTTGGTTTTGTTTTTCGGACTGAGTTTCACTGTGTAGCACAGTGTAGATTTGACCTAGGAATCCATTCCAGCTTCTTAAGTGCTAGGATTACAGGTGTAATCTAATATGCCTGGCTGTAAATTATACTGTTTAATATTTAATCCAGAAAATGCCTTATCTTGTTTTTAAGGGCTTGTTTTCACTTATTTATATATTCTTAATTTGTTTTTTATTTTTAAAATGTGTGTGTGTGTGTGTGTGTGTGCGAGCGCGTGCGTGCTTGCTTGCTTGTATGTTTTCCATGTGTGTGCAGTGTCCTAAGAGGATAGAAGAAGGCTTTGGATCCCTTGGAACTGGGGATACAGAATATTATGAGCCACTTGATACAGGCACTGGGGACAGAATCCTGGTCCTCTGCAAGAGCAGCGTATGCTCTTAAGCACTGAGCCATCTCTCCAGCCCCACTGCCTTTATATATCCTTATGTGCTTTATGTAAGCAATTCATCCGAGTAAGAGGAAAGCTCACTTCATTACCACAACGAGGAAGCAGAATCATTATCAACAACTGAAGCAAACATCAGATAGAGTGCAAAGCCAGTAATGAAATTAACTTCTGGGTGTTGTCAAAACTTACAACCGAAGTTTCTTAATTTACTAGAAAGGGAATCATCAGAGGTAAGGAATGTTAGCAAGAAGCAGACCTTGGGGTGGGATGGGAAGGGTGAATGAAATTTTCTCACAAGCCCACCCATAGTCCCTATGCCTCACCACAGTGAGGCTCACTCACGGGTAGGACCGCCCCCTACTCTCAGAAGATGGGCAGGCGTGTCCACTCTGCAGGGACCCGAAGTGGCTTACCATTTGTCTGAGAAACGCCATCAGAGGGGTCCTCCGGGGTTTGCTTTCTTCTTTGACATCTGTGGGTTGAGGCTGGGTCTCTTCTTCATTGAGATCCACAGTTTGTAAGGTGGATTCTACTTCCTCAAACTTTACAGTCTCTACCGGCGACTCACACACCGCCTAGATTATTTTGCCAGGTAATAAGAAAGTAAAACAAACCAAACCAACCCCACATGCGCACCCAAATTCTCCCCCTGAAGCATGTTTTATAAAGGAGTCTTGGTTGTGTTATCTGCAGAATGGCTGTGGATTTGAACCTGTGACTGATTTCTATGAAGGCAAGTCTTCAAGAGGCAATAATCGGGATGTAAATAAATGAGCTCACAGATATATGATTGTAGATCACCGGACAGACAGATGGACAGACAGACAGGAATGGAGTTGGCAAATTCCTTCCCTGTGGAGGCACAGGCATAGACAGGAGTCTCTTCCACCCTTCTGTTCTAGTAAGGCTCTCCTCGGTCCGCCTCAGAGTAATTACATCCAGCCTGTGCAGAGGTCCTGTGGTGGTATGAATGAGAACAGCCCGTATAGGCTCCCACGTTTGAATGCTTGGCTCCTAGTTGGTGGAACTGTTAAGAATGATTAGGAAGTGTGGCCTTGTTGGTGGAGGTGTGTTCCTGGGGTGGGCTTTGAGGTACCACATTCCGATTAGCTCTGTCTCCTGCTGTGGCTCAGATGTGCGTTCTTGGCTACCGCCTGACCACCATGCTGCTTACCCGCTGCCATGCCTCTCGCCGTGATGGCTGAGGACTGATCCATTAAAACTGTCAGCAAGCCCCCAAGTCAACGCTTTCTTTTACACATTGCCTTGGTCATGGTGTCTCGGCACAGCAATAGAACGGGGACTAAGAAGGATCACGCATGATCAGGCAACACGTGTTACGTTCTTAGGTTTGGAACAGGCACCGCAAACACTCAGCTACTGCTGGTTGTTACTTGTGTTAGCATTAAACCTGTCTACTCCATGACCATATATGACCCAGAGCACCCAGTGTACTACTTACATACGACCTTGGGACAAAGCTACAAAGGTAATGTTATCCTCATCTTATGGACAGTTGGCTAACTTGGCAAAGTAACACCAGAGGGTAGCAGCCACTTTGAGGGATGGGGGGGAAGGGAGGTCCTGCTGGCCAGTGAAACAGAACGCCCGACAGAAAAATGTTCTCGCGTGCATCTGAGGTTCTGCCATCCTGTAAGAACTTGGACGCTCTGCAGCCTTTGTCTCTGCTGTCCTTGTGGGAGGGTAGGAGATGGCTCTCGAGTACATAAGAACAGACTTTGACCTCTTGGGCTTGGATTTAGACATCTTCTGTCTTTGGAACATGTTGAGCCTTTATGTACAAGAACCTAGAGGGGGAATCCTGAGAACACATTCTGTAGCACGGATGTGGCCCACCTAGCAAAGCATCCAGAGCCAAGGCATAAAGGGACATGTGGCTGAGTTCTAATGACATTTGTCAACACTGGCATTTGAATTTATGTGATTTCTACCTGTCCTGAAATTATTTTTCTTTCATTCCCCCTACCTCCAGCCACTTAAAAATATAGAAGAGCATTTTTAACTTGTGGGCCAGATTTTTTAAAAAGAGTGGTAGACTGGATCTGGTCTGAGAACTGTGATTTACTGATGCCTGAATTAGCATCTCATTTAATTCCCACCAGATCCACAAATGTGTTTGATCATTATCCCCATTTAACAGATGGTTAAATGATAAACTGAGGTTCAAGTGGAAATGTCTCCTGGTGATAATAATGCTTAGGTCATAACTGTTTAGCTTCATTCTCTCCACATGAGGGGCAGCTAGATGGTTAATATAGTTTTAAAATTAGAGCTGTATGGTATAGGGCTAAATGGGAGGGTGGAACAAGTTCAAAACATTTCCTCATTTTGTTAAAAATGGCTTGCTTTTCTTCACATGCCCATTTGACATTAGGAACGTATCAATTAATCCAGTCCTAGTCCATGTTAAGTGTATGGCACAAGGTGAAATGTGCTTGCCTGTTTCAGGTCAACTCCAGACTTTTACACCCGAGCTGCAGGGACTATGAGGCCCCTGGGATGGAAGAATACACTGATTTCTCCCCCAAAGCTTAGAGAACTCAGAATCTCCAAACTGACTGAAAGAAAAATAGATTTTCATGACTAAGGTCAGTGGGAGAGAAGGTTCTGGGTTCTTAGAAAATATCTAGTAGGGGGCTGGAGAGTTGGCTCAGTTTTGAAGAGCACTGATTGTTCTTCCAGAGGTCCTGAGTTCAAATCCCAGCAACCACATGGTGGCTCATAACCATCTGTAATGAGATTTGATGCTCTCTTCTGGTGTGTCTGAGGACAGCTACAGTGTGCTTCTATATAACAAATAGATATTTTTTAAAAACAAAATATCTAGTAAATTCACAAGAACTTTCTGGAATTGTAAGAGGCCCAGGCCTTGCTGACTCAAGAAATGAAAGAAGAAAGGAAAGATAGAGTCAACGAATGAACAAAAGAATGTATGAAGGGAAGGAAGGAACAATAAATAAAAAAACCAACAGATTGTCAGGATTTTTCTCCTAGTGAGGATCATAACGCATCTAGGAGAACAATGGGAACTGGGGAGGGGAACAGGAAGAGAGAGGAGGGCAGAGGAGTGTGGGGATGCTCATGTGAAAATGTCTTTATGTAATTTAATACCACGTGAAGTAAATGTATATAAACATATACACATACACATATATAATATACACATATGCCAGTGAAAATAAAAAGCACACAAAAGGAATCATACACAGCCATTCCAATGTTCACCCCTCTTGTGACTAACATGCAGGGGAAACATTGGCATTTCCAGCATCCATTTGGTTCCAGTAACTGAATGCTTGCGCACTGTTCATGGTCAGTGGACACAAGAAGAATCCAGCCACATTTTCCTTGGGTGAAGTGATCACATCCTGTTGTATCTTAAGAGCCTGTGAAGTCACTTATCCCAATCATAAAAATGTTCAAAGTTCATACTGCATGAAGCACTAAAAGCTTCTCTATATTGGGCCTGAAGCTACCGAGGCCTCATCAATTAGTTGCTCGGGACGACCTTTTCAAAGGTACATGCATGTGTGTGGAAAAGAGAGAGCTCACATAGTGCTACCTCTTCAGACATTTTGACTATTACATTAAAGGCCAGAAGTATCTGGCCATCAGTCTATCAGGTGCAAACCCCTGTGGTCAGCTATCTACCAGAGGCAACAGTCTGAATTATTGCTGTAGGACATTCTTTCCCATGCCTGAGGCAAATGACCAGAACTGAGCACCACCCAAAATTATTGAGAATCTGGATAACCATGGAAACAAAGATGAAGGAGCAATCGATGCAGGATGAAGCAGAAGATGGGACCCCATTCCTTACGGATGTGCAAAGCTGCTACTCTGCAGTAGACTCATTCAGCCCTAAAGGATGACAAGCTAGAAAAAGGAGAAAGTGTTGATTTTGCTCTTGCTTTTTTCCCTCTTATCATTAAGAATTATAAAAATTGATCCAGTCTTGGTTGCCCCCACCCTTTTGTTCCTGATCATAAAAAGGGATGAATGAGTCTACACAGGATGTACAAATTGGGGATCTCTGCACTGAGCACCCAATGGCCCAGCACACCAAAGATGACAGTGGAGTGATTTAAGATGGCACCCAGTCACTTACGTTCTCCTCTGCACCTGTGGAAAGGGAATCCTCCTTAACTGACTAGAGAAAGATAAAAACAAAAGCAAGAGTCATGATATTGCCAACACAAGTCAGGTAAAAGCAAAGGGCTATCTGGTCTACCAGTCCAGTAGAGCAGTTCTCAGATACTAAGTTGCCAATGTGGACCTTGTTCTAGCTAGAACTCAAAGGAGGCTTCCACAAAGGTGAATATTATAGCAAGATAATACCAGTTGTATATTTCAAAATGCAACAGAGAATAAATACAATGTCACAGGGAGGACATGCATGGAACAGGAATGTCACAGAAAACCAGATCCATAGAGTTGTGGCTGTGAGAAAGTACATATTTGCTTCACATCTTCAAGTAGCTAATAAAATCAGAGCAACAATATTAACTATATAATAATATATAACATTGGTTATTTTTATTGCCAAATATCATACGTTTCAGGCTAGCTTTGTACTCACTCTATAGTCAAAGATGACTTTGAACTTCTGATTCTCCTGCCTCCACTTTCCCAGGACTGTGATTTCAAGTGCATACTTCTCCATTCACTTATGTGGTGCTGGGGAGCAAATCCAGGGCTCCCTGCATGCTGGGCAAACATTCTACCAACTGAGCTACCTTCATAGACCAAGAGAAAAATATAGCCCCTCAAAACACAGCCACTGTTAGGGGAAACATAAACTTCTTAGAGTTCTATGAGAGAACTACAGAAATGGGGCAATTTATGGAGCAAGTAGGCTCTCCCACCCCATAAGAGGGTCCCAGACCTATTTGACCATAGTCAGAACAAAAGGCTGCTTCCTCCTTTAGCCTTCAGTCTGGCCCAACTCTGTCCTGTTCAAGTTCAATCTGGTTAGAATAGTCCATGAAAGACCAGGCCCTGGGGTTCCACACACACTCTAATTCAGACACTGTTTTAGCCTCTGGAGCCTCCTGGCCATCTGGAGTTCTGTCCTAAATAGAGGGGGCACCCTGATTCTTCCAAAGGTCAATGCTATCTACTGTCAGTTGGCTATGACCCTGGAGGTCATCTTGATATCTTTCCTTCAGTGGCTCTTAAACACTGGTATGTGGGGTGTTGGTGCTTTGGGAATTTTCAAATCACAATCATGTCTTCTTGGATTCTAGGTTAAAACCACTTAGAAAAGGGACTTTAATCTTGCTTAGTGACAGGGAGGAAATGAGAGAAGGGATATCTACACTAGTCCCTCAGTACCTTTCATATCTTATCTTAAAGCATCTCAGATGATACATATATGACCACCATTTGCAGTGTAAGAAACACACAGAGAAGCCAAGTCGCTTGCTGAGGTTAAACAGCAAGAGAGTAAGGATGCCACGCTGAAGGCCAAGCCCCTGTCCAGTGACTGTGAACGAGCTGTCTGCCTAGCTAGGATCATCGGCTTGGTCTATTTCTTTCTGCTCATCTTGTTTCCATACCGATGACATCCTGGGCACAGAAGAACACAACATTTCTGGAAGCCTCTGTCGATGAGGAAATGGTACCACAGTCTGAAGCTGTTTACAAGGAGTACTGCTTTCTTGGCGTGTGAGCTAGTTGGTGTTTGCCAACTTGACACAAACCTAGACTTCTGGGAAGAAGGGATTCTAACTGATAAAACAGCTCTAGAAACTTGGTGGGTGGGCATGTCTGTACAGTATTGTCTTGTTTAATGATCAACAAGATCACAAGTTTAGGTGGCCCCAGGTTTTATAAAAAAGCAGGCTGAGCAGGTGATGAGGAGCAAGTCAGGAAGCAGCATCTATCCGTGGCCTCTGCATCAGCTCTTGCATCCAGATTCCTGCCTTGTGTCCCAGCCCTGACTTCCCTCAGTGATGGAGTGTGACCTGAAGTAAACTCCTTCGTACCTTACTTTTGGTCATAGTGTTTTATCACACCAACAGAAAAGTAACCAAGACAGAGCCAACTCCTCTCTCTAGGCTAGTGGGAAACTTTTACACATAGAGAAAGACTCAAAGGATACTTTTAAAAGCCAGGCTTCCTTGATCCCAACCCACAGTAGCTTCAGGAGTCAATATACTGTTTATGTTGGGTCAAGGAAACAACCCCTCTGTTTTAAGAGTAGAGGGTACAGGGTTTCAACTCTCACTCTCACCCTAGCTCTCTCCAGTGAGGCCTAAAGTTCCTAGCTTGTCAGTTTCAGAAGACACTGTGGGCTTGGCATAGGTGACAGAGAGGGATGGGGTGCTCATTCTGAACACCTATGCTCCCTTGGTCTTCACTGTGGCTTTAGATTTCCAGACCCTTCTGCCTGTTTTGGGGTTATAGAGTCGTGGTTCAGTTGGTAGTATGCTTTCTTGGCATCTACAGAGCCTTGGTTTCCATAACCAGCACTTCATGAACCTGGCATGGTAACACAATGACTGTAATTGTGGGGTGGGGAGGATTGAAGGATAAGATTAGCTTTCTAGTGGTTTGTGACCAATCTGAGATTGCTGTGTTACACCTATAAAAGTCCTACTACTCTTATTCGAGTGTGTCTCAATGTGTGGTACAGCATGCATTTGGAGGTCAGAGACCAACTTGCAGAGGTTCTCTCATCAAAATGGGTCCCAGGGATCGAACTTAGGTCACCAGGCTTGGCAGTAAGCACCTTCACCCACTGAGTGACCTCATCAGCCCTCACAGTCCTTGTTTTGAGAACTAGCCCAACTGAGCGTCCCTCATACTTGAATAATTTTGACAGCATCTTTGAGTTCAATACTGTCCCACACCACTTGAATTTATATTTTTTCCCTTTACATTGGCTGTAGTTTTGATTACATCTCTTCAGTCAATGTGGTCTCAGCGTTTCCGCTGTGTCAACAGCAGCACATATACATGAAGCAAATGGAGAAGACAAAGCTCCCAGCATCTGATCATATCTGCTTAAAGGGATATAGCCACACGGCTGGCTGGTGTGGTCTTCAGAAGCGTACTCCTAAGTTCCGTCAACCCCAGAACTAAGAATGTCGTGAAATCGCATCTGAGACCATGCTCCACACTGCTGTGGACTGGTACTTCCTCCAGTATACATCAGAATTGTGTTGATTTGTGACTTTGTTGTTGTTGTTGTTGTTCTTTGAAGGTGAAAACTTCATGAAACTGTTGCTACTGGGTTGTGGTATTTCAGAGAACCTAAATCTGTCCCTGGACCATGGTCACTAACAGCCCAAGGGTTATAAATTCTTGCTCCCTTTGAGGTAAGAGCTGTGCCATCAGCAGCTTAGTTCAGAGCCTGCCTCAAACTAGCAAAATGGGGTGGGGGTGGAGGTGGGGGGCGGAGATATAGTTCAGTGGTAGAGAAACGTGCCAAGTTTCCATCATATATACATACATACACACACACATATGGAAAAATAAGAAAGCCTTGTTTTGTGCAATGTTAAGGTGTGTGTGTGTGTGTGTGTGTGTGTGTGTGTGTCTGTGTCTGTGTGTGTGTGTGTGTGTGTGTGTTTAGGACTGTACCCAAGAACCACATCCAGTTAACGTAAAGATTCAGAAAGGCCAAGAGGCCAATTCCAGCCACCATTTTATACACCATGTAAGAGAAAATCAATTCAGAACCCAAGTCCTGAAAACTGTGGCCATAGAACCCAGAACAATTTAGGACACCTGTCTTAGCTTCCTGGACTCACAGACAGGACAAGTGGGGGTGGGTCATAATTTGTTTACATCCATCAGTTCAAGGAGATTGATATGACTCATTTGCATATGCAAGGTAATTAACACACTGATGAATCATTAATGGGCAGGGCCAAGTCTTCATCAAGACAACTTAGCTTTGCACACCTCTTGCCCTCTACATAACCCTAAACCGCACGTCAGGCCTGGAAGATGGAGCTGGGTGGGGGGTGTCACTGGGCTTCTATATTTGTTCCTCTTTCAAATGTGGCCCCATTAAATATGGCCACCTTTCACTATTGATCAAGGATGAGCAGCCTAGCTTTTAATAGTTATCAGGACTTAGGCTCTGACTGTAAGAACCCCAATTACAAGGAGTCACTGTAAACACTGCTTCGATTAGGCTCTGAAGGTGAAATGGGGTAGGCAGGGTATGATGTGGCTCTCATTCTCTGTAGTCAAGGGGCACACTGATTCTTGTAACAGGGAGCTCTAGGTCATACCAACCTCAGCCTGTTTTCTTGAGGTCTCTCCACCCTGTCCAGACGGCATTAATGACCTCGCCAAGCTGGTGAGTTTGGTGAGTGGGTTTTTACAAGGCAGCATTCTGACTGATAATTTACAATACAATCCTCTGACTGATAAACAAATAAAGACAGGACAGAATCCAGACTCCACAGGCTTCCCCGGAGGGAGCAGCCACGAGGTGTGGTTTCTGTTCTTCCACTGTGCTCAGATGAAGCAGATGCCGCCACAGAGCTCAGAATACACAGAATGTCTGCAGATGGAGAGCCAAACTGTGGTACCCACTCACACGAGGGAGCTGCCTGGCTCCTGTTCGCCACCACCTTTCTATGGCAGGGGTGGGCAGTGGCTCTGTTCTTCTCTGAAAGCACGCCATTGCCCAGGATGAGCCAAGTCTGGGCCATGTGCTTCATCAGTATTTGTCCCTGGTCCGGTTTCCCAGCTCAGAGCACAGGGGCACATGAGAGCCTTGGGCAACCCTCTGCCTCTCTTCTCTGTCCTTAGGAAAAGTCTATGGCTCAGAAACCGGAAGGACCAGATCACGGTTCTGTGACTTCCACAGAGACAGTTCTGTGAGGCACTGCAGAGGTAAGAAGGACAGAGTGGAGAGAGAGGCTCGCTTGGAAGGTAAGACACAAGCTGCCCAGATGGAAAATGGAACGAACAAGACAGAGGCTAGATCCCAGAGGCTTCATGTAGGCCTAGTGATTTAATGCCCCATTAAATCTGAACTTCAGATGGGCCAATAACGTGTGTGGCATGAATATGTTCCAAATAGTGCATGGAACACACTTAAATGTATACAAAAACTACTTCTTTTTCATTAATAAATCTTAATAACATGTGACTGTGTCTTTCAGATGTTCCACCTCTTCGTGATAGGGAATGTCTGGTATGAATCATTCAAACCTGAAAAACAGAATTGCCCCAACTTCCCCCACTAGACCCTGGCTCTTAATTGCCTAATTTAAAAAGTAGCCCAGCCTGTTAACAACAGTAAACACTCTCATTATAAAAGCTGGCAGAATTCCATGGAAGATTTAGACAGGGAGCTATAAGCCAGGCGAAATGCTCACATGGAGAAGAAAGGTGGACAGGAAGTCCCACCCTAGCCAAAGTATGACTGACAGCTGCTAGGAGACTGAGAGTCGCTTTTCTTTAAAAGAGCAGGCCCTGATAAGTTGGCCACCCTCCAATGGAAGGCCATGCATCTGAGAATAAATGGGCGGCACAAAATAGACTTGTAGGGTGAAGAAGCTTAAAAACTCGGTAGGTCGTACTGCTGGGTGGGAAGCGGGGTGCGTCAGGCGGCGGGGGGAATCTTGGGGGAGGATGAATATGATCTAACACATCACACTGTATTCTCAGAGATCGAATAAAAACATTAAAGACCGCATAAAGAGCAGCATAGCACGTGACTTATCCATGTCTGCTCATCCATCCATCCACAAGGGCTCTCTTGCTTAAAAGAATGTGTTTAACTCTTACAGTTTCTTTAGGACAGAAGTCCGTTTCGATCACAAGACAGCTGGTCTGTGCTCACAGATCTCGGATGAACCCTCCTTCCTCTAAGCCTGAATGTCTCATCTCAGCTCTAGTGAGTCTGGAAGCAGCTAGCCTTTTGCTGGGGCTTCCCTGCCTTGTGGGCCCGGGAGGGTGGAAAGGTCTGTCAGTGAGACAGCAGCCCAGATGGCTGGGACAGGGAAGGCATCCCGGAGATGTGTCAGACTTCCTGCAGGGACAGACTCCTGCCACACCTTCAGCAGCCCACAATGCTTTCTCTGATGAATCTGTCACTGACAGAGCACAGAGGGGTCCTGGTTCGTGTGTTCCTGTCCAGTGTGGGGCTCTCCACATGAACAGTCTGGGCCAGGACCGTTTTTTATGTAACTCGTTCCCTTTTCACTGGATTCCTTTCTAAACTCAGTGCACCTAGACTCACCTTGAGCAATAAACTGCTGTCAAAAATGATTTAAGTTTTTTTTATAGTGTGTGTGTGTGTGTGTGTGTGTGTGTGTGTGTGTCCACAGAAGCCAAAGGTGTCAGGTCCTTTGGAGCTGGAGTTCTAGGTAACTATGAACCTCTTAGTACGGGTGCCGGAATGAAATCCAGGTCCTCCACAAGAGCAGCACTTGCTCTGAACCATCAAATCATCTCTCTAGGTTGCAAACACCTGTGTTGATCTCAAGTTATTTTGAATATATGTATAATTTTTGTTTGTTTGTTTGCTCTGGTTTTGTTTTTAAAGATTTATTTATTTCATGTATACAAGTACACTGTCGCTGACTTCAGACACACCAGAAGAGGGCATCAGCTCTCATTACAGATGGCTGTGAGCCACCATATGGTTGCTGGGACTTGAACTCAGGACCTCTGGAAGAGCAGTCAGTGCTCTTAACCACTGAGCCATCTCTCCAACCCTTTGTTTTTTGTTTTTTGGTTTTTTTTTTCTTTTTTGAGAGTAGGTCTCTCTATTTAGTCCTGCTGTCCTGGAAGTCACTCCTTAGACCAGACTAGCCTCAAAATCTAAGAGATCCTCTTGCCTCTGCTTCCTGAGTGGTAGGGTTAAAGGCATGAATCATCATACCTAGCCGAATATGTGTATAACTATCATATGTACTTGTATATATGCTATATAGGTGATTAAACAGATGTATAAATACATATATGTGTCATTCATACATGAATATATAATCGTTCTTTAAATGTGAATATTCAAATATGGGTCACTGGAGTAATTTCCTGGGCCACCAAAATGGGTGTGTAAATCATTTAGAAATTATTTTCTACATTATACTAGTAATATAATAATTATATTTTTTATTCTAAATCAGTAGGTATAGACAGAAAAAGGATTAAAACAGTCAGTTGACATGTTCCAGCATATTCCCGAATGACTGGAATCAGTGTCCCGGGAAGCATCTAGAAGAAACACTTCCTACAAAAAAATAAATAAATAAACCAGGAAGTGGCTCAGGGGTGGGTCCCGCTGAATTCTCCACGAGATAGTGAAACCGGGGCAATGGTGACTGCCTCTGCCACTGTTCTGTGCTCAGTGCCAAGTGGCGCAGGATTTGAAGAAGCCACCGAGATAGGTGCTCCCAGTGTGCGAACCCATCCCAGCTTCTCACTCATCTCTTGGAGAAATTTGAACCCGGTCGGGTTCTGAACGTGGGTTACAGTGGGATTTGCTCTGCGCCGATGAGAAACTTCAACCCAGCCACCATTTCTGTGCAAAGCTGCACCTCCTCCACCTTTGTTGCAGACCTCACCCCTCGCCCCTGCTGCCCATACGGTGGACACCCTTATTTTCTAAAATGGGGATCAAGGATCAGCTCAGAAGGTTGTACCTGGACAGAGAGGGGTGAAGACAGAACGTCCCCTCCCCAGGCAGGGTGTGTGCTGAGGAAGCCCAGGTTACCGACCATCCCAGAGGGACAAAAAAGCCACGACACACCACAGCCTTCTGTCACTGACCCAGGTCACTCAAAGAATGAAATTGTAACTCGTTTGTCTCAGTTTCTCTCCCAGAGCACCAGCATACAGCGCGACCCGCGACTCATTTCCCCTCCCCCGGAGTACTTTAGGAGTTCTCAATTCGGTGACAAGTTGAATCATGGTGGAGGAGGAGGAGGAGAAAGATGACGTCTGAGAATCCTCAACATCCGTCGCCCCCACCCCCCGGAAGTAACTCCTGAGCTGCCTCAGCTCCAAGGATCCTTAAACACCTCACAGACAGACTCACCTTCTTCCAAAACAGCTTTCCCAGCGGCAATGAGGTGGGCCCCGCCTTCTCCTTGCTGCCTTCTCTTGGCTCGCTGGCTGTCCCAGGCTGCACCTGACCTGGCGGGCTGGAGCCTTTGGAACTCTTGGTCGTCCCTGGGGTCTCCCGGGGTGTGAAGTTGGCTTTGTCTGACTTGAGATTAGCTGAAGTAGTGGGTGAATTCTCAGTGTCCTGTAAAGTTTTGTTTTTTTTTTTTTTTTTAAGAAGAAAATCGAAACACGAAAAATTTCACACTTTCGAAAAGTAAAAGGTTCTCTGTTAACATAAGTGTGGGCTGGGATCCTGCATGAGGTTAATTTCTTTTTTTTTTTTCTTCCAAATTTTCTGTTCTATGCAAATTTCCATGGTGAAGGTAGCTCTATGTTAAAATCCTTTTGGGAAGGAAGAAATGGGGAGACTTGTTAGTAATGGTGCTGATGTAAGTAACTTGGCAGGGGTAGGTTTTGGAGAGAGGAGGTGTGTTATTAGAAAGTGGAGTTCTGGACTAGCTCTTGGCTCAGTGGGGAAAGAAACTTGCCTACAGCTTGCCTGAAGCCCTGAGTTCAAAACCTAGACACCACATAGTGGAAGTAGAGAACTGACACCTGTGGGTTGTTCTCTGACCTGCACATGTCTGCTGGGGCTTGCATGTGCCTGTATACACTACACTACACACACACACACACACACACACACACACACATTGTACACAACCAATCACTCAGTCCATGTAAAAAGAAAGAAAATAAAGGAAGGGGAGAAAGAGAGAGAAGAAAGGGAAGGGAGAGGGGGGGAGGGGATAGGAGGAACGGAGGGAGAGAGAGAGAGAGAGAGAGAGAGAGAGAGAGAGAGAGAGAGAGAGAGAGAGAGAGATCCTGCCAAGGTCCTTGTCTCTAGTCTTGACCAGGCTGCTATTCACAGACATCTTCTGACTCTGCACACAATCACGCATGCCAGCGTGTGTTTATTTGTCTAAACACTGGTACCTTACCAAGCCACACTGGAAGCTGAGGATGGTAGAGATAATATGTCGGCCACAGGAGTTCTGAATTCTTTCCTCTCACTCCCCACTTTGGAGTGATCCAGGCCACGGAGAAGGCAGAAAAGAGTCTGAACTCCAGTGAAGATCCACAGACCACACTCCTACTCTTCCATACCCTCTCCACAGCACACACACTGCCTCTTCAGAAGGTAAGCACTGGTTCTGCTCCTTCCTCCCCTTCCTTCCCTGTCATCTCTACCCTCCCCTTCCCACCTCCCCCCTCGGCTGTGCTGAGGCCCAGTTGACAGTATCTGATGTTGGTTTTCTTTTTCTCCTTTCTTCCCCTCCAGTTTTTCTTCTCTCTCTCCCCATCCCCAAAGGGCTTCATGTAGCCCAGGCTGGCCTCAGCTCCCTATACAGCCAAGGCTGACCTTGAACTTCTGACCCTCTTCTCTCTAACACACTGTCTCAATTCTGGGAACACAGCTCTGCACTAGATACGCAGCCCAGGCTGGCCTCAGGTTGGTTACATGGCCAATAAAGATCACATGTCAGGGGTTGGAAGCAGGTATAACCAGAGTGGGCTCAATTTCGAATTGTTTGGGTTCCCCCACTCTGTCCTAGAGGAAGGCCTCTCAGTGAACCTGAGAGTATTTTTCCTTCTGAGGACAACAGAATAAAAACAAGAGAGAGAGAGAAAAAAGAAACCACACTCACAGAGGTACAATGACAATGACCAATGGCTGCTTAATTGAGTGTGGAAGCATTTGGGATGGTCGCCATATTTTCATTTACATCTGAATGGGAAAACACCAAATTTCAATCAGGGCACAGATCAACAACCCTAAAGCTTGTGTGCCTGGGTTACAGAATCCCAGAAGACAGGTGTACTGTCTGGTTTTGTGCCAACTTGACACAAGCTGGAGTTATCACAGAGAAAGGAGCCTCCCTTGAGGAAATGCCTCCAGGAGATCCAGCTGTCAGGCATTTTCTCAACTAGTGATCAAGGGGGGAGGGGCCAGCCCATTGTGGGTGGAGCCATCCCTGGGCTGGTAGACCTTGGTTCTATAAGAAAGCAGGCTGAGCAAACCAGGGGAAGCAAGCCAGTAAGTAACATCCCTCCATGGCCTCTGCATCAGCTCCTGCTTCCTGACCTGCTTGAGTTCCAGTCCTGACTTCCTTTGGTGATGAACAGTAATGTGGAAGTATAAACTGAATAAACCCTTTCCTCCCCAACTTGCTTTTTGGTCATGGTGTTTTGTGCAGGAATAGAAACCCTGACTGAGATAACAGGAAACCTCCTTTAATGCTTTAAGGGTCTGGATTTCACTCTCTTCCAAATGAGCCACTGATATTGGGAAGCAGTAGAAATGATGGACCCTGGGTGAGCTGGGCATGGTGGGAAGATGCTACAGATGTGAAACTCAGTGATACGTGAAATCAATGTCAAGATGCAGGGCTGATGTGAGGTAAAGAGAGTCACACATGCGTACAGAGGGAGACTTCTCAAACACTCAAGGCCTCCCCTCCCAAGCACGTAATATATAGCCCAGGCTGGTCTCAAATCTGGGGTGATCCTCCTGCCTCTGTTTCGTAGGTTCTGGGATCATAGGCACTACTATGTCTATAAGGCTGCACTACATTTTAATATTTTTTTAGAAAATGTATGTGGGTGTGTGTGTGTGTGTGTGTACACACTTGAGTCCAGTGCCCTCATAGGTCAGAAGAAGATGTTGGATGCCCTGGAGCTGTTACTTCAGACATCTGTGAGGAGCACTGGGAACTGAACTCAGATCCTCTGAAGGAGCAGTGAGTGCCCCTAACCACTGAGCCTTCTCTCCAGACCTCAAGGCCACTTTTTCATGTTCCTTTCTTCCTTTCTGCAATACCTATCTTTCTCTCCTTACAGAACAAAATAAGCCTTTAGGGAAATTGAAGGTGGCCTTGTGTTATTTGCATATGCAAATGTGGATTCTGCTCTGTGGGTGTGCTGTGGAAAATTTTATTTGTATTCACGCTCCTGGGATTTGACAAGATGGAGCTGGGAACTTTTTTTTTTTTAAGATTTATTTATTATATGTAAGTACACTGTAGATGTCTTCAGACACACCAGAAGAGGGCATCAGATCTTATTACAGATGGTTGTGAGCCACTATGTGGGTGCTGAGATTTGAACTCAGGACCTCTGGAAGAGTAGTCAGTGCTCTTAACTGCTGAGCCATCTCTCTAGCTCGGGAACTTTTTTTAAAAGACAAAAAACAGGTTCACTAACTTTGGTGTACAATGGTTAATATTTTAAAAAGGAATTCTAAGCATTTGGCCCCAACTCAGATATCCTTTGAATCAATGGTTTTTAGACACAGACTGTGTCTTCCTTCCACTAGGAAGAGCTTGTCTCCAAAGCTGAGCCCATGCCATCCAATGCCATTGGCTCTGCCTTCATCCACGGCTTTCCTGTACTTGGTGCCTATGTGGCTCAGTATGAACTCAGTCAACAGAGGGAGCAGGTGAGGTGATGACAGGAAGGTAATTGTTATTGTGGGGTCAGAAGAGAATTTCCCAAAGCGTAGGTGGCATACCATAACTTTACAACCAGGATACAAAGCAAAACTCAAATAGTGTTCTTTCTCTTCTGACTTCCCAATCATTTAATAACTTTCTGCAGAAGAGTCTGCTGGTGGGATGGCTCTAATAGTCTCCACCAGCCAGTGCCTTCCTAGGAAAAGTCCGGAGGACACTGGATTCAAAGCTCTATATAGATAAGCTAGAAAGTTACTTTTAATTAACCACATAAATGGTCATTTTCCTCTTAGGAAAAATGATTATGGTTTCCTCATATAGTAGGATAGGAACCTTTTTTTTTAAACACAAGCATAAATAGGAATAGTCAATTTTAGTATAAAAACACCAAGTGATTAATTAATAGTATGTTTAAGTAAAGTTGATGAAGGTATGTATGCCAACAACTGATATCTGGGAAACACTGGGTGAGAATTTCAGAACCCTGCTTCACACTCGGAAGGAGCCAGTCTTTTGTTTATAGCTATGGGAACTTAAATGCCCAAATTTCAGGTCTCAGCATCTTCAGTTACCTCCCACTGATCATAGCCACTCAAGGCTTGGGATCTCCCGATGAGGTGCTGGATCCTAAGCATCAGAGTGAAGAACAGGGTCCTTTTCCCTCCTGGTATGAGGAGATACAGACCTTGTGCCTAAAGAACTTTCTAAAGGAGAGTCCTAGCCTGGGGCTGTCCAGGCGTTTCTTCTTGCTTTTAGCCTGTGTCTCCGACATCTTCTGCCCGGCGTGTCCATCACAGACACTGTCTGCCTTGGTTGCCTTCTGGACAACATCAGGCACAGCTTAGAGATTTGCTTTTATACAAACCCACACGTCTCTTCTGTATGTTCAGACACTGTGACATTTAGCTACTAGTATGTCACTCACATCTCCCAAACACAAGCAAAGCATCATGGGAATACTCATCTCCCAACTGCAAAGCACCATGGGGATACTTACCTTTTTAAAGTTCTCAAAAACAACTCGCTAAACAGTATATTCAGAGTCAATCTCAAGCACACATTAGCTTTTTTTTAAAAACAGGGTCACCTAAATAAATGATCCAAATCAATACATCTCAGAATCCCATCTCCAACCCCTTATCCCTATTTACTTAAGACAGTAGCATATTAAGCTGTGACCACATGACTTAAAACATCAAATGAAACATAACCAAATCCAAAAAATACCACTGCAAACTGGACAGCTTTAAATATGTAAATGACATTGTCACCTGAGAAAGAAAGAAAGAAAAAAAAACCACCTGCAGGCAAGGGATGTTTTTGTGTCTTGATTTTGTTTTCTTGGTTAAGTGTGGTGGTAACCAAATGATTTTCAGCCCCAAACCAATTTCCTTCATGGAAATAGTATCACCTACAAACATTTTGAGTGACTTCTACATGGGCAGATTTCCCAGGCAAAGGAAGTTTCTGTTGTGAACCAATTTTTTGAGCCAAAATGGGAGGGGATAGGAACTCAGCTACAATCACTACAAGCTGTTGACTCAAGTTACAAATGCTGTGAGACTTTTCATGAACTATGGAGTACTTTAGCAGTCACCCAGGTGGTTGGAGAGATGGTTCAGCAGTTAAGAGCACCAGCTGCTCTTCCAGAGGTCCCAGGTTCAGTTCCAAGCACCCACATAGTGGCTCACAACCTCCTACAACTTCTGTTCCAGATCAGATGGTCTCTTCTGACCACCATGGGCACTGTATGCTTGTGGCTCATTTACACACAAAACACCCCCCAATAGGGACCTTTTAGTCCTCTAAATGGGACAATGAGACTTTATCAACAAGATCTGCTCTATGGGGACCACATCAGCACTGTGGATCACCTAAACAGAAAGAATCAGGTCACTTGGGAAGCCACCCAACCACCCACATCCTCCACAGCTGACAGCCCAGTGTGCTGAGTACGGAGTTCCAGGGACTGAAAAGCACAGAAACAAGAGAGAAACACTGTGACCCAACCATTCACTGGTGTTGACCTTAGCTGCCTCATTGCAAATGAGTACTTTCAGGAATCTGTTTTTCAAGGGGAGAAGAGAATTCTAGAAGATTCGATCGATCCGCTATCTGATTTTGGCAGATACGGCTGACTATATTCTAACATAACGCTACAGTTTGCAAGGCACTGTGGCACCTTCCCTCAACCCTGCATCTGGTAGACAAACTTAATTGGAGACTTGGTTTTGGATAAGTTAGGATCACACAGCCACCATGTTGAAGACCCGAAGCTCAAACGCAAACTTTCCAGGTAAAATAAAGGGCGTTCCCTCCATCCCTGCTACAGTTTCACACTCAGTAGATGGGGGCTGGGTAAGCTATTTACTGCATCCCTGTTCCCATCAAACTACTCCTACTGGACACTTATCTCTTTCTGCTTAAACTGCCTCTGGGTTTCTGGAATTTAAGCCGCACGTTCTATTACAGGCCACGAGTCCTGCCACATGGAAGAAAAAGCATCTGTAACTTGGTTATTTCATCCCAAGTTTACTTAGAGAGGTCCACACGTGTAGCCTGTAAACTTCCAGGCTCAGCAGAGTCCCGTCTTCCCCCAGGCCCTTCACAGCAGACATCCAGTGGCAACTATTATAGTTCAACACTGTCTTGCTGTAGAGATCTGCTGTTCAAGTAATGTGAAAATGGAGAACACATTAACAGCCCCAGAAATAGAGTTTCTGCCTAGAGACTTCAGGGAAAGTCTCAGAAAAAACAAACAAACAAACAAACAAACAACAAATATAAAACCAAAACCAAAATGATATTTCCTTATTTCCTTTTCTCAGCACGATGTGGAAAAAGAAAATGACAGTAAGTTAGGGGTAATTTGTATCTCTATTGTATATTTAACGATTGGCTATTGTGACATTCTTTAGCTGGAGCTATTCTATCGTGTTCAAGACAGGGTCTCACTGTATAGCTCTGGCTATCCTAGAACTCACTCTGTAGACCAGGCTGCTCCGAAACTCACAGAGATCCACCTGCCTCTGCCTCTGCCTCCAAAGTGCTGGGATTTAAAGGCATGTGCCACTATGCCCAGCTAAAATGTTTACTAAAATGCCATTAACCAGGGCAGGGTAGCTAAGTGGGTTGAGGGCTTGCCTTCCAGGCAAGATGCTCTGGATCTAGTTCCCCAGCACTATGGAAACAAAGCAAACAAAACCATAGCCATAACCTAAGGCACTTTAAGGACAATCCATCAGCACTATTGAATTTCTAAGTAGATTCATATAGTGCATATATTAGCGTAGACTGTTCATGATATGTATACCATCCAACACACACTCACACACAAATGACAACCCAATTCTCTGCTTAAACCCTGACACACACACACACACACACACCCAGGTGCCTACCGTGTCTTCTGGGTCCTTCTTTGTTTCAGTTTTGTTAGGCGAAACCTGAAAAGTTTGAGAAATGTAGATGTTAAAAAAAAAATGTCTCTTGAGGGTGACTTTTGTTTTAGACAAACAGACTCTTCAGGGTGGTCCCGTTTACCACGCTGAAAGGTGGGGAACTAAACCGCACTTCAGCTGAGTAAAGAGCTGAGCATCTCAAATCAATATTTTATTCTATAATGGATTAGGTTTTAGGGATTCACCAAGAGTTTGACCACGTTCAAAGTCGACTCCCAGAGGGCCACCTGTGTTCTGTTAGTCCAAACACGGTACCTGTGCCACATCCTGCCGACTTCTTTCGCATTTTACCTTTTGAAGACAGAGTGATATTTGCGTGCGATGCAAACACATGGGACACCAGTTACTGATGGGTCCCATTACAACACAGCTCTTATCCCACAGTTAAGACCCCCACCCCCATGCTCTTGTCACGACCTCCCACTCTAAACCTTTGTCACTGACAGACAGATGAATGCAGCTCCCTTAGAAGGAAGAAACTTTGTCTCATGACCCCAGAGACAATCTTGGTACCCCAACAGTCAAGTATGCTTGATTCTTAGAATTAGACACAGAGACAATGACATTGAGGAAGAAAAACAGTGGCCACTACTTACTAGTGTCTTGAAGAAGCTCATGATGGAGCTACTGTTCTCTGTGGTGTCTACCACCTGGGGGTCCTTCTTCGTGGTCCCCAGCACCTCTGGATCCCCAGGGACAGAAAGACTGTCAACTTCTTGTCCTCTCTCCTCGCTGTCAACTATGTCCTGGGGACAGAACAGACTTTTCACAGTTGCAGCTCCTTGGATGTGGACTGGCAAGAGTCTTCCTTTTAGTGTACACCCCTCTCTTCCTTATCCCCTAATTCCAGCCATAGCTCTCCTGCCCACGGCCGTGCAGGACAATCGGGAACTTATGAGAGCCCTTCTCTCTCCCCCTCCTCCTCTTGCTAACACATTCATCACAGTTGGTAGGAGGGATATTGTTTGGAGCCAGAGGATAACAAACCCAGCAGCACATATCGCATCCAAAACAAAACCCCTTTTCTCTCAAGTCTGCAAGGAGGGTCAGAGAAGCCAAGTTTTCCATCTTTACAGTCTCCGAGTCTAATGTTCTGTACGTTAGGCCAGAGATGGCTCTGTGGGAATTTCCCATAATCCCTGCACAGTCCAATCACGTCAACAACAATAACAATAACAAGTCATTTCCCAGTAATGGCTCAGCTTTGGGGTGTGAAGTTTGTTGGTTCCTGGGAAGTGGCTGGGAACTGAGCTCCTTCCTGGCTCCATTTTCACTATGATGTCGAGCCAAGACTGTCATCCATCTAGACCATGACGGCCATGACTCTTGCCTGGTTTACTAGTTCCCAGAAGCCTCACTCACTCCATTGTTTCATGTCTCATTAGCCTCCAGCTCCTTCCCATGACACCCATGACTTTAGAGTCAGCCCCAACTCTGACATGGCCTCCCTAGTGTCTGATTCCTCTTTCTCTGTTCTTTCTGGCCTGTTTGTTTGTTTGTTTTAGAGTTTCTCCAAAATACCATGCTACAAATTATTTCCAACTTCATGGCTCTGGAATCCTCTGCCCCTCTGGGTGCCTGGGGCTATTTGCATTCATTCTCCACGTCCTATTTTAGAATGTTTAAAAATTTAAGTGTGTGAAAAGTTTGGACCCAAAATTTATCCTGTCCATGAGAAATTCAGGAATGGGGGCTGAAGTAAAGACTAAGGGACTAGACAAGCAATAACTGGTTCAATTAGAGAGTCATCCCATGGGTAAGCATGACTTATGCTTGCAGACAGAGGAGTCTAACACGGCTGTGCTCTGAGAGGCTCCACCCAGCAGCTGACTTAGATGGATGCAGAAACCCACAGCCAGAGACTTATGGAAGAGTTGGGAGAAGGAATGAGAGCCCGAAGGGGATAGAAACTTCACAGGAAGACCAAAAGTCAACTGACCTGGACCCTTGGGGCTCTCAGAGACCAACCCACCAACCAAAGAGCATCCAGGGGCTGGACCTAGGTTCCTCCCCACCCCTGCACATATGTAGTAGACTGGCAACTTCATCTTCATATGGGTCCCCCAAGAACTGGAGTTGGGGCTGTCCCTAAAGCAGTTGCCTGTCTGTGGAACACATTTCCCTGACTGGGCTGCCTTGTCTGGCCTCAGTGCGAGAGGTTGCACCTAGAGACTTGATGGGGGATAACTGGGGGTCTCCACACACAGAAGAAGGGGAGGAGGATGAGGGAGGGATTGTGGGAGGGGAAGGTCTGGAGCGGAGGCAGCAAGGAGGATATAAAGTGATGTGTGTGCATATGTGTGTATGTATGTGCATGCATGTTTGTGAGCAGGCATATGTGAATGTACATGTGTGTATGCGCATGCGTGTGCATGCATGTTTGTGAGTAGGGATATATGTATATGTTTGTGTGTGTGTGTGTGTGTGTGTGTGTATGAATATGTGCATGTGAGTGCTGTTGCCCATGGAGGGCAGAAGAGGGTATCAGATCAGCTGGAGGTGGAGTAGCAGGCAGTTGTGAGCTGTTTGATGCTGACTTCTGGGAACCCATCTGGGGTCTGCTCTGAGAAAATATGAACTGTTAGGGGCTTAGCCATCACCCCCACTCCCAGTCTTAAGTGTTACCTCTTGCAGGGGTCCATCCCTCAAACTCCAACAAAGGCCTCTTCCCACGCCCCAGTATCTTCACCGAGTTAATTCATCTCAGCCCCTCTATCCGTGCTCTGCCCCAAGGCCAGCGTCTCCACAGGGACAGAGGCTGCATTCATTTTCTCCTGTGCTGTTTCTTAGGAGGGGCAGTGAGGCCACAAAAAGGCTTTTTAACAATTCTGTAGTTTAAACACTTAGTGGAAGCACAGACAGAATAAAAACTTCATGTAAGGGCTGGAGAGAGAGGTCAGCATCAAGAATGCTAATAACCTTGCAGAGGACCCTGGTTTCGTTCCCAGCACACACATCAGGTGTCTCCCAATCACCTGTAACCCTAGTTTTGGGAATCCAACTTTCTCTCCTGTGGGTGCTTGCATGCATGTAGTATACACAAACCCACACAGCATTGTAAACGTGTGTATAAATGAATAAATAATTTCTGAAAATGTTATATGAACTTGCTTTTCTCGCATAACAAGAGGACAGAGGTGGTGTCCCATTGGCAAGTGCACCCTGCCTTTGTCACAGTGTGTCACCTGTGGTATTTGTTCTGCTACTCTGATGCCTTTGTTTATTGTCTGGCATCCTTAATTATGGTGTTTGTGGTTGTACATTTTGGATGGTATAAGCATCTCACAGTTTTCCTTGTGGGTGTGCAGGTAGAGGTCAAAGGTCAACCTTCAGGTGCTGGTTCTCACAGTCCACCTAGTTTCTGAGGCAGTCTCTCTTGTTTCTGTGGCTGAATACCCCAGGCTAGCCCATGGATGTCTGAGCAATTCTCTTGCCCCTGCCTCTTATTTCTCACAGGAGAGTGAGATTATAGACACACGCTGCAAAATTCAGCTTTTACGCGGAACTGGGAATCGAACTCAGGTGGTCAAGCTCCTGTGGGAAGCGTTTTTACCCTCTGAGCCGTCTCCTTAGACCACACTTTTATTTAAGCCCTCACTGCTCTACTTCCTTTTGCAAATTACCAGAGTGAAGTTTACAGGTCAAAAGTTAAGCAAACTTTATAAATGGGTATTTCTGCCAGACAGGGGAAGGTTACAGCAGGCTCCCTGCAGCTCTGATCCTGCAGGCAGCTCTGTGCATCTGTCCGCAGTGTTGGTAGAGCAGGTGACACCTGTAATGTGCCCAGGACAGACAGGGCCAGAGGTCCTGAGAAGGGACAGCCAGCCAAAAACTTAGTTTGCAGCTCCAAGATAGAATAAGTCTTACTCCACAATTACCTGGTCCAGACATCATCTCCCTTTATTACTATCCCTTACACGCACGCACACACAGGCACACACACATATACAGAGTCACACATACATGTACACAGAGACACACACACACATACTCACACATGCACTCACACACATGCACAAAGACTTACACACATACACAAACACTCCCACCAACACATACTCACACAGAGACACACATACACATACACACACACCACACATACATACATACACATGCACACAGAGACTCACATACATTCTCACTGCCACACACTCCCACACACACATGCTCACAGAGACAGACACCCACACTCACACACACACACACACACACACACACTCACACACATGTTCGTGTATAATCTCTTCCTTCACCCCCAGGTGTCTCCCCCCCCCCCAGCCAATGCTTCTGGCTTCCTGCCGTGAGACAGATGGAAGGGACCCCCTTTGCTTCTAGATGAGTTTTCTCAGTGTCCGGGGTGTGAGCTTCTAGGAGCCCACAGGAGATCTGCCATCTCTACCGATTTTGACCACTTCCTCCTGCAGTGGAGGGTAAACCCAACAATCCTAGATCAGATTTTGGCCTCTCCTCTTGGTAGTTTCTGGAAACCCAGGATGAACCAACATGGCCTGAAGGTCTCAAACCTAAGAGGTTTAGTTAGAGGAATAAACAATTTTTAGTTAGAGGAATGAACAATTTTTATATTTTATGAGCTATTATCAGTTAGTCAAGATTACTAGTCATAACACACCGTTATTCATCATGGAAGTGATATGACAGTCCTAAAAACTTATTTTAAAAGAATTATTTATTTTATGTATGTAAGAACATCTCTGTCTTCAGACACACCAGAAGAGTGCATCAGATCCCATTACAGATGGTTGTGAGCCACCATGTGGTTGCTGGGATTTGAACTCAGGACCTCTGGAAGAGCAGTCAGTGCTCTTAACTGCCGAGCCACCTCTCCAGCCCCCTAAAAACTTTTTTTAAAGATCTGTTTGTGTGTCTGAGCGTTTTTCCTGCATGTGTGCATGTGTACCACACGCCTGATGCCAAGGGAGGTCAGAAGAGGGTGTCAGATCTTCTGAGACTGGAGTTATAAACAGTTGTGAGCTGTCGTGTAGGTACAGGGTATTAAACCCTCCGCCTCTAGAAGAGTAACTGGTGCTCTTAAATGCTGAGCCATTATTCTCACCCTTCAAAGTTACTTTTACTTGCCAGTTTGATACAGTCTAGACTCACCTAGGAAGAGGTGTCAAATTAGATACTGCCTTAGATCAGCTCAGCCTGTGGTTGTGTCTGTGCAGATTACCTTAGTAGTGGAAAGCCTGTCTACTGTAGGTGGCACCATTCCCTGGAAAGGGCATCCTTGATTGTGTAAGAAGGGGGACTGCAAGTTGGACACGAGCATGCATGCATGTTTAATTGATGTTAATTTAATTCAAGGCTTCTTCCCTTAACACGGTCAGTCACTTGAAGAGAAAGGGGAAAGGGGGTTGTTTTGCTCACAGAGCCAGGTCACAGTGGGACAATGCAGTATACAAACCGCTGTATAAGTAAGTGCACCGAAATAACTTTGGGCCATTTAATCCAGATGTTACAATCGGCAGCTGCTCAGACTCAGGAGATAAGGTTGCTGGCCCAAAGTCACATGGACGTCCAGACTTCATCACCCTTGACATTACAGACCTTCTGCACTACCGGCCCAGCCCAAATGATGTCATGTGAGCAGTAAATAAAATTCAACTTTGTAAACCCCGAGGGTGAGACCAATAGATTCACAAAGAGTGTCCGTAAATACACACTTGATTCTGAATTCCCCCAACATGATATACCTTAAACACTTTAAGCTTTGGCCTTCCAATTTGTCTAAGCCACATCACTTGGACTTCTTGAACAGAGGATATCGTCTCCCGGTTGTCAGGACTCGCACAAACCTGTTATCTCGATCTCCCAGAAATGGTCCAAAGCATTTTACAGGAAAGAAAACTGAGGCTATGCAGTGACCACATATTCTCAGTAGCACTGGTTAGCTGCCTTGTGTTCATGCCTCCTGTGACAGAGGGACCCACCAGAACATGTCGGGCAGGTTCCTGCCGGGGTTAGTGGCACATGAGCTCCTGCTAGCCAGGGATGTTCCACCTCACTTCCTTCAAGTCTTTGCCAACTGTGACATTTTTATTGAACTCCTTCCTTACTGCTCTGCTTTAGATCGCAACAGCTCCATCCAGTACACCCCGGGTTCTAATTTTCTTATTTTCCTAGGACAGTCCACTCTCTTGTTGGTCTTTCCTCCTGCAGGGAATTGTAATAAGCATGTCTGGAGATAGTTTTGACTTTGTGATGGAGGATCCAACTGGCACTTAGTAGGCAGACACTAGGAACAACGCCAAGCATGCCCTCCAACACACAGGATGGGGGAGTCCTGACTGGGCATCACACAGCAGCAAGGCGACTCATTCATTTCCCTGTGCCTCTTTCCCCTCTAGAATAGGAAGGAAGCTTTGTTCTTTTCTACAGTGCACATAACTTTCGAGGCAAATGCTCAAAAAGAATGGGTGAATGAGCAAGTGAATGATTTGGTCCAAGTAAGACCAGCATCATTCTTTTTTTTATTAAGGAATACCCTGGCTAGTTTCCAAAATCACAACCTACTCATTGGGCTTCATCCAATGTAAGAGATCCCATCTTAGTTTCTTTTCCTATAGCTGTGAGGAAAATACTCTGACAAAATCAACATAAAGGAGACAGGGTTTCTTTTAACTGAAAATTCCGGTCATAGTCTGTCATAGTAGAGCAGTCAAGGCATCAGAAGTATGAAGCATCTAGCTGATTCCATTAAATATGAAGGCAGAAGAAGAGGGTAATGAATGCATACATATCAGAACTCACCTGCCTAGGGAATGGTGTCACCCACAGTGGTCAGTTCTTCCCACCTCAACTAACATAAGGTAATTCCTATCAGACATGCCTAGAGGATCATCTCCCAAGTGATTCTAACTTTTGTTAAATTAACAACACTGTCTTAGTCATTATTCTATTACTGTGAAGAGACATTATAACCAAAGCAACTCTTATAAAGAAATCATTTAATTGTGGATGGCTTATAGTTTTAGAGGTTATCCCATTACCATCATAGTGAAGAGCATGGCAGCATGCAGGCAGACATGGTGCTTGAAAGCTACTGAGAGTTCTATATCCTGAACCACTGGTAGTGGAAAAAGAAAGATTGGCTGGGCCTGGGTATGGGCTTTTGAAACCTCAAATCCCATCATCAGTGACACATTTCCTCCATCAAGGCCACACCCACTCCAGCAAGGCCACACCTCCTAATCCTTATAATCCTTTCAAACAGTTTGACTCCTTAGTGACTAAGATTTTAAATACATGCACCTATGGGGAGCATTCTTATTCAAACCACCACAAACACTATCATAGTTCTGTCCTGTGGAATATCTAGAATATATAATAAATTCTTAACATGGTTCAGAGCACCAGCTGCTCTTCCAGAGCATGGTTCCCAAATATATGATGGCTCACAATCATCCTTAACTCCAGTTCCAGGGGATCCGGTGTTCCAGGGTCCTCATCTGGTCTCTGTGGCAAAGCACTCATACATGTAGAATAAAAATATAAATTAAAAGAACTTGCTGCTAAGCCCAATGAGTTAAGTTGAATCTCTGCTACTAACGTGGTAGAAGAGAAGTCACTTCCATAGATGTCCTCCACACATGCTCCATATCACACGCACACAAAAAATAAATATACTTGATACGAACTAAAAAACAAAACAAAATAACCCAGAACGAGTTAGTACAATGTCCCCACCAGAACAGCTAAGGTAAAAGCAGTGATGACACTGGCTGCTGACAAGGATACAGAGAAACTGAGTGCTCACGTGTGGTTGAAAGAAATGCAAAGCGAAGCAGTCGTGATGGGGGCATCTCTTAGCAATTTCTTTGTGACGACAAGAGAGCGTTCAACTTCAGTGCTGCTGGCTTCAACAAGTGTGGCCAGCAACCTGCTCCCCCACCAGCCTTTCTTTCCTTCTCCCCTTCTGTTGCCACACTCCCTTGTTGCTCCCTCTTTCCGCTTCTTAAAAATATCTTTGAGTGGGACAGCAAGGTGGCTCAGTGGGTACCAAGTCACTTGTCAGTAAAGCCTGTCAATCTGAATTTGGTTCTCAGGACCCATACGGTAGAAGTGAACTGGCTCTTAGATCCATCCATCCATCCATCCATCCATCCATCCATCCATCCAGCCAGCCATCCATCCATCCATCCATCCAGCCAGCCAGCCAGCCATCCATCCATCCAGCCAGCCAGCCAGCCAGCCAGCCAGCCAGCCATCCAGCCATCCATCCATCCATCCATCCATCCAGCCAGCCAGCCAGCCAGCCAGCCAGCCAGCCAGCCATCCAGCCATCCATCCATCCATCCAGCCAGCCAGCCAGCCAGCCATCCATCCATCCATCCATCCATCCATCCATCCATCTATCTATCTATCTATCTATCTATCTATCTATCTATCTATCTATCTATCTATCTACCTACCTACATATACTTGTTTCTGACCTCCACATGCACGTGTCTGAGCACACACATACACACAAATAAATTCAATTTTTAAAATGGTATCTTTATTTATTCTTCGACAATTTCACACATCTATGTAATGCATCTTGCGATGTCTATCCCAAGGCCCCCGACCCCGATACAGACCCCTCCATCTGCCTTGTTCTCTTTTATGTTGTTTCACTGAGTCCAGCTGCCTGCTGAAATGGTCGCCGATTTTACTGTTGTCCTGAGGGTCTGGCTTGAGGAACCACGGCTTCCATGAGTTGTGAGGGCGCGGTCATGTCATGTCCAGAACACAGGATCTTATGGCTCCCTCCCTACACTCCATCTCTTACACTCTCCGTCTTGTCCTCCTCAGTGGTCCCTGAGACTTGGGGTGGGGTAGATGCCCCATGTACGATTGATCTCTCAACACTCACTCTCTACACCTTAATTTGTTGTGAGTCTCTATGTTGCTGTCTCTGCATTCTGATGCAAACAGAAACTTCTTGGGCCAAGGTTGAAGACAGCAACAGTGTACTCATATACATAAAATGAATAAATTAATTAAAAAATAAGGAATTGTCTAGATGTAGATGACCTTTGGGTGTGTCAGTTGCGGTAACCTCTCCAACCCAAATAAGCCCATGCAAAGAAAACACAACTCAGTTAATATGAATACAAGCTGCACGCCTAGACTGGGCAGATCTACCACCACACTGCTCTGTTCCCCAGCTATGAGATCCCTTAGAACTGGGTTTCTCCAGGCCGTGTTCTTCAGCTCCATCTTCCTTCCACCTCCTCTCTCTCCTCTTCTCTCTCCTTCTTCCTTCTCCCTCAAAGTTTTCAGTTCCTCTTTCCCTTTCCCTGCCCAATCACCCAGCTAGAGCCTTTATTTTACAAGGTAAAATGGGGAGAAGGTTTTGATGAAGTCATCTGAGTATGTGATTAACTCCTTGTCCTAGGCAGCCCTTCTTGGGAAAGTGGAATTAGCATTAAAATACAAACAGCACCAGGGCAATCCACAAGTTTCTGTGGAGGATTATTTTGATGGATTTATTTTGATGTAGGAAGATGTGGCTCCCTGTGTGCCCCACCATTCCTTAGGCTGAGCACTGGACTGCTTAAGACTAGAGAACTCTCTCAGTAACTAACCGGCTGAGCTCCAGCCCCGACTTCCTGAAAATGATGGGCTTTAACTCAGAATTGTGAACTACAATAAAACCCTTTTCATCTAAGTTGCTTTTTTTTTTTTTTTTTTTTTTTTTGTCAAAATAGTTTAGTGCAGCAACAGAAATACAACCAGAGCAGTCTATAAAATGCAAAGGTTAAATACCTTCTGTGACTAGAGCAAACATAATAATCATCTCTAGGGTCAAAGTCAATGAGCCTGGGGGTCAGCTCCAGCTCTTGGGCCAAGAGTTTCCAGCTCAAATCAGCTGTGTGCTTCTTGCAGGACCATCTTTGTCCTTAACCTCAACTGTGTCCTTACTACAATTAAATCTACTAATAAGGTTCCCAGAACACTCTAGAAGTGTTCTTCCAGAAATGTCCAGAAACGCCTCTCAAGCAAACAGGTGAGGGTAACTATTCCCTGTGTCGGAAGCTTAAGCGTTTTCTTCCCTGTCTGTTGGCTTCAAAGAGCAAACTGGAAGGAGCTGTGGAGAAAATCATCCTCATCTGGTCAGTTGAGAGCTGCCTCTGCCTCACTGCAGCAAGGTTTTCAATGAGGAAGCCTGTCTGTGATTCCCTTCCCTCTCCCTCTGACAAGTGCCAGTTAATCCTTAGCCAGCTCAGTAGGGTCTTGGGAACAGGACCAGGGCAGCCAAAAGCTTGACTAGAGCTGACTTCGTTTAGGACGAGAACCAAGGATGGAGCGAGAGGAAGGCGCTGAAGGCAATAGAGCAATCAGCAATCGGCTCCTTTCCATCCTTGCAATCTCTTAGAAATCGGAGCTGGGTGCTACCCGGGATCAAAGGGGAGGTGACGAATCTGTCTTTCCTCTCCCCGGGGACGCTAGAACAGCACCGAGGGTTTCATCTGCCAGGAAACCCCTCTCTTACTCCCCTTTCTTCTCCCGAGAGCAGAGACACCTACAAGAAGCCCGTAGATTCAGGAGAAAAAGACGTTTGGTTCGTTCTAGGAGACTAAGGAATTCAAAAATGTATTACCAACGTAGGGTTTGTTTTTGTTTGTTTGACTGATTGCTTTTATTTTGCCACGGTTCCTATCCTTATTCACACCAGCTAATAAAAATGCATTCTTGTGTTTTAAACCCAGGGCGGGACTGGGAAAGAATGCAATTGAAGCAATCCAGGAAATGTCAATCAAGAAAGGGCGCCAAAAGCTGCCGCTGTCGCATAGTGCTGGAGACAGGTTTGTTTGGGAAAAAAAAAAAAAGCCTGTGTTGTTTCAGAGATAGGAATTGCCACACAAGGTCTGGATCGCTGCGTTTGGGAACCAAGGAGAGAGAAAACCGTTCCTTCTGGTCAGAAAGGGATGCAGATGTCCCTTCTGGTCAGAAAGGGATGCAGATGTCCAGTGCGACTCTGAATGCTCTGGTCTCACAGCGCCACCTACCGGATAAATAGGGGAAATATTGGCTGTGTTTCTGTTTTGTTTCGTGTTTTTCTTGTGTGACACAGACAAGCCAGGCTTGGCATCTCATGTCTGTAATTCCAACAGTTGGGAAGCATGTGCTTGGGGCCAATTTAGGCTATATTGCAGTGGCTTTCTTGATCCCCTTCCAAATGGAAAAAAAACCCCCACACACCCAAAAAGAGAAAATATAGAGGAATAAACAAATGGAGAAAACTCACATCCACGGAGTCATTATGGAAATCACGACTAATAATTTCAATACTTTTTACTTCCCTTTCACTGTGGAAGAGTGGGTGCATGAGGGTGTGGTGGAGGGTTATGACCTAGTGGGGTTTTCTCAGTTCTAAACTTTTCTCTTGCAAAGGATGCTACCAAACAAAACAAAAAACCCCTTATGCTGGAAATTGATCACTCAAATGTAGAGTGCTTGTCTAGCATATACAAAGCCCAGGGTCCCATAAATAGAAAGTAAATAATATTATGGATAAAACGTTGTTCAGTGCTTCAATAAATAATTAATTATAAACTGGGCCATTTGAAAGGCAAGTGTGCTTGAAAACATTTTTTTTTTAAAGTGCATTGTCACTACACAGGGTTGAAACCAGTTCCCTAGCGAGACCCATGTTCTTAACTGGGTGTGATGGTTTGTATATGCTTAGACCAAGGAGTGGCACTATTAGGAGGTGTGGCCTTGTTGGAATAGGTGTGTCACTGTGGGTGTGGGAAGACCTCCGTCCTAGCTGCCCTGAAGGGAGTCTCCTTCGAGCTGCATTTGAAACAAGAGGTGGAACCCTCAGCTCCTCCTGCACCATGCCTGCCCGGATGCTGCCGTGCTCCTGCCTTGATGACAATGGACTGAACCTCTGAACCTGTGAGCCAGCCCCAGTTAAATGCTGTCCTTATGAGAGGGGCCTTGGCCATGGTGTCTGTTCACAGCGGTAAAACCCTAAGACCGGGAAATGACCAGATTTCAGATGGAAATCAAACAAACCTTAGAATATAAGAATCTAAGGACAGGAGAGATGGCCCAGCAGTTAGAACCTACGAAAAAAGTCACAAACACTGGGAACTACAGCCTCAGGGGTCTGTTGCTCTCTTCTGGCTCCGAGGGTAACACATGCACATAGTACACAGGACAAAACACCCATACGAGTAAGATAGAAACACGCACACGTATGTATGTATGTTTGTTTCCACTTTTCTCTGCTACTTAATATCTATTATACATATGTATTGCTATACATTATATGTTATATGTATATGTATGATGTGTAAATTTATATATGTGCGTGTGTATGTGTGTGTTTCCATTCCTCTGCCATGCTTTTCCGAGAGAGATCTAAGAATTCCTGATTACTCACTTCCTTCCTCCTTCCAGGAAGAAAGAGACGATCCTGTCCATTTTATTTGTTTTTCTAGTTGAGCTGAGTAACTGACGCATCCGTGTAGAGGCTCCAAGCTGGAAATGACCGCCCCTCTTTGTCTTTGTTCCCCGCAGACAAACCTTAATGTGAGTAAAGTTTGTCTGCATTTCCAAGAAGTCACTCCGGGGCTCCAGATAGGGGCTTGACGTCACCCAAAGCCGTTGGCTCATTGGGGAACAAAATTCTTACATTTGCCACACTGGTTGTTTGTGACTGGAGGTGGAGGGTAGGATGGACATAAAAAAAGGTTGTCGGTTCCCTCTTGTTTCCTGTAGGCAAGAGTGTCTTTCCTCCCTTCTTCTGTCTCAGTGTCTCTTCTCCTTGACCGGAAAGAAGGCTAATTTGTCAGCTTGATTCCCATTGGCTGAGACAGGTGAATAGCGATGTTCAACTCACGAAAATGTTCCCTTGCTTGCGTTTTTGTTTTGAGAGAAATCTAGACTCCAACTCACTCGTAGCTGAGGATGACTTTGAATTTCTGATGCTCCCATCTTCCATCTTTTTGGTGCTGGGGTTGTAGGCTTGTGCCACCATGCAATGCCGGGACCAGAGGATATTGGGCGCGCTAGGTAAACCCTCTGCCAGCTGGACTGCGCCCCCAGATTCTGGCATTTGTTTTCCTGCTCCCTAATTACTTTGTAGCCACACCCAGAGACACAGAATCAAGCTCACTCTTACACAGGGCTCAAGGTGGAAGATGAGTTTTGCTGCTGGCAGGGCAGAAGCCATGAGGGATTCTGGAAGGCAAGTCTGTCACATTCGTTCCGTTAGACTGTTGATTGCGTTTCACAATCAGAAGGAAGAACTCCAGCATTAATAACTGCCTCAGACTACTACGAACTCTTAACCCACTGTCTAGAATGAGTGTGTTGTGTATTTAACAAAGTTCCCAGCAGTGAGAAGTGCCGTTAGTGCTGCCAAATGGGGCAGCATACTTTCTAAGAACTGTTTGGTGTTATATAAAGAAACACACACACACACACACACACACACACACACAGAGAGAGAGAGAGAGAGAGAGAGAGAGAGACAAGACTGAGACAGAGACAGAGACTGAGAGAAACACACTTTGACCTTTTTTAAGATAACTTTCAAAATTCTTTTCCCAGTAATTCCTATACCAATTTATCCACAATTTTTGTTGTTTGTTTGTTGTTGTTTTGAGACAGGATCTTGTGTGGCCCAGGCTGGCTTCCTGCTCACTGTGTAGCAGAGGATAACCTTGGTTCTCCTGCCTTCACCTCCCAAGTGCTGGTATTGTAGACAAGCACCACCACATCCGGTTTACTGTCTCATCTTCTCACCAGGTGAGCATTTTTGAAAGTCGTGCTGGAAAGAAGGAGAGCAGGGAGCGGAAACAAGCTTGCTCTCTTCAGACTTGTATGGCTCAGAGCATCTCTTAAGAAAGTCTACACGGGCCTTCTAGAGGGCTCGGCAAGTCAAGGTGCATCGCTGCCGCCTGATGACTGGAGATCGAATTCAGGAACCCACATGGTGGAAAGAGGCAACCAATCCCCAAAGGTTGTCCTCAGACTTACGGGTGTGCAATTACACACACTGCTAAACAAACAAACAAACACACACACACACACAGACACACACACAAATAAATGTAATGAGAAGTCTGGTGGGGTGGAGACGGACTGAGGAGATCACGCTAGAACTACCCAAGCCAGCCATCTTTCTCTTCTTGCACAAGATCCCTGTTTAAGTAAGCAGTGCAGAACTTGAATAAATTTGTAAGCAAAAAGAAACATTGCTAGTTCTGAAGGAACCAACCACTCTTGGCAACGACAGCTCATCCTTGCGCCCGCCACAGAGATAGCCCTGGAAGGACCGTGGGAGAAACAGACACCCAGTGTCCTCTTTTAGAAGCAGTCAAACCGGATTTCCATTGTAGGATCGCTTTGCGCACGTGCGATGAGATGTATTAAATGCTCATCTTAGAACCCTGGTTCAGTTGGGGAGAGAGAAAAAAAAGCCCCATCCCTGCCAACCAGTTGGTTTGTGTGAATCACAGCTCAGTCAGCTTTCAGGCCTATAATTTATCTCTTCTTTGGCCTATGTGGTAAATGCCCCACTTGTCCATGAATTCTTGCCTTGTTTTAACGATGCTATGAGTCTGAATGTAGTTTTATAACGCACACAGATAAGACTGTCGTTCTGAAAACACAGATTTGTGTGTGTCCCCACCCCCATGGAGAAGATGTGGGGCAGTTATCTCTGTCCCGATTCACATCTTGGTGAGACTGTGGCTGGAATTCCAAACGCAGCTAGGACTCAGCGGCAGTGAACTGTGGGGGATGGGGTAGGGGGTGAGGGAGGGAGAGCTGACGAGGCAAAACCTGAGGCTTAATTTTCCCCGAAGAATTCTGAATAGATTCACCAACCCCTCAGCTTTGCATGGTGGACGTGCTAGCTCCAAGAGAATCTTATTGATTGGGAAATTTGATTCGTATTATTTTCTGAGGTCTGTATTTCCTCACTGTACTTTAAAAATTTGGTTTTCCCTCAAAACACAGAAGTAGGCCACAGGGGCTGGAGGGCTACTTTTTTGGTTTTGTTTTGCTATTATACACAGGCATTGTACAGGATGGACACCCAATATTTTACATTTCAATGATACTGAAACATGGGAATTTGTAGTCTAACCCAGCTAAGCATACGAGTCTCCTTGGCACGTGTAACAGAGAGGGGTCTTTATCCAGGAAGACACACGCGTTATAACTGAGGGTGGGGTGCTCTGGCAGACGGTTTTAGCTGCGAACATCCCCCGGGCCTGACTACATTCATACTCCCGTGATTCTAACCCAGATTGTGTCTCGAAGCCAGTTTCACCTGGGACCCCACTGCCATTAAATCTAGTGGCTACCTCCGAGGGTGTGTGTCCCTCACCCCTGCCCTACAGAGGAGGCAGACTTGGCAAAGCCCCACTTCAAAACTGCTCACGACGGAGTTCTTTGAAAGAGTAGAGGAGTATGCTAGGGTTTGTGACTAAAAGAACTCGCTGGTGGCTGCTGGTTTGATTTGTTTGATTAAGACGGAGGATTTGGCTGAGTCACTAGGCAACCGTGCAAAGATGGGCAGAGCAGAGCTCTTCACTCCCTCTATAAATAACTCTCTTTGTCCCTAATCCAGGTGACAGACTGACTTTGGAGCCAGACACCTAAAAAGCCTATAATGGTTAGAGAGGCTCACCACCTCTGAATGGCTCTCGACGCCCACAGGCAACGAAACAAACACAGCCAGAGTTTCTCTACACAGGCGAAATGTGTAAACAGTTGCCTGCAATCGTCGGGAACATCAGCGATCAGGTCACAGCCCCAAGAAGGGCAGCTTAGGGCTCTCGGCTTGTGCGTGGGATAGGATGCTTTCTGTGGTGAGGCAGACGGCGTGAGTCCAGACCCCTCTTCACATGTTGCTCACTGGACTGTGCGGTGAACTAGTACAGTCTGGGGACAGACGAGGGAAGGAGCCTTTGAAAATAAACTCCGAGTCCAGGTTTATGTGCATAGAGAAACATTGGTAGCAAGAGGCATCTATATATTAGTCTTATTGTCTTTTTTTTACAGTTTCAACTGTCTGGAATTTTTGGCTGGAATCTAATAGTCACAGTATGAAGGCTAATTCTTTTCTTTCCTTGAGACAGGGTCCTATGTAGCTCAGGCTGGCCTTAAGTAGCCAAGGATGACCTTGAACTTCAGATTTTCTTGTTTCTACCTCCCAAGTGCTGGGATTAAAAACCCGAGCTTCCACCCCTGGGGTGAGCGAGCACTGAGACCAAACCCAGGACTGCTGGACAAGTGTTCACCATCTACATCCCCGGCCTGGTGTTTAGGCTTGGTAGAAATCACTCTTCTCCCCCTGGTGTCCTTCTTTCTGGGCTCATAAACATACACACTGTACCCCGGGCTTGGATTCGGAGGCAATCCAATTGGATTTGTCTCTGTGTAAACCAACCACCACCTCTTTTTCATGACATAAACCAGGGTTTTGTTCTTTGCATGTTTCTGCCTACACAAATAAGGAGGAAGCTTACCTTGTCTAGGACCTCAGGTGACTGCAGGGTGATATGTAACGGTCTCACTCATCAGCACCCCCCCCCAAAGAAGCACCCACTGGAGAGGAAGCTGATAGCCTTCCACACACTTACCTCCCCCGAGGAGACACCATGGGGATTCCCCGGCACCGCGAGGGCCTCTGTGGCCTGTTCTTGGTCTTTGGAGCCTTTTGCTTCTTCAGGCTGGTTGACAACCGGCGCGCTTTCTCTTCCCTTGTCTAGTTTTAAGAATCTGTTCAAAAAGCTGAAATCCTTGGGCCTGGACGGGGATTCTGTCTGAGTCTCGGGTGGCAAAGGTGCCAGTGGGCCGGGGGCAGGGAGGGTCTGCTGCTTGGCCTCAGTGTGCCCTGGGGTTTTATCTGGAGCCGGCCCTGGTGCAGCTGCCACCGGAAGTGCCCCGTGCTCACTTGGGCCTTTGTTCTCAGGCACTGTGCTTGGGCTGACATCAAGCCTCCCCGAGGCAGCCGATGAATCTGTGCCTTGGTCCCCGGGACGTCCTGGTACAGGCCGAGAGAGTGTCAAGAAAAAATGGGATCTAGCAGCTGGTGCCTTGGGCTTGGCTTCTTTCCCAAGATTCTTTCCGCTGGCATTGGCCGCAGCGTGGGCCTCGGGGGAAGAAGTAGCCACATTATCCTTCGAGTTGCTTATGCCCAAATCGACTGTAAACACAAATATAAACAGTGGTCATTCAACAAGCCAGGAAATTCAGGGGAGAATAATGGACTCCATCTTTGGACACACAGCGTTCCTTCTGCAGACTGGGGTGGTTTTGTTCCCTGCTGTCGGCCCAGTAGACGTGTCCTGACCCTGTTCTTTCTGGAAGAGAGACCCTCCGAGGCTGATGAGGCTGAAAAGCCAATGACTGGAAAGTCACTACCTGCCATGCACTGTGTGAGTGACATCCAAGGCCCACTGTCATCTTTTGCTTCCTTGGAAGCCAGAGAGGTGTATACTTAAGTTTTTCCAATAGGAATCATAGTGTGTTTGCTGGAACTTGAGCTCCGGAGCTGGGAGATCTCTCAATCGCTTAATACACTAGACATCTGGGCCTGAGCTCAGTCTTCATCATGGGATTGTGTCCTATGAGTTATATCTAGCAGCCCACTGGCCCCAACCTCTTGAATGACCCTCTCATCCAATGCTGTGGTAATCAAACATTTTATAAGTATCCCCTCGGAGAGAATCTGAGGCCCATGGAAGGAGGTCCTCTCTGGCAGGGAGTAGTGGTCCACGCCTTTAATCCCAGTACTATGGAGACAGGCAGGCAGATCTCTGTGAGTTCCAGACCAGCCGGAGCAACACAGTGAGACCTTGTCTCCAACACACACACACACAAACACACACACACACACACACACACACACACATGTACACACACCACATGTACACACACACACCACACTCACACCACATGTACACACACCACATGTACACACACACCACACTCACACAACATGTACACACACCACATGTACACACACACACACCACACACACGTATACACACACCACATACACACACCATATGTACACACACATACCACACTCACACCACATGTACACACACACACACACCACACATGTACACATCCCCCCACACACACACAATCTTTTTTGAACCCAGGTGATTTAATTTTTTTCTGCCTTTATTCTTTGGTGAAGATGAGGAAACAGTAGACACCGCCGCCTCACCCCCCCGCCCCCCCGAGCCTCGTCATTTAGGAGATGGCACGAGTTAATATGTTTAAACTACACAGGAAAGTGGCTGAGATACAATAGCTGCTCAGTACGGGTCATGACATCTAAGCTGCTGTCACCGCTGATGAGGGAGACCACTGACACCTGGGCTCAAGCTGCCTTCCCCTCAGTTCCCAGGGCCAGGGCCCGACGGAAGCCGACTCCTGAGTTCACACTCCGTCTGTCTTCATGTAAGACATCTATTAGCACAGACTCTGGGGAATATGGCGACTAAACCAATAAACCTCAATACTCAGAAAGTTGAAGCCTTGAAGAGCAGGTGTGTCTTCAGACAGGAAGGCCGGGACAGTACAGATGTGGCCGGCGCATGTATTCTATGTGTGAAGATCCTCTACTGACAAGCGTTGACGTCCTGGGAGAAGAAGTCCTAACAAGATTGAGTTTCCCTCATTTATAAAGCGGGAATGTCAGTCTGGGAAGATACTCTTGCCTCACAAACGTCAGGACTCAAGTTCTGTCCCCAAAACCCGTGTAGCAAAGGGTGAGTGTCATGGTTGCACCTATAATTCTGGTCCTGGGGAGATGGAGACTAGGGAAGGGGGAGGGGGGACCCTTGGGGCACACTGTCCAGCCAGCCTAACCTGACTACCGAGTTCCAGGCTGCTGAGAAAATGAGAAAGCCTGTCTCATTTAGAAGAACAAAATGTAAAAAAAAAAAAAAAAAAAGAAGAAGAACAAAATGTGTATAACTTCTAAAGAGGTTATTCCCTGACCTTCGCCCCACACACCTGTGTGTTGCACATGCACCTGAACCCATACGAACATCTGCATACATGCAAGCATGTGTTCTTGCACACATGTGAACACAGGGAATAGGATAGTTTCCTGGCATGGCTGCCGTGATGCTTCAGGGGAAGCTGACCCAGGGCCTGGCCTGACGCTGTCTGCCTCCCCAGCCCCGCAGCACGTGCTTAGTGGCTGACAGATACCACGACAGTACTGAAGACGGCCCCCCATCCTTGCCAACGTCGCACTGTGTTCAGTATACATTTAGACAGGCCCAGATTGGTATCTGTTTGGGAGAAGTCAGGGAGCAGGAAAAGGCAGGGAGAGGATCGTCCTGGTTCCATTACACGTTAACACGAAATGATAAACACATGCCCACATATATACAAATCCATCAGCAGCCGCTCTGCCAAACTCTAGTGTCTTACAGTGTCTGGAGTCAGGAACAAGCCTATGAGGAGACCACCTTCTTGTGTGCCTTGGTGATCTCTTAGTAGCACAGAGGACAGAGAAGTGACTCAGATGAGGCCAATGAAGTCCCCAGCCAGTGTGTAGGCTAACTGAGCTAGCTCTCCCTTGCTTTTCTCCTGTGCTCCAGGACTTCATATGGGAGGAAAAAGAAGCAAACAGACCAGGCATCAAAGACGCAAGGCTCATCTTTGGCTTGTCAGAAATGGACTGAGTGTGTTCCGGGCCAGAGCTGGGGAGGGTGATGCTGACAAAGAGGAAGAGGCTGGGATTGAAACCAGGGAGAGGCTTTTGTAACCCCCTGAGAACGTGACTTGATTTCCCCCATTCACCACCTGGCTGGATACCAGAGGAATGAAAAGGTCTTGCAGCCATAGGAAACTAAGACGCTTTCCACGGGGCTGGGGGTAGGGGTGGGGGAGGGAGGAAGTGCCAGGAGTTTGCTTTGAAAAGGCTCGATACCCAATATGACCTAAGGTAAGGTATAAAAGCCAACAGCAGAAATAATCGATGTTCCTGTCAGGTGATAGCACTCACTGATGGTAAGAACTCCAAGGGAGTGGGCTAAGCGCTGGAAACTAGGTGGTTCTTACTGATAACAGAGTTGTTGAGGTCAGCGCTCCGGCCCTGGAAGCCTGGACCAGCTTTGTTTGGCCAACCGTCCTCAATACCTCGATTAAAAGACAAGGAATAGTGAAGACACGGATTTAGTCAACATAGTCACACCGGGAAGTGAGCCCATAAAGAAAGAGCATGGCTGCTCACCTGGCCTGGAGTCCCTCCTCGGGGTCCAACCTCCTGAGATCATTAGTGTCTGTCTGTTGTTTGAAATTGGCGCCTGTGTGTTTAAAGTTGTTCAGTCTTCTTGGTAAATTGATTTGCTTCTTTATCGCTGTGTAGCGGCTTTTTAAATCTCTTCGGACTATTTTTGGTTCCAAGTCGACTTTAACAGACACCAGGTTGTCTATGTGGTTTGTTTTTCTCGTTCCTATTTGCTGGATAAACTGTTTTGTTGTTGATTGTGTTTTGTTTTCCTTGGCCTCAGTCCATGAGAGTCTTTACTAGCGCAACGTGCTTCTTAGAACACAGTTGGTTCTGGACCTTGTAATGTACCCTCATTATGGATAGAGACGGTTTACACTTACGGTTATTATTAACCCGATTTCCCATCTCTGCATTTTTTTCCTTCTGCTTGGTGGAATCTATAATCGATTCTTTCCACTGTGTGCATTTTTTTAAAAAAAAATATGATTCATCATTTTTTTAATTTCCAACACTTCTATTTTTTTTTTTTTTTGAAACCCTGATTTCTTCACTGAGGTTTTCCTAGGTGGCCGACTTCCCATCCGTTTTGCTAACTGTCCCTCTGTGTTGCTGACATTCCTCTCCTGGGCCCGGGTTGGATTCAGCTGCTGCTTTGTGTGTTCCTCAGGACGTCAGCCATCTTTAAAAGAAAGCCTTTGAAAGCTTCCTGGCATCTTACTCTCCTCAGTGTCTCTGAGCTCAGGAGTCAGGGATTCTGGCTTTTGTAAAGGTTCTGCTGCTTTGCTTTCTTCCTCTTAACAGCATTTCTTTTTCTTTCCTTTTCTCTGTCGTGATTTGTACACTCCTTGATTTTGGATTTTTTCTTCTAGTCTTTTTTTGGGGGGCATTTTTTACTAAACTCTACTTATTTATTATGGATGTGGGACGAGGTGGGGGAGGGGTGGGAGTGCCCTGGCATATGTGTGGAGGTCAGAGGACAACCCGTGGGACTTGGTTCTCTCCTTCCACCATGTGGGTTCCACGTGTTGAACTTAGGTCATTGGCTTGGTGGCAAGCACTTGCTATGCTAGCTTGCTGGCCCATAAACATCTTCGCAGGAGCACACGGACAAAAATAACACAGAACGTCACAAGTTCAGTCGAGCATTTTAGGCAAGCACTGGGGGAGGCATCCTAGAGTGGACCCCCACATGGAAAGAGAAAACTATTAGAACTCCTTGTGCCCCCCCCACCCAATATATAGGAGCCCCAAGTGAACAGAGACTTAGGCTGTCTAATTACAGCCCCAAATGACTTTAGGAATGCCAGGCAGTAAGGGTAAGGCACAGAGCAGAGCCCTGCCTGGGGTGAAGTCTTGCAAGCACTGGGGGTCGGGGATCAGGGAAGACAGTGATGCTGACAGCAGAACAACAACCCTGTAACAAGCTGCTAGAGACAGACTCTTCTTTTCCTGAGATTCGATATCCCAATCCTTCCAGATGTTTTCAAAAGAGAAGCCGAGACTCCTCATCTTCCCTCTGCCAATAAAGCATCTATTTCCAAAAGCCTATGCTGTCTGTCCATGACGCTTGTTCTCCACATAGGCATCATTTCTGTATGTGTGTGGCTGTGTGTGTGTATGTGCGTGTATGGCATATGTATGTACATATGGGTTGTACTGGCTGATTGTATGTCAACTTACAAAAGCTGGAGTTATCACAGAGAATGGAGCCTCCCTTGAGGAAATGCCTCCATGAGATCCAGCTGTGAGGCATTTTCTCAACTAGTGATCAAGGGGGAGGTTGATCCACAAGGAGCCCATTGTGGGTGGAGCCATCCCTGGCCCAGCCCATTGTGGGTGGTGCCATCCCTGGCCCAGCCCATTGTGGGTGGTGCCATCCCTGGCCCAGCCCATTGTGGGTGAAGCTATCCCTGGGCTGGTAGACATGGGTTCTATAAGAGAGCAAGCTGAGCAAGCCAGGGGAAGCAAGCCAGTAAGTCACATCCCTCCATGGCCTCTGCATCAGCTCCTGCTTCCTGACCTGCTTGAGTTCCAGTCCTGACTTCCTTTGGTGATGAACAGCAATGTGGAAGTGTAAGCTGAATAAACCCTTTCCTCCCCAACTTGCTTCTTGGTCATGATGTTTTGTGCAGGAATAGAAACCCTAAGACATGGGTACACATGATATCACTCTACTATTTGAGATAGGGTCTCTCACTGAACCTGGAGTGTCCTGATTTACCTGGACTGTTTGCTTCCCAAGTCTCAGAGGTACTCTTGACTCAGCACTGAAACTATAGATGTGATAGGTTTGGTGGTGTGCTGAAGATCCAAACCCTAGTCCTCATGTTTGTATGACAAGTACTTCCCCATCTCTCCGGCCCCTCCAACATCACTTCCTACCCAGTCTTGTTTTACACTCACTTCCTGATACACTGATACCCTGATCTATCAGAATAAATCACAAAGGGTCCATACACTGCTCAGCAATCACAAAGGGGTGCTGTTACAAATCCTGAAGATGCAATGGGAGTTTGCAGAATTAGGGGAGTTTGCATGGGTAACATTCTTGAATCAGACACACAATTACTGTCATATCAGGATCCAAACACAGTGGGCAAAGCAGCTCTTTGTAGAGGGAGGGAGGGAGATGTTGAGTTCTTCAAAAGAGTGTTCTATTTAAATATCAAAGGGCTTTAAGACTCCCTTGGGATAAGAGATAAAGACCTCAGAGAGTATACTGTAATGACCCTCTGCAGGTTGGATTGGGTAGGGTCAGGTCGCATAGCAAGAGTCAAATGACACTTCAAACAAGCTCTCTGTGCTGGGCAGATGCATTTGTTGTTCTGAAGTGTCAGGGTTTGGGGGCTGAGGCCTGTGGCTCAGAGGAAGATGGGAGACTTGGAAACTTCACTGACCGATCAGATTTCAAGCTTTCTTCTTTGCTCTCAAGAGCCAGGATGTCTTGGCCAGGAAACCCTAGCACACACAAACAACAGAAGGGGGCTTTTGGACATGAGGGATGAAGTCTTGATTACCAGCTTGATTTGCCTAGACACTGAGTGATGTCGGGGGGGGGGGGGGGGGGATCCAAATGGACTATTAACCCTGTGCTGCCCAGAACGTTTTCAAGAGGCCACAGTGAAGCTCAGCTCCCCTGGGCAACACCGGGGCAGTGACATCACCTTCATCTTTCCTCCTCCCCACCTTTTCCCATCTGAGTTAGTCTTGGGGTTTTTGCTTGTTTTGTTTGTTTGTTTGTTTGTTTTTCCTTCTTAAATCAGGCGACGATATGCATCTGACTTGTCTTTCCTGCCAAAATTGGTGACTCTCACAGTCATTCTCCTTCCTATATCTGCCTCCTACCCTTTTTGCAACTAACAAACATCTGCAACCCGATGTGGCTCCTCAAGTATTCTCATTATTTGTACATGGTGGCTGTGTTTATCATTGTGAGTGGATGTGAAGGCCGGAAGAAGTCAATTATCAGGTTCTGTTCCTCAAATGACAGCCACATTCTATCTATCTATCTATCTATCTATCTATCTATCTATATCTATCTATCTATCTATCGACCTATCTATCTATCTACCATTATCTTATCCATGAATATTCTAGAAGTTTCTATATTATTTCTTTACTCTCCCCTGTCTTAGTTAGGGTTTTACTGCTTGTGAAGAGACACCATGACCAAGGCAACTCTTATAAGGACAACATTTAACTGGGGCTGGCTTACAGGTTCAGAGGTTCAGTTCATTATCATCATGGCAGGAGCATGGCAGCTTCCAGGCAAACCTGGCACTGGAAGAACTAAACGTTCTACATCCTGTTCTGAAGGCCAACAGAAGACTGTCTTGCAATAAGCTAGGAGGAGGGTCTCAAAGCCCATCCCCCACAGTGACATACTTCTTCCAACAAGGCCACAGCCCCTAACAGTGCTACTCCTGATGGGCCAAGCATATTCAAACTACCACATCCTCTACAAACAGGTCTGTCTTAAACTTTTCTTTCTTCCTTAGACTGGAAGAGCAAATGTGGAGTTGCTATCCCCAACCAATTTAATTAAAATAACAACAAAACCTACTGCCAGATTTCTTTCCAAAAACAGCCTAGAGATTCAGAGCAGCAACATGATATAGTTACTACCCCCTCAGCATGGAGAAAGTCGATCGGACACTATGTTAAGCAGGTTTAAATATTAAGTAGATTGCCAAAGAAGGTAGTACCTTACTCTTCTTGTGCCCACAGCTGTTAGGACATCAGGGGGAGGGCTCTGGAGATGGGGTGGGGTAAGAAATCAAGTTCTCGGTATATGGAAAACTGCCAAACTTAGTTTGTTAGTTTGGAATTCTGAGAAAGATCATCAAATAGGTGCTATGGGGCAAGGGACCAGGGGAGCAGGAGGCAGGAAACAATCAGATTAGAATGGAATCACTATTTCAAAGGTAGATGGTCATCATGTACATCTGAGGATGCTTTGTGTCATTGTCACTGTAGAAATGCAGTCAAAATAACAGCACAGTTCCACTCTACTCCCACTGAATGGCCATAACGAAACAGGTAGACAGTAGCCAGTGCTGGTAAGGATGCTGAGCAACTGGGGCCTATGTGCTTCAGTGACAGGGATGCGTGTAGTGTGTTTGGGCAGAACCCTGGCAGATGCCTTGGGTTGGGGGTATTCTAAGCGAAAACCCTAACCTGAGGCTGTCCCCGGAGGACCTCCAATCTCTTATTGGCTCCTCCCAGAAGCCACACGTAGAGATGTGAAGACAGGACATTTCTACAGGACATTTCTAGCTCCCTGGAACTTCCGTCTGACTGAGTCTTCAGCGGCTCCTCAGCCAGCCTCACATTTCCAAGGTATCAGAATCTCCCAGAAGTCTGGAGAAAGCTGTATTGGCCCAGGCCTTGAGTACATTTCCTGTGTTGAGCCCTGGGACATGCTGTGACTGATGGCAACCATCCCTTTGCCCCCAGAGACTTCTAAAACTTAAATGATGTTCATGTGTGCCTAGCTGTGAGTGAGGTGCTTCACGTGAGTGGGTGCAAACTTGCATGCAAACTAGATGCCTTGGGGATCATTTCCTCAGTATTAACTATCTTGTTCTGATACAGGATCTCTCTCTCCCTCCCTCCCTCTCCTTCCCTCCCTCACTCTCTCCCCCTCCCTTCCTCCCCCCCTCCTTCCTTCCCCTCCTAGCTGGAGACTTGCCAAGTAGGCTAGACTGGCTAGCCAGTGAGCTCAGGATCTATTTCTCTCCTCTCCATTGCTGAAATCATAAGCAGAGGACACAAATCCAGCCTTTTTTTTTTTTTTTAAACTTCAATTCTGAGGATCAACTTTCCTGACTCCAGTACTTAATTGATCCCCAACCCCCTATCAGACTTTCATGGAAGCATTTCTAAAAGGTAGAGTAGCCTGTTTCGAGCCTGTAACCCCAGATAGGGTAGGATGAGGCAGGAGGAATTACTCCAGGATCAGAATGAGCAAAAGCAACAAAACCCCAAACTAAAGCAGACAGAGCAGAAACGGTGGATGCTCAGAGAAAACAGACATTATTAGCATCTGCCCCAGGCCCATCATTTTTTTTTTCACTGTCAGGCAGCTATGATTTTGTGCACTGTCTGAAACAATTCCCCAGGGATCAAAACTGTCAAATTCTCACTCACTCTTCGTATTATCAGCAGAAACCCTATTTTTTTTTTTTTACTTGAGTAGGGGATTTTCAGTTCGCTAAGCTCATTCCGCGTACGTGAGCACAGACACACGCGAATATTCCAAGGGTGCAAAATGATACAGTTGACAAGGGATGAAAGGGAAGATGTTAATTCTAAGAAACTCCTTATCCGTGTGTGACAGACAGGCATCAGCCTAGGGGAAAAGATGCGCTCCGGTTAGATCAGTCACGTGTTGGCCTCTGCTATCAACTGTAAGAATGGAGACTTTTGTCTTTTAGAGAGAGTAAACTCACTAGAACAGAATCTATGAAAGAGAGAAATGGGACACTTTTATTTCCCCAAAGAGCTGTGAAGTTTTAGGAATTAAATAGCCAGGAGGGGAAATCCGGCCAGGAAAGATTGATTCACCCAGGGCAGCAGTGACTAAGGTTGGCGGTGCGATCTACTATGGACTTCTGTAGTTGGCTCCTCCCTTATTCCTTCCAGTTCATCCCTCAGAGCTGTTCAGGCAAACCTTGGATGGGGCTATTCCATCCCCCACCAGCAGAGCTACACCTGGCGCCGCCCCTCCCCGCCCCCTCCTTTCCCCTCTCCGCCCCCTCCCCGCCCCTCCTTTTCCCCTCCCCGCCCCCTCCCCGCCCCTCCCCGACACCACACCCAACTCAGGTTGGTTAGATTGCAATGCCTGCATGCAATGTGACACCAAATGACTACAAATTCTGGGGCTTAATGCAACATAGGTATCTTAGAGCTCAGAAGGTCAGACGGTAAAAGTAGGTCAGCTTTTAGAAATTTCCATGCCTCAGAGGCTGCGAACAACTTAGCTTATGGTCCCCTTCTCTACAGTCAAGTCTACCAGTATCCATCTTTAAGCGGCCCCCCCCCCATCTCCCTCTCTTTCCCTCCCTTCTTCCCTCTCTCCCGCTAACATCTGTTCCCAATGTCACTTCTTTTTCCTGCTCTGTCCCCCTTCCTTCTTTCTTTACGATGATGCTTTGGATAACATTAGACCTTCACGAATAGGTCCGGAGCACCTGTCCATCTCAGCCACCCACAAAGCCTTCTTTGGTGACCCCTAGGGAAGGTATCACGCTCACAGGTCCCGAGGCGACAGCATCTGGGAGGAAGAATATTGTTTTGCACATCGCCTGCCCTCACTTGCAATACTCTGTGTCTTCACAACCACCCACCTCGTAGGTACCTACGCCATCCCAGTGTGTAGATCCTCAATGAGGATGCTGATCAGCTCTGAGTTGCCCAGACTGTCCAGGTGAAGGGATTAAAAACCCTTACTCTTTTCTTACGAACCCAGACACAAGCCACACACACACACACACACACACACACACACACACACACACACACACGTGAGTCAACATCTCTACGATATGATGACAGAGAGGGTGGAATTCTTTCAGTGATGATTGTGCCACCTCCAGAGTCCCAGTAACCGCTAGTGAGTCCAGCCCATCCTTCCTGCCCACCCTACACCTCTTCCTGTACTGTTCCCAATGCTCACTTCCTACCCCAACCTTCAAGTCTGATTAAGAGTGAAGGTGACTCAGGTGTCTCTCTGGAGAACAGATGTGTCTTTTAAGGCACATTTGTGTGTGTGTGTGTGTGTGTGTGTGTGTGTGTGTGTGTGTGTGACTAAGGAACAGAATGTTGATTAAACAGTAGCTGTATTATCTCTGCTCAGACAGCTTGATTTAGTCGAATCCTTGCCTAGCAGCTCCCGAGGGGAGGTGTACGAGGGCTTTTGCAAAAAAAACGGAAACAGGCCAGAGAACAATTGTCATCCATGATGGTTAAAAGTCCCTTTGGCTTTGATTCCTGGGATCTCTGGGCTTAGTGGCATCTCTTCTTGCTTTTCGTGGCACAGGTAAGCTGGGGTAGCTGCCTCCTTCCCGTCTTGCCAACAGGAAAGGGCTTGCCAACAGCAGAGGGGCTGTGGCATTTCTGTTCCCGACAACTTATGAAATGGAGAAGTACAATGACTTTGCTTTTAAATGTGTATGCACGAGTGGCCATGTGAGTTCATGTATACTGCAGGCATGCAGGAGCCCGTGGGGGCCCGAGGAAGGCATCAGATGCTCGGAACTGGCTCTGTAGATGGTTCTGAACCTACTGTGTGAGCTCTGTGCAGGAGGTGTTCTTAACCACTGAGCCATCTCCTCAGCCCCAGAACAGCCCGCCTTTCTATATGGATAATTGATTAGGTCTGGACTGAAGGTGTGTGGAAGGCTTTGTCCTTTAAGACTATGATCTCTGGGGTGTCTGGTTTTGTATCTTCCAGTTCTCCAAAGTCACACAGGGAAGGAACCCCTACATGCAACAGGGAGGCGGGGCTGAGTTGATCATTACACAGCCACCAACTGCAATAGACTCACACCTTGCTTTGTGTCATGTGACATGTGTCAAATCCCATAGCCAATGAACTGATAAGCAGGGGCTCTAAGTTAAGTATGCTGACCCCAAAAGCCAGACCCCTACTCTTTCTCAGTTGCTTCTTCTTGGCCACTGAGAAGGCCAGCCCACAAGTGCTGTCATGGCTTGAATTGTATTTCCCCGACGTTCCTAGGTTCTAGCCCCTGTGTAAGTTGCCATATTTGGAGACCAAGACAAGGTCGTCAGGGTGGCCCTGATACAGTATAACTGTTTCATCATGACAGAGGGATTTCAGGTCCACAGACACCCAAATAGAGGGAGATGCTGTGCAGATACAGGGAAAAGCCAAACATCCTTGAGTTAGGATGGCCTGAACTTGGTCTTCCCCAGAACTCACAGGAGAAAACTTGATGATATCTAGATTCTTACTCTAACACCATAAGCCAGGCAGCTTCCAGCATATAAGCACCCAGTGTTTCTGCCACCCCGGGGAATAAATAGGTGAGCTTTAGAGAAAAGCTTGTGGCTCTCACTTCCTCTGTTTACTGTACGTAAGACCAGGGAGCCCCCACACTCCAGCGACATGGTCTTCACACACAGCACTGACCTTCCTCGTAGTGTTGAATCACACGAGTGGACACCACCACTGGATTCCCATTCTGAACACACTCGCTGTCAGATGTCACCTGCAACAGAACAGATGGTTTTGGTGCTCTGGTCACGGGAGGGACTCACGGGAGAGCCTCAAGGCGACAGGAGCATCTTCCAGAGTCAAACCCAAAGGTTATGTTTGTAGAACCCACCAGCTTTCTATCTGGCTGGATTCCTGTCATCATAAGGATGGCTCCCCAGGGTCCATGCTCCATCTTACCAGCCTCACTCCAGCAGGCAAGTCCTTGAGACACAAATGGGACCACAAGGGGCACTGACTCATAAGGAACCGCGTAGGAATTTAACATGGTGATTCTTTGTCTGCGAGGCCAACTTCACTTGTCTATCTTGGCCCCATGAGTGCAATCATTAGCCAAGCCTTTTATGAACACACCTGTGACATACAGGAGGTTTACTCTGTGTGTGTATAGATGCACATGTATGTTAGCACATGTAATCTAGAGTATCTGCCTTGTTAGCTGCATGGATCCGCCTGTCTTGACCCACTCAGGATCCATACATACAGTCTGGCTTTTTTTTTTTTTTTTTTTTAAATGTGGGCTCTCGGAATTGAACTCAGGTCCGGTGCTTGTGAGGTAAGCATTTTACCAACTGATCTAACTAACTCCCTAGCCTCTTGACCTCAGATCTCCACAGACATCTTTTAGGAGATATTCCTAACGGTAACTCACCACCAGGGATATATGTAAAGTTACCAAGGAGCTTTGAAAACACTCCCCTCTCCTCTGAATCCATATGGCTTCCGGTTAAATTGCTCCGAGGGGAAAGTCAGATACTGTGATTTTAGAGGTTTCTCCGAGGTTCAATGTACAGCTAAGGTCTTGCATCATTGGAAAACACCTGGGGTTATCAACCTCAGTATGGTTGACATTTGGACTTGGATATTCGTTTGTGTGTGTGTGTGTGTGCATGTATAATTCATGTATGTGTGTTAATTCATGTGTGTGTGTTAATTAATGTCTGCGTGTGGTAATTCATGTGTGTGTGTGGTAATTCATGTGTGTGTCTGATAATTCATGTGTGTGTGTATGTGTGTGTGTGTACTTGCACACACATGCACATGTGCATGTGCTTGCATATGTGTGTATGTCCTAGTCACTGTAGAACAGTCAGTGACAATTGTGGCCTCCATACATAGGATGTCAGCAACATTCCATTCCCGAGTTAATTATCAAAGAGCTCTCCACACATTGTCCTGTGTCCCTCAGGAGAACACTGGGAAACAAAAGCCTGTACCCGGAAGCCAGCCTTGAAACAGCTACTAAACCGGCTCTGCTGAAGACACCCGGGAGGTGGTTGAAGGCACAGGCTCCACAAATCACTGTCTCTTCAAATTGCTCCACTCTCACACGAGGTCTCTCTCCGAGTCTGCATTTGGTGGGGGACTCCTCATACGTGCCCATGTGTGTGAATGCAGAGGTCAGAGGTCTCCCTGGGGACCCTCATGTCTCTGTGCTGCCATGCCCAACTTCTTACACGGGAGCTGGGGGATCAGGGCTCAGTTGCTCATGCTTACACCGCAAATGCTTTACCCACAGAGCCTGCGCCCCTCTCACACAGAGCCCAGATTTGATGCAGCTCCGTGGTAGGACTTCAGCTCCCCTGACTGAGAGTCACAGCAGTGGCCCTCACACCCCACCTCTCTTCAGTGAGCCCTGGGTAGGCAGAATAGAACCCTCTGGAGTCCACATTCTGGTGTCTGGTGTGCCAGGGGCTGAGCGCACTACCTTGTAGGTGTCTGCTTTCAGGTCGTGCTCCTGGTCTTCAGTTCTTAGGGGGACGCTCATCTGGTTTCCCATTGTACCTGCAATACAGAATGGGGAGAAAAAAAATCAAAATACCAACCTAAGTCTTGGCACCTGCATGTGAAGCCAAGATATAGACAGAAACTCCCATTCTGGGTGGCACCTGGCACCTGGCTTTCGCCTTGTTCTCCACAGTGAAATTCACGGGGAAGAAAATTGCAATGTCTTAGATACCATTTTTTTGGAATATATTTTTGAAAAGGTTTATTAATTTTTATTTTATCTGTATGGATGGGTTACCTAGGTCATATGGGTGTGTCCTGTGCATCCAGTGTCCCTAGGGGCCAGAAGAGGGCGTCAGATGCCCTGGAACTGGAGTTACAGAGTTGTGAGTATTCATGTGGGTGCTGGGAACCGAACCCGGGTCCTTTGGAAGTGTCAAAGAGAGGAACATGGTGTCTCTAGACCATCTTCACTGCTGACAGGAAGGGGCAGAAGTCAGACAAGCAGTGTCATGTTAAGTGGACAATAGGAGCAGCTTCTGCTGAGTGGAGCAGCTTTCTCTGTGTGGAGACACTGTCCTAGGACTTTGTAACAAATCAGCAGGATCATGACAATGTTGTCCAAATTTGCAGACGGAGAAACTGAGGCACATAGGCAGGTGTGTACACCTATACATTTATACACATCGTGCACACAATGTCTCTACCCAAATTTAACTTTTTATAAGTAGACATTGCTACTTAATAATTTAACCATGGGGTGTATGCATGTGTGTAGATTAGAGGTTCACATCTGGGGGTCTTTCTCAATTGCCTCTACCGTGGTTTTTGAGATAGACTCTCCCACTGGTCTTGGAACTCCCCAGCTCAGCTGGGCTGGCTGACAAGTCCCAGACATTTTCCTGATAGGCCTGTGCCCTCATGCACAGCTTCTTACCCGGGTACGGGAACTCCGAACTCAAATCGTCACATTTGCGCGCAAGCACTTGGCCTCCTGAACCGTCTCCCTGGGCCCTTAAGTGGCGAGTACTTTCAGTCCGCATTTAAGGTTATGAAATTCTACAGTCAGGTGACAAGCCTTTGCTTCTCACAGGGCTGGGGTTCCCTGACCCCTTCAACACAGTCTAAATGGTCTTTCTGCAAGGTCAGGGCCAGGCGGAGTAAGCGGTGGGAAATGCAGGACCCATGTTTTGCTGAGATCACTTGGAATAGGATAGCACTGTTTCCTTCAGCAATCAGGATGTCCCTAGAAAGCTGCCCATCAACTGTTTAAATCAAACCAAAGGAAAAGGCTTACTGCCACCTACTGGCAGATTTAAGTACAGCAGAAACGGCCTCCATGGAGGGGGATGGAAGGGAGCAGTTTGAAAATGAACATCTAACAGCGGGGTGGGCAGAGAATGGCAAGACTCCCAGGACCCAACAGTGATGCGACTAATAAAGCAAGAGTGGCAGCCACGCCTGAGGGGTCTGGTGGATTCACACAAATTAGTGCAGAGAGTTCTAGGCCAGCGGTTCTCAACCTGTGGGTCTCGACCCCTCCCTAACCACTGGCTAACATAGATACATGACGATTCACAACAGTAGCAAAGTTCAAGTCATGACGTAGCAACTGAAACGATGTTATGGCTGGGTGACCTCCCCCTGAGGAACTGTATCAAAAGGTTGAAGAGTTAGGAAGTTTGAGAAAGGCTGCTCTAGGTGAGCTCGGGATTGCAAAGGGTGTTCTAGAACTTACGTTCAGCTCCTGCTCACCACACACTGAAAAACACGACTGTGGACCAGTTCCTAAGCCGCCCCGAGCCCAAGTCTCCCCATCTAAACGACGAGGATAACAATGGCAAGCTTTTAATTTGCATATGCCTGTTGGTTCGGGCTGTTGAACACTTTTTAAAAAATAATTTTAAAGGTCTAAGAGTGTTTTGTGTATATGTGTACATCATGTGTATGGAGGGTATGAAATCCCCCAAAACTGAACTTCTAGACAGTTGTAAGCTGCCATGTGGGAACGGGGAGCTAAACCCATGTCCTCTGAAAGAGCAACGGGGCTCTTAACCACTGAGGCATCTCATCTCTCCAGCCCTGAACACTTTAAAAATGCTTGCTTGTGTTTCTTCTTTTGAGAACTTTCTGTCTACCTCAGTAGCTCATTAATAAATTGTCAGTATTTTTATGTGTGAGCTTTCCTTTTGGATGCTTAATTTGTGCAGTTTTAAAAAATATATTCTAGACAGTGATCCTCCGTCTAGGTATAGCTGGCAGAGGCTTTTCTCCCGTTCCCTAGGTTCCCCGTGTGCTCTGATGATAGTTGCCTTTGCTTTTAAATGTCTTATTAGTTAATTCATGGGGTTGTTTCCTATGCTATGGGAGCCCCGTTCAGAGCGTTCTTGCTTAAAGTACAGAAGCAGAAAGGGAGCTACAGACTGGGAGGGTATGAGGAGGAACGTGACCGTGAGGGACAAGAGGCAGCGGGAGAATTCACAATAACAAGATGTTCGATGATGTCATTCTGAAACCCAACACTTTCCCGATAGTTTAAAATTAATTAATTTAAATAGGACAATAGGCCTGCCTCAAGAAATTACTATATAGTTAATACATCCAAGGTGCTCTGCACAGGGCCTGGCACATGACAGTACGACCTAAACCTAAATTCTAGCCACAAGCAGAATCACCATTGTTACTGTCCTTGCTATTTCTGGTCATTTTCCCCCAAAAGTGCTTGGTAGACTCTGTGTTTGGTTCCAAATCCTGGGAACTGTGGAAAGGCCTGTCGTTAAGGCCCCTTGCCCTGTCTCTGGCACTTTTTTTTTTTTTTTTTGTGGCCTGCGCAGATGAATGGGTTTGGGAGGTGGCTCTGCAGGTAAAATGCTCCCACACAAGTGTGAGGTGTCCAGTCTCCAGCAGTTCTAGGTGGAGCTGGCTGCAGCAATGTGCACCCCTAACCCCAACACTGCAGAGGGAGCAAAAGGCATACGGCTCCCACTGGTTATCTTATCCAACCTACAATGTACACTCCGGACCAGTAAGAGACCTTGTCCCCAAAAATGCTCTTGCAGAGGACCTTGGTTCAGTTCCCAGCACCCACATGGTGGCTCACAACCATCTGTAACTCTAATCCTGGGGGATCCAACATCCTTTCCCAGCCTCGGAGGGCCTCAGGCACACATGTGGACATCAGGTAAGGAATGACATTGAGACAGGCCTCTAGCCCTCACACACATGTGTACACACACACACACACACACACACACACACACACACACACTCATAAAGGCTCCATGCAGGCCTTCACCTTGTCAGGATTCGGGTGCACAAAGTAATAAATGTCAGTTATTACCAAGGTCTCTAACATTACTAATGCATGCGTGCTATCATGACTACTGTGTATTTCTCATAGTACCTTGAGCTCAACTACTCTGGGTTCTGATTCTTGTGAATGTGCCACTCTGGGCATTGCTAAGAAACGCCTCCTGATCGACACCCCTCCCCCGTCATTTCAACTGTGGATTACCAGCAGTCCCCACTCCTGGTTGGGTGATAAACGCGCACACCATTCAAGCCTACCATAGCAGAAGGGCATTTCTGAGACCTTCCTCCCTCTCAGCAGGCAGCTAAATGACTGTTAGGTACAAGAGGGAGACAGCTGGATGGTGACAGAATTAATCACCCAGCACACAAGAAACACCTTTGACCAATGCAGTGGAATGTAGGCAAACCACAAACCACCCGCCACTCCTCTGAGAGTGTGCCAACAGGGCCAGGCTGGCACACTGGGCAGAACCAGCCTCTCTCTGGACCCAAAGGCAAGGCCAGTATTGCTGGTTACTCATAAAAGCAGAGCCACTGTGCTCAGCCCCACCTTCCCGAGGGCCTGGCACAGTGTAAGGGGATTCGTGGCTACCACCAGGGCCTTGATCATACCCAGTGGTACAGGTTGCTTCCTGTACTGGGGGGCTCGGGACAGAAATCCACCTTCCCTAAACTCACCCCAGCCCTGCATGGGATGTCTGAAGTCCAGGGGAAGGACACACGGCTGCAGGCTTAGGAATGTGCCCTGCTCCTGGATCACTTGGTTGCTTTTGCATACAAAGTGACTGCTTCTGGAAGGTAGGCAGCTCACTGGGTTTTTTCCTTTTGCTTTATTTCTCTCTATCTCTTTTTTTTAAGTGCTGGGGATTGAACCATGCCACAGCATGTCGAACAACAGCTCAACCACAGAGCTACATCCACATCCCTTGCTTTTAAAGGGAAAGTCTCGCTACGTTGCCTAGATTACCCGAGAGTTTATTCCGTAACCCAGTGAAAGCTTGAACTTGGCAATCCCCCTGCTTCAGATGTTCCAGAGGAGGTGAGAGGACGTGTACCTCCAGGCCCAGATTCGACTATTCTTGTTCTGAGGACAGAACCAAAGATAGCTAAATGAAAGATGGCGGCAGTAATTGGAGGCCTTCTGTGTACTGGACAAGGCCAGGACTGGCCTACCTGGGCACCCTTACATGCAGGTGTCCTTCTCATGAGTAATGACGGGATTGTCCCCCTGCAGTGCACAGTAGGCATCTGCTCACCTCCCATTACCACCTGTCTGCTTCCCTTGCAAAAGCTCTTGGTCTCCGTCCTGTAGAAGAAACCAAGGCTTGGCTCTGTGGTCCCTCCCCATATGCACGTGATCTCTAGGAAGCCCACACCTTGTCTGTCCTTCCTGTTGTCTGTCCTTCCATATTCTTCCAGGCCTCCCCGAGTGCTCGTTGGTTTAATGGAGAAGAAGAAAGCTACGGAGAGGCACAGATGGGGTTTAAACCTCAGTCCCTGAGACTTCAGTGCAGATCTCAGCCACTTGATGCACTGTACAAATGCCTCTACTACTGGCAGGCACTGTACAGGACACCAGCAGGAGCAGAGCACAAGGAAGGGAAGTGGCCCTTCTCAGAGCTGTCTGTCCTTCTCCCCTGCATCCCTAGATACAAGCCAGCCAGAATGGGGTATGGCCTCCATACGCTTCCTAGAATACATATCCCCTTCCTCATAGTGAACACACACCCAGGACACATGGTTCTGTGGTGCATGCCTGTGACCCCAGCACTCAGCTAAGGAAAGGGAATGCTGAGCTTGGTACAGGCCTGAGTTTCACACCCAGACTTTGTCAGAACACTACAACCAAACAAGATGTGCTCCTGAGGGTCTTAGAGTCCTTTGGAATAAAACAAATAAAAACGTCTGGATCAGAGCTGGCTCCTCCTCAGATTGAAGCCACTGCAGTGTGCACACCTTCCGGAGCCTTTTGTGGGGAAAGCAGTACACATGCCCCAGGGCTGAGGGCGTCGGATCACAGCGGGAACCAGGGTGAGGTGGCTTCGGGTGTGAGGAAAGGCAAGGCAAGAATCCCAGGCATCAGGATGAAGCAGGGTTAATGATTTTTTCTTTTTCTTTTCTGAGAAGGGTCTCACAGTACTGTGCAGGTTGGAATATAGCATGTGACAGCCTGGCTTCCAATTCACTGCAATCCTCCTGCCTCAGCCTCCCAAGGGCTAAGTTATGGGTGTGAGCCTTCTTTTTGTCTGTTTGTTTTCTATATTGCTGAGGGTGGAATGCAGGGCCTTGGGTTTGCTAGGCAAGGGTTCTACCACTAAACTAAACCCCCAATCTCTTTAACACAGCATTTGAAAATCAAGATTAATGGTGTCACTGATTTATTTTTCTGAGTTGAGAGTTTGTTAATCAAAGATGTGTTGGCACTAATTTTCACTTTGTGAATTTCCTAAAATGTAATTGATCTGTTTTTATACTTTTATATATTTTTAATTTTTTTAAAAAATTCTTTATCTTTTATTTGATGTGTATGAGTATTTGCCTGTATGCATGTATGCATGTATGTATGTGCGAGTGTGTATGTATGCATGTGCATGCAGTGCTCACAGAGGCCAGAAGAGGGCATCAAAGAGATGGTTGTAAGCTGTCCAATGGATACTGTGAACAGAGCTCAGGTCCTCTGCAAGAGCAACATGGAATCTGGAACGCTGAGCCACCCCTCCAGCCCTTGTATGTTTGCAACAAGTTCTCACTTTATCCCACTGGATGGCTTAGAATTTGCCATGTAGAACAGGCTGACCTTCAACCAGGTGATCCTCCTGCCTCTGCCTCCTGAGCACCACCCACCACCCCGGCGTCAGTTGGTCCTGATAACTAAGTCTTGTAGTGTCCCTTGCGAATACAGCTTCCCTCCTTCTTGCTGTCACTTGGATCCAGCGCCACCCACCCTGCAGCTTCAGGACCAGTCCCCGCCCCTCTCCCCAGTCCCGTTCTCTGCATTGGAATGTGGATGAGACCTAACACGGACTGAAGTTTCTTACATGTATGGGCTTTCATGTGCATTTACCCTCCCAGCTGAGTTCAGACTTGGAATGATCCCTGCTGCACAAACAAGCAAGCGGAGGCCCACAAGGTTGAAGGAACCTGACCCCAGGGTACCTGTCCAGCTTGTGACAGGGAGGAGACCATCCTCTGAGCATCCCGGCTCTCCCAGGAAGCAGTGTGGTTCAGAGTGATGGAAATACCCAGGGGTTTGAATGCCAGACAGAACATGCCAGATTCACAGAGAACACTTAAAGGACCCCCTTTTCCCTGTCTCCTTGGGTCCTCAGACAACACCCCTAGCAACAGATTTGGAGTCTGCTTGGTGGTGAGATTCTTGAGCTGACAGTGGTCCTCCATCTGTGATGACCCTCCACTGCACTTTTATGCTACTCCATACCCAGCACAGTCCACGCAGCCACTGGTGCTTTTGTAGGAAGAGCAGTCTCTAAGTCCCATTTCACAGACAGTAAAACTAAGGCTCCCACATGCTCAAGACCACACAGCAAAATGAGTGAGAGATGGGGTCAAGTTCTGCCCTCTGCCTGACCCCCCCCCACCACCAACAATAGACACCCCAGCTGAGCCTCAAGGGTCTGGAGGGGGTTACCTGGTGAGCTGGTTGGAGTGTCCTGGGTCCCCCACAGTTTCCAGCAGTCCGGTTCCGCTCAGCGTCCTGAGTCTGCTGCTGTTGCTACCCAGTACCAGACTCATCTGCAGAGCCTGGCCCCCTGCTCTTTGCTTCCTGGTCCGGCCTGTTGGCTGAATACACAGAGCAGGACAAACACACGCTGGGAGGGGTTTTCCCCGCCCCTGCCTGCCCTCTGGAAACGCGTCTCTTCCTGTATACAGGGGCCTCTGCTCCCAGTAAAAAACACAACACCCAAATGCTCTTCCATTCATGCCCCCAGGCACTTTGAGCACCCACGCGGGGCCCTGCAGGCAGACCTGGGATTCGAATCATCTCTGCAACAACTGCCGGTCATGGTCACCGTCAGAGCAGAGAGATGTTCTGGGAGGGTGTGCAGCTCTGTCTTGCCTTTTACCTGCATTGATTCTGGGGTGGCATTTCCACCATAACCAGGTCACCTAGGCACAAGACACTGTCCCCCACAATGCCTAGTCCTGTGAAAGCTCCAAATCTTTAAAAACAAACAAACAAACAAACAAACAAAAAAACAGTTCAACAAAGAGTGGCGTATTGTCGTAACAAAACCATGTGACATGGCTGAGTGTTCTCCTCCTCTGCTGGCCAGAAGTTATCTATTTGCTTGACGCAGGGTCTCATGCAGCCCAGGCTGGCCTTGATCTTACTATGCGGTTTAAGGACGTCTTTGAGCCACCTGCCTTCACTACCCAGCCATGTCCAATTCCTATGATTCAAGAGATGAAACTCTGGGCTCTGGGCACACTGGGCAAACTGCTCTTCAATGAAGCTACACCCTTGAGCCAAGGCAGTTAAAGTGTGCAACAGGTTAGTTACAATGCACGGCAGAGGGATGAAAAAAGCAAGTGTATAGCCAGACATGGGGGTGCACACTTTTGATCCCAGCACCCAGGAGGCAGAGGAAGGCAAGATTCCCGAGTTCCGTAGACTTGCTGAGGAGCTTCCGAACAGCCGGGGCAAAAGGGAAATGCGTTCAGGACACTCCCGGGGAAAACATTCAAGAGAAATGTAAACCAGTAATTACCGAGGCTTCAGTCAATAATGCACCCATTCAGGTGCTCATCAAGACTATTTGCTGAGCATCAGGCTATATTTAGGCCTGGTGGGCGGGGCCTCTCCACCCACCCGGGCTCATCCCCGGACCCGGAGTTCTCACAACATAAACTGGACTCTGCACGCGAGTCTTGCTGACAGAATCGCCGCAGCAACCGAGAGAACCCGAGCATCGAGTCCCAGTCAGAAAGCCGCAGACAGTCAAACCGGCTTTAGCAAAACCGAACCCCCAGGCAGACGAAAGCTGGCGAGCCAGAAAGCCCATCGCAGGCCAGCCACCGCTGTGCCCTGTGCCACGCAAGCCTCCACCCTTGGTCTCGGCTCAGACCTTGATTGTTATAGGCCAGCTGGGTGACAGATTGTGTCACTAACTCCTCAATTGTCTCACAGCCTCCAGGCTGGGAGACCCCTGTGTTCATTTTACCTGTATTCTCAATTCACGGGAAAGGTCAGTTGGTGGAGCAAGGTTTCATAGCTAAGAGCTGACTAGCCTTGTTCACCTTCAAATTAGCGATCGTGGCTACTTGCTGCCCTTCTCTTTGGTCACACTGCAGAGGGATTTTGTCTGAGGACACTCACTGAGGTGAGGCTCTTAGGAAGAGGCATAAGGTCGTAGACTGCCGTGCAGTACTCACTGCTGCCGTCAACAGCCATGCTGTGGGCTGCATCCGTGTGCTACCAGCCTTCTGCGACTACAACGAAACACCTGAGTCAGGGCTGCTTAGAGAGAAAAAAGGTATGCTTTGGATCGTGACTTGGTGGTTCCAGTCCGTGATCAAATGGGCCCAGAGTCTGAGCTGCATGTCACAGTAGGGAAGAGTGCCAGAGAAACCAGGCTCACCCTCTGGGAGCAGGAAGTGAAGAGCAAGAGGAAGAGACAGGAGATCTCGTAAAACCCCTTGCAGATGGGTTCCCCAAAACTGAAGGATCAGTAAGGCCCCACCTCCTCGAGGCCACAGCACCTCCAATAACTAAGGGACCCTTATCCAAACCATAGTGGGTAGCTCTGGGGTTTGCAAAGAGAAAACAGTGCAGGCTTGTTTCAAAACAGGGAGAAGTACCGGGGAAGGAATGAAATCAGGAGTTTCCCTTTCTCCTACAGTCTCCTAATTCTTCTTTCATGAATTATATTGGTTGCTCAAGTCATTGCAAGTCAAAACAGAATTTTTTTTAAAATTAAGCCATTAGTGCAGATTTTACCTTCTCCTTTACTCTGTGCAGAGCTGGCTTGAAGTGCAAAAAACTCTGGTGTGGAACCCCAGAAACCTCACAACTGCTCTCTCAGCAATGTGTGTGTGTGTGCATGTATATGTGTATGTGCTTGTGATTGTGTGCATGTGTGTGCATGTGTGTTTGTGTGTGCACATATCATATATGTATGTGTGCGTTTGTGCTTGTATGTGTGCATGTGCTTGTGCATGTGTATGTGCTTGTGATTGTGTGAGTGCATGTGTGTGTGTGCATGTGTATTTGTGTGTGCATATGTTTGTGTGCATGTGTTCATGCTTGTGTTGCATATGTGTGTCTGTGCATACATTCATGCTTGTGTGTGTGCATGTGCTTGTGTGTGCATGTACTTGTGCATGTGTGCATGTGTGTCTCTGTGTGTATATTGATGGACTGGAGAGATGCCTTGGTGGTTAAGAGTACTTGTTCTTTACAGAAGACCCAGGTTAAGTTCCCAGCAGCCACATGGCAGCTCATAACCACCTGTAACTCCGGTTCCAGTGGATCTGACACCCTCTTATGGCCTCTGTGAGTACTGCACACACTGGGTGCACATATCATGCAAGCAAAGCACACACATATAAAAGAAATAAATCTTTAAAAGCTGAGTAACTTCATACGACTAACAAATGGACTGTCTTCCCTTCATATTGGGACACACCACCTGCTGGCTTTGATTTACTGATGAATAAGACAGAATAGAAAAAGAAAAAAAAATATTTGGGTCCCTTTCTTCTGTCTAAGTTTTATCATCAAAAATGGCTCCACAGGCTGACAGATCAGTCAAAATTAGGCTTCAGGATGTGTCTGCATATGTGTGTGTGTGTGTGTGTGTGTGTGTATGCATGTGTGTGTGTATGTGTGTATTCTTGTGTGTGTATGTTTGTGTATATGCAGATATACAGGCACATGTGTGCGCATATATGTAAAGACCAGAGGTCAACCTTAGATCCTGTTCCTCAAAAGCTGTTCATCTTCTTTCAAGAGTCTCTCACTGATCATGAAATTAGAGTTGGTCAGGTGTCCCAAGAGACCCAGGGTCCCTCCTGCCTCCCCTGCCTCCCCATGCCTCCCCCTGTCTCCTCCTGCTTCCTCCTTCCTCCTCCTGCCTTCCTCTGCCTCCTCCTGCCTCCCCTGCCTCCCCATGCCTCCCCCTGTCTCCTCCTGACTCCTCCTTCCTCCTCCTGCCTCCTCCTGCCTCCTCCTTCCTCCTCCTGCCTTCCTCTGCCTCCTCCTGCCTCCCCCTGCCTCCCCCTGCCTCCTCCTGTCTCCTCCTGCCTCTTCCTTCCTCCTCCTGCCTCTCCCTGCCTCCTCCAGCCTCCTCCTGCCTCCTCCTGCCTCTGCCTCCACAGCACTGGGATTTCAGTTATAGAGCAAGATGCTTGGCTTTTTCACTTTGGCCCTGGAGATTGAATTCTTTACTGACTGAATTCTCCAGCTGGCATTTGTGGCTCTTAGAGCATGTGCCTCCACTTCTGGACTTGTCATCATACTGACTCACACAGCAAGTAGGCCTACACTTCTACACACGTGTACACACACACACACACACACTCACACACTCACACACTCACACACACTCCGTTACAGATACAGCACATACCTTTTCCTTCCAGACTTGCTCAACACCCCACACGGCCGGTGGCACTCCCAAGTGGTAGGTGTGAAAGGGTGGTGAGAACAGCCATTGTGCATACACAACGCATACACCCTTCATGTCAGCTTTACTTCACAACCTCAGCTCACAGTATACTATTAAGAATATCAAGTGATGGGGTAGAGAGATGACTCAGTGGTTAAGAGCACTGACTTCTCTTCCAGAGGCCCTGAGTTCAAATCCCAGCACCCACATGGTGGCTCACAATCACCTGTAGTGGGATCCGATGCCCTCTGCTGGTGTGTTTGAAGACAGTGACAGTGCACTCAAATATACATTCATACACATTATCTACACATACATAGGCAGAAAGAAGAGGAAGAAGGAAGAATTTCAAGATGGTGACCACAGCACACTAAGCAGATCAGGATGCCCTGGGTGGAGACAGCAGTGAGCATCCAGTGCAAAGACTTCCTGGTGTAGGCTTCAGCTCCCAATGAGGACATGCCATGCTGGGCACTGAGCACAGCTACTCTGCCTACAGACTTGAGGTGCTCACGACACGCCCTTGACATGATTCACCTCCTAATCTCCTCGCCCTAGGATCTCCACCCGTCCTCAAATATTGACTGACCCACACAGTTGTCAACTCCTGTCTCTGGAATCTGGATAGAGCCAGTTACAGAATAGTTTCTAGAAACCCGAAATATCCTAGCACCATCTCTAAGCCAGCTGTGACCCTGTGTATATTTCCACTGTCTTCCATACAGAGCTTTGCCTCTGCTCACAGAGCCAATGTCAGCTGTGTGTGTGAGTGTGTGTGTGTGTATGTGTGTGTGTGTACACGTGTGTAGAAGTGTAGGCCAGAAGACAACCTTGATGCATCTCCACAGGTATAACTCACTGGTTTGGTATTTGTTTGTTTGTTTTTGAGACAGTGCCTCTCACTAGTCTAAGTTTGTGGGCAATTGGCAGTGAAGGGTACCCTGATTCTCGATCAAGATAAGTAGAAGCCCGGGGACCCTAGTGAGGTTTGAGTCTTGTAGGTCATGCCCCAAGTCCCTCCACAAGCCGGTAAAGAAGTGACCTTACACAGACTCAAGACAGAAGCAGGACCACCCCCCAAACATGTAGATGAAGTGTTCCCAAGCCCTCAGACCAAGTTAATGGGAAGTACCAGTTGTCAGACTGTGAACCATCCCAAAACTGCATTGAGGCCTGTCCAAAATTAAAGGTGTGCAGAAATTTTTCCATCAGAGGAGAGTTTCTGTCATAAGAGCTGTAACACTGCTGTTTGGGAAGAGAGCTCCTCTCCCGCAGTTCCCCTGTACCCTGTACTGGAGTCTCCCACTGGCTCAGCCTGGGCCCAGGCGTCCTGGAGTGTGACAGAGACAGAGGTGGGGCAGCAGCAGCAGTGGAGGCATCAGAAGAGGTCCCCTTGCTCCCAGTTCCTCTCCCCTTTGCCTGAACCCATGCACCCAGCCGGACCCAGCAGCGGATGCATCAGAAACCATTCCCCCTCCCTGACCAGAGATCTCCATGTGGGGCCTCCGGCACACAGCCCCACTCAAGCTCACCAAGTAGACTAGGCTGGCTGCCAGCAAGCCCCAGGCACCCACTAGTCAGGATATACTAAATGCTGGTTTTGCAATGCTCTATGGTTTTTTTTTTTTTTTTTTTTTTTTTTTTTTTTTTTTTTTTTTTTTTTAAACATGATTTCTGGGGAATCAAACTCAGGTCCACATGCTTGCAAAGCAAATACTTTACTGACTGAGCCATCTCTCCAGCCCCTTTGCTATGCTTTGAGGATCTGAGCTGGAGTGGGCGTGAACCCTCACAGTGCAATCATGCAGACTGAACCTGCGATGGGTGGTGCTATTCCTTAAGCAGGTGATCCTGGGCTGTATAAGAAAACAGGCTGAGAGTCAGAAGGATCAAGGCAGTAAGCAGTGTTCCTTCATAGTTTCTGCTTTCTGCTCCTGCCCTGACTTGTCTTGACGATGGACTACAAGCTGTAAAGTGAAATCAATCCTTTTTCTCCCCTAATCTTGGTGTTTATCACAGGAGCAAAAAGCAAACTGGAACAATCTTATTATATAAGAACAAAAAGAAAGAAACAAACAACCCCTTCCAATCAAACCAAAACAACAAAACCAAACCAAAACCACATAAGACACATAGTCATGACATAAAGTGGGTGTACAGGGATAAAACCATCCTTATCTCTTTTAACGATGAGGGGTTGGGTGTGTGTGGATGTACATATGCATGAACATAAACATGTTTAAGATGGTGTAATTTTAAAACTATATAGCCTGCTTAAAGACACATAGTTCTCTTTTTAGAATACATTTAAAGTGATTGCTTTGCTCCTCCTATGTTTGTGACTGTTGGATACGGCATACTTTTTATGTGTCTAAAGTATTGTCACTACACTTTAATTTAAGGTATAATTGATTTCAAGACTTTACAAACAAAACTAGCCATAAAAAGCCATTAAAATGTAAAAAGACATAAAGGAGGTGTAGAGGGAACTAAAATTAAGCCTCAGCTCTTAAGGCACGCCCTCTTCTGCCTGTTGCTCATCTTTAACTCTGTTTACCCTCTGAGCTGCCAGGTTGACACCCGCTGCACCTCCCAACCGGTTCCCTTGTATCCTCGCAAAACCCTTGTGTCCTGCCCGCTTCTCACCGCCCCTCCAGGCTTTGCCTGAATGGTGGGGCTGTGATGACCCCTTCTTTTCTTGGGTCTTTGCTGCACTTTCTTTCTGGGCTCCGGCCCTTAGCACGATTTCTGTTCCTCTGTCCATTCTCTGGGACCCCTGTTCACTGTGATAGAATTCCCAGTGCTGAGTTAGGGATCCCTACTGGCTTTGGATTAGAGCCTGCTGTCCTGCCTTCATGTCGTCCTCTGCGACCGACCGCCTTACCCAAAGGAGAGAGTGGGTTAGCAAAACCCTGATCTTTCTCTCTGCCATATGTGGACCTACCTAACTCAGCCGACTGAGACTCCCCCAGCCCCAGTGGGCACCATTCCTTCTTCCCCTTCCGAGAATGACTGCTATGCACAACCTTAAACAAACCCCTAGGATGAGATCAAATTTCTAACACATTGCCTCTCCGTTGTAATGCCTTTTGACTACAAGACTCGTGATAAATAAAAACAGCAGTTGGGGGGGAGGGGGCGTGCTGGGCACGCTTCATAGCTCTCTGCATTCTTCTGTGGTGCCTGACCCAGGGCAGCCTGCATAGCCAAGGACCTGTGAGCAGAGAGAGAGATACGGAAAGATCATTAGGATTCCCGTTGAAGCTCTTATGTCCTCGCGACTGTGAATCTGGAACTGTTCTTTAATAAAAGAAAAAGAAAAAAAAGTATTTATTATGTATAATAATGCCACCGGAAGAGGGCATCAGATCTCATTACAGATGGTTTTGAGTCACCATGTGGTTGCTGGGAATTGAACTCAGGACCTCTGGAAGAGCAGTCAATGCTCTTAACCACTGAGCCATCTCTCCAGCCCCATGTATTTTATATTTAATCTAATATGATAGCTATACAGTTTAAAAGATATATACATATATAGTCTCATATATATGTGTATGTGTAATATATTATATAATACATATTTTAAAGACTGTTTAAAGTTTAGAACAGCAAGCATGAGTTTTCTCCATGCAATGCTTAGATACTCTGATTATTTAAAGTGAACTTTAGAATGTGCTGAGGAAGCTGGGCCTTTGAGCAGAGAGTCTGTGTGGAGGTATTGATCATAGGCCCTGGGTCACCTCCCTGATTTCTGTGTTTGAGTGCGCATATGTCTATGTGTGTGGGTGCTGTGCACGTGTGTACACATGTGTGTAGAAGCCAGAGGTCAACCTCAGGTGTCACCCTCGGGATGCTGTCCTCAGAGAGTTTTTAAAACAGAGTCCCTCACTTCGATGGAGCTGTGGTTAGGTGATTAGGTGAACTTGGGTGGTGAGTTAGCCCCTGGGGATCCATCTGTTTCTGCCTCCACTCAGCTGAAATTAAAAGTACTCTGTCCACCACAACCCATGAATTCATGGGATCAAATTCAGAACCTCACGCTCGATGAACGCTTTGCTGAGGGAGGCATCTCCCGGGCTCTTGTGTCTCTGACTCCTAAAGTGTTAGCAATGTATCAGTCCAACTCCCTGGTGGCTATGCAGAGTTTTAAGCAGAACCTTCTGGGTGATGGACCTTTCCCTTTAAAAGACCAGTTTGCTTTTGTCCCATATCAGGGTCGTCTCTGTCTCTCTAGAGCTGTGGTGAGAATGAAAGATGTCGTCCTGAGGAGCTATAAAGGACCGGTCAGACCACTGAAGCAGGAACCAAGGAAACGCAGGAAAGGTTTCTAGAGGAGGATGCCAAAGTTGAACATGCAAACTGCACTGTATCTCTTTCCTCCTGCTGCTGTCCCCGGAACTTCAGTTACCCACAGATGGCCTCCTGCATTGCTAGCATTCCCTGTAAAGTGGGTCACAATGTATCTACTGGACTTAAAGAAAAGTCAGGGCTAGCCACATGGCTCAGCAGATAAAGGCCCTTCACCACCAAGACTGACAGCCTGAGTTCAAGCCCCAGGACTCACACAATGAAAGAGGACTGACGCGTGCAAGTTGACCTTTGACCTTCACATACGTACCAAAGCACGTGCATATCCTAGAAGTTGATGTCTGCCACAAGAAGAAAACAAATACTGTCTTCTGTAGATTAAAAAAAACAATCTAAGAAGCTACAGATACAACAGAGGTTTGAAAACATCCTGCATTCTGGTTAAATTGTATCACCCACCTTGACCTTTCATCTTGGCTGTCAGTCTGACTGGACTGAGATCTGTCCTGGAGGTTAGTTGGCTCAGCTCTGCCTGTGTCTGAGGGCACCTCCAGACAGCATTTACTAAGGGGTATGCTAGTGAATGTATTCCTTTCCCTGACGAAATACCTGACCAAAAGCAACTGAGGGGAGTAGGAGGTAGTTTGGGTCCCCGTTTGAGGGTGGGGTCCATCGTGATGGGGAGTTCTGCCGGCAGGAGCATGAGGCAGCTGGCCACATCACATCTTCTGAAAGAAGCAGAGGGAGATGGATACTCTGCTCAGCTTACCTCCGCTCCCCTTTTTCCTGATCCAATCCTAGCCCATGGGGTGGCCTTTGCAAATTCAGGGATGCTCTCCTTTTCTGCGAAGTCTTTCTGGAAGCATGGCCTGGGGTTTGCATCCCTGCAGGTGTACATCTCTTCCTATTCCAAGTCTAGCTAAGTTGGCAATGATGATGAACTATCATACGGAGCTGACTTTCCCCAAATAGCGTGAACGGTACTATCCGATATGCTGATGATCCTCCAAACCGAGTAAAAGGTGAAGAAAGGGGGAACTTGGAAACACAGGATCCCACTTTCTCCTTCATGGCTGCCATGCTTTTGTTAACTGCTGTGCTCTGTCCACCATGATGGAATAAAGTCTGCTGAAACAGTGAGTCACGACCAGTCCCCCTGAGGTCTTTATCAGCATGCCAAGGAGGACCAAGAAACTGCCTAAGATCCAGAGGAGATGCTGAAGAGGTCCTGACATCAGACACAACTGTCAGTACTAGTTGGTAACTGACAGGAAGTAGCCACATGAATTATGTTTTGTTCTGCCTCCTCCTGGGTACATCAGCATCACTAAATGTAGAGGGCACAAGGTCCTGTGCCCACAGATAAACACCAGAGAAACCAGGAATACTAATCGCACCGCTGTCTCCTCAGTGGAAGAAATAAATACCTCTTTTCCACCCAGAGATCTGGGAGTGGATGTTGTTAATGGCCTGGCGATCTTTTCTATCTGTAGGGCCAGACCTCATTCAAATGTCCCTGAATGTTTAACACTTGATTCCCCCTTCCTAGACCTTTATCTTTGGCTCGAAGCTAATAGAACTTATCCCGGAGGGTGGGGAGGACACATGTATTTTACAGCCTGCTAACCTCTATGCTCTCTTGGTCAGAGACCACACCAGATCCTAGGTTCTTAAGCTATGAAAGCCCTCTTCATGGTCATGTGTACTGTGCAAAGAGTTTCTGTGTAGTCACACCTTGAGCTTTATTGTGTCCCTGGAATGGCAATGATTGTTACTTAGAAACCTTTCCCCAAATTGTGATGCGTTTCAATACGCTTACAATAAACGACCTTGCGTCGGACTCTCTCCAAGTTTGATCCAGCCTGGCTGGCTTAGTCCTGCTGAATTGAGGTCTCCTTCTCACCTCTTCATGGTCTCGTTGGCCATGGCACCTACACGGACCCCACAATGTAAGATGAACTTTGTGTAAAATCCTCTTGGCTGTTATTGACAAGTATCCACGGTTTGTGGAACATGGGCCTGCTGTGAGTTATTATAGATAACTTGATTGAAAATCTGGATTATTATCCCTACCCACTGCCCTGCCCATGTTTTACTGGTTAAGCGATTTCGACACCATTTTATTTTTTGTGGTCTCTTAATATAACTTTTGGCAGTAATTATTATGTAATTTTTAAGATCTGTTTATTTGTGTGTGTGTGTGTGTGTGTGTGTGTGTGTGTGTGTGTGTGTGAGCTTTGATCTGTATGTGTGCTATTCCCAAGGAGGCCAACAGAGGGCATCAGATTCATTGGAACTGGAATGACAAAGGTTTAGGAACCACTGTGTGTCTGGATGCGGGGAACCAAACCCGGGCCTCAAAGAGAGCAGCCAGTGCTCTTACCCACTGAGCCACCTGTCCAGCCTGTATATTACTATTTTAAAATGTTTCTGCTCTTCGTGTTTAAGTAAAAAGCAAAGGCTTAGAGAAGAGAAGAAGCCGTGTTTCCTCCACTAGACAGAGCTAAAATCTGAATCCAGAATGTGATGTTACTTTCAATAGCTTCAAGTCGCCCTTCCTTCGGCCCAGTCCGTCAGATCTTGCTTCTACCCGGAGCTTCCATAATGTGAGACAAATGGGACTTGTGGAGAGCCTCCTCTCCATGCTCTAGTCTAGAACACTCCCTAGAAAGGTGAATGGCTCAAGGGTCAAGAGGTTTAAATGGAATCCCAGGAGGTGCATTCTGAAGTGAGGATACACTGTATTCCCCAGAAACAGACTTTTAGAATTGTATGAACTAGTCATCCTCAGAGACTCACAGCTTTCTCCAGGGACGGCGTTTTAGAATTGCATGGATTAGTTTTAGTTGGAGAAGCACATGTTTCTTCAAATTCCAGAATAAGAACCCTCTTGTCACTGGTACTGTCACAGAAGAAGCCATCTGCATATTAGACCATCCATTCAACCAAACATTCTTCTACCCACCTACCCATAATATTCAGATATCAAGCCATTCATCTACCCATTCACCCATGCCTCCATGCCAGCACCCATCTCTTCTAGCATTTATTAAGTACCCACTGTGTGCTGGACACTGAAGGCTAAGCTTCCAAAGGAGAGAAAGTGACAGTTTGTCTGCCTCACAAAGGATCATTGTCTAGAGTGGCCCTGTATGGGACCCGGGACTGTTCCAAGGCTTGTAAACCAAGAGGGAGTCTCAGTGTGAGAAGAGATTTGCTTCCCAGCCTGGGGTTGAGGCAAACGAGACCCAAATTTCAAAAACAGTAGCTGGCATTGATCAGTTAAAAACTCGGGCAGGGAGGGGTGGAGAGGCTTTGACAGCACACTGAACATCTGTGCAAATGGTATTTCTAGTGGCCCAGTGTCAGACAGAGGCCCCAGCATTAGAGCCCAAATGGGCTGCCTGAATCCTCCGCCAACCCTCCTGGTGATCAGTCGCTTGCTTGGCCTCTTCCTGCCCAAGAAGTTAGGTTTTCATTTGTGTTTGCTGGCTGGGTCTGCGTCAATATTGGCCAAGTTTGTCTGGCACTGTTACCAAATGCCAGAATCTCCCTCGAAGCGACTGACCTTTGGTGTTCAGCCCATAGAGCCCTAGTGACCAAGACCTCAGGCTCCCTGGCAGCTCATGTCCTCAGATCAATCATGGTTGCAGAGTGATGTTGGCCACGGAAGACCTGGAGGTTTTAGCAGTAGTCTGAGGTTAGACCAGGGCACGGTTTGCCTTATGAATCTTGCTGTCCCCAAGGAGACCATTATCAACCGTCATATGTTTTTACAGTACGGCTGATGGCTGAGAGCCAGCATCTAGTTATTCAGCTTCTGCAGGCTCACAGTGTGGCAGTATGCTGACACCTTAATTCCCGTCAACAACAGTTGGGCAGCTCAGTCCTGTCATGCTTAAAATGCTGTGACCCTGTTATGAATCTGAGCAAAACTGGCCTTGGATTAGAAAGGCTGTAAGCACCTTGGGATGTTACCTAACATCTCTGTCCCTGAGTATTCTCTGCTTGTTTTGTTGGGCAACGCTAACCGTAGCAATATTGGACATTTTTATAAAGTATATGCAATCATTATTTGAAGTGTCCAGAACAGTTGTGGGAGGGTTTGTTTGTTTCTTCCAGTGGAGGTGGCAAAATTAAAAAAAAAAAAATAATAACATGACCAGAGGCAGAAGAGATGGCTCACCAGTTAAGAGCGCTTATTGCTCTTGAAGAGAATCTAGATTTGGTTCCCAACACCACATGGGAGCTCATCTCTATCCCATCTTTTCTTCATTTTTGAGAATTTCATTCTTGCCTACACTGAAATATGCTTACGTTTACCCCCTTTCTCTGAACTCACCCAACATCATCTCCAACATTTTCTCCACTCTCAACTCTCAGTTTTTTTCCTTTCCTTTTCAGTAACACAGCAGGTCCAGGGAGGGCTTCCCATTTTACGTACAGGAAGCCAACCAGCAGCCACATCTTCAAAAAATAAAGATGCTCCTTCCCTTTCTAATACCTCCCCAGTAAAGGGTGGGCGTCCTGGACACCATCAATTCCGCTGTGCCGGGGTTCTGGCTGGCTAGATCTTTTGCTGGCAACCACAGCTGTCTGATGGTCACATGTGTGACAGCCATGTTGTGTCCAGACAACTGAATCTCACATGCCCCTCTGCATCCTTCAGTGTTGCTACCCCTCCCCACCCCGTTCCTGAGCCTCGCTAATGCTGGAGTTGATCATCATGTCCTTCGTGAAACAGAACAGTCCCGTACGCTTTAACCGATATGAATCTCTGCGCTGACTGTTATCCACTCTCTGACCGAGCCTGAGAACATCCCAGGGCCATGGGTACAGACATAAATATTTAGAGAGCATTTTGGCAGCCTGTCCTTTTAGCGAGAGGGCATCAGCAGGCTCTCCCCTAGGCTTATGACCTCCCCAGACACAGGCTTTGGGTCAGGATTCCAATACTAGACATGGTAATTCCTCCTGTGGAGCAGACCTCAAATCCAATCAGCAAGTGTTTAGATGTCCTGTAACAGTTGTGTTCTGATCAGTGGTCACATCTGTCTGTCAGGACAGTGATGTGGCATGTATGGTCCAGTTCTGGGTAAGATGCAGGTGGTTTTTCTCCTCCGGCAACTTGCACCAGGTAAGTGGACCAACATTAGAGAAAGTCACCCAATTGATTTGCTATTGATTTCTCTATGTCAAGGACAGTATAAGGACTCCTGAGTATGCCTGATCCTTCCTTTCCTTATCCTGAAGCAGGCTTGGAGCCACGGACCTGTGGCTGAATTCTAGTTATGGAAGCACTGGCCGAGTGAGGGGTTATTTTAGCTCTATTGACTGCACATTTCTTACCTATAGAAAGACCATCATAACCAGTCTGAGGGGACCCTGAAGGAAGGCCAAGTGCAGCAGGGCCAGACCCACACCGTAGGTGCTTTTTTAGTGTCTGCAGGTCTTTGCCTATTTTACTTTGCATCACACATATGATCCGGCACGGCACACTTTCAACACCCTCCTCTAGGTTTCCACAGAAGGATTTTTGGCAAACAGAAATGAGGGCTCTTGACCCTGCCAGCCCTCCACGATGACACATTTATGACAGCCCACTTCCTGGGAACTGTATGTTTGTCTTGTCTGAGCTACAATGTACAGACTTTCTAGTGGGCCTGGCCCGAGGGAACAGCTGTTCAGGCACATGTATATATCAGGAGTTTTGCAAATAAGAGCACGCCCTCCCTGCCAAGTTCCTTTCCTGGAGGGTGGCTTCGGCTATCTGGCACCTACCCCTGAAAGGAATGCTTCTCAGAGGCTGGTTCGCTCCACCCACTCCATTTCTCCTGTAATTCATAACCACAAGTTCGCCAAGAGAGCCATGGAGCCATTCATGCTGAGGGTCCAGAGCAAATGGGTGACGTGTTCCACTATGTGGGTGATTCACATCAAGGGCTTTCACCAGGGAGACTCATTACAAGGTGTGTGTGTGTGTGTGTGTGTGTGTGTGTGTGTTGCCAAAGAGACTTGGTTACAAGGTGTGTGCACAACAGGACAGGAAAACATGGGAACCCCTGGGTAGCAGCGATGTCCCCAGGAGAAAGGGTAGATTGGAGCTGGTTGCTTTAAGAACGGTGGATGACCTTGCTTTTGAAATCTGGACTCACACCATAGCACAGGCTGAACCTCTCGTGATGTAGTCTGGGCTTGACTTGAAATCTCCCACATTCTGGAATCACAGGTATGAGTTAGACTCAGCCTAAGAACAGCAACTCTGTTCAACAATGCTTCAACTCCCCCCCTCCCCCCCACTTCTACTCCCCTAGTATCTTGCCTGGCATCTACCTCAGCCAAAGCCACTAGGAGCCCAAGGATGCAGAGTCTCATTCCTGGGTATAGATATGGTTCATCCACCACAGGAGACAGGGGCTGGGAGAAAGTGGAAAGACAAGTCAGCTGGACCAACAGAGTAAACTAGAACGAGAGAGTGGAGGCCAGTGAGTTGCCTCCATTAGCAGAGGTGCTAGTCTCCCGACCCATTCCATGGTCAACCAACTGTCAGCCAGAGCTGAGCTGCCCCGTGATCCAAGAAAGAAGCGGCTTGTGAGAGAATTGCTCACTAAAGTTACATAGATCTTGTTATTCATGTTTGTGGCCGAGCTACTGGGCTCACATTTCTTAAGGAGTTCTGTGATAAGCAAGCCTTTCATTTGAGCACAGTGGCCTGTAGAAATGCCAAGGCTATCCTGGTGAGGTCTGGGCTTCTTTGTTCTCCTCTGCTGGGTGTTTTCTGTGTACTAGCATAGGCTGCTTGTTCCCGTCTTGTTTACACCTGAAGCGTTTGCCAGCAGCCATTGAAAGAAATAACAGCCCAGTACACTACACGATTAAAACAAAGTCCATACATCAGTTAAATTCCCTGAGGGCAGGCACAAAAAACTAACAAGGGCCAACAACTAAAACATAATTGGTGTTGTTCTTATATCAGTTAGGGGCAGAGCAGATGGCAGTCTTCTGTTCTCTCTAGCTTGATGCCTGGCTTGGTGTCCAAAGCTGTTTTACTCATTACAATGAAAAGAACTCATTGGAATCCAATCCAACCCAAACAAATCCAGGCAGCGCAGCCCAGGGGGAGGAAGACAGAGCCCTAGAGACCACCATACCATCCACAGACCTGCCCTCCAGCAGGCACAGGTCGGGCCGTAGACACTCAGTTGCTGACATACCACACTGAGGGGATGGAAGATGTCACCCAGGGGCCTGCCAGCATCGGGGCCTCTGCAGCGGCTGGGTGGGCGGGAAAGAGAAATGGAGCCGCTCACACGTTATGGAGGGAGGTAACACTGGAGACTCGACTCGAGCGAGGGTGGAGAGGAAGAGCCTGTGGTGAGCGGCCAGCCCTGCCACCTGGGGCCAGGGTGAGGTCCCAGCCTGAGCTGCAGCTGAGGGCCATGTCTTCATTCTTGGCTGCACAGCATCGGGGCTCAGTTCTGATGTCCGAGGCTCATATTGCCACTGAGAACATGGAGACGTCCCTGGTCAGGGTAGCCGCTGAAAGCTGGCCCTGTCTCTTACCTGCTGTGGCACTGGGGAGAGCCCTGTAACCTCACCCAGGCAGCACAGTGGAGCTGGCCAGAGGGAACCGGTGTGGGAGAGCTGGCCCTGTCACACATCTGTTGTGGTGTGTCCCGGGTGCAGAGGTGATGTTCCCTTCCTCCCCCACCCCTCACCACCTTTGGCAGGTGACAAAGCTGCCCACAGGGTCATGAGCTCAGGAGAGTTTGTCCTGCCCCTCCCCAGAGGCAGCACTCAGGAGAGGACCCTTGCATCTCACCTGGACAGCGGGAGCTGATCCTGGTGGTGGGGACACAGGTGGTGGGGTCACAGGTGGTGGGGACACAGGTGGTGGGGTCACAGGTGGTGGGGTCACAGGTGGTGGGGACACAGGTGGTGGGGTCACAGGTGGTGGGGTCACAGGTGGTGGGGTCACAGGTGGTGGGGACACAGGTGGTGGGGTCACAGGTGGTGGGGACACAGGTGGTGGGGTCACAGGCCAGCCTTGAGAGCCAGGGTGTGGGAGAGCGGGCCCGCCGCTGCTGAGAGGAGGCATGAATGCTGGACGGACACACTACAGCTTCCCCGGCGATAGGTTTGCTATGCTTTGGTTTTTGTTGTTTGTGTGTTTTATGTTGGGGGGTTGCAAGAGCAAAGGGGGTTTACAAGAGTATGGGGAGGTATGTGCGACTGGGGTGTATGATGTGAATCTCACAAAGAATCAATAAAAAGTTAAAAAAGAAAAAAAAAAAAAAAAAGAAGACAATTGTAAATGTCCGAGGGATAGCTCAGTTATCTAGGAAAGCACTTGCCACCTAAGCATGAGGACCTGGATTCAGATCCCCAGGACTCCTGTAAGTCTGGACTGGGCAGCACCTATCTATGATCCAGCAACATGGGAGATGGAGGCAGGAGAAGCCCTGCGATCTCAAGGGCCTGGGTCCAGGAGAGAATGAGAGAGAGCATCAAAGGAGGTGGAAGGTGAGGACCAACACCCAAGGCTGTCTTCTGAGCTCTATAGATGTGCTGTGGTATGTATGTGCCCACACTCACATGTAAACACACACACACACACACACACACACACATATATACACACACAGACACACACATATACACATACATACACACAGACACACACATATACATACACACAGACATACACAAACACCCATACACATATACACACACAGACACACACAAATATACACATAGTCACAGACACACACATATACACAAAGACACACACACATACACAGACAGACACACACAAACACACACACATATACATACACACATATACATACACACATACACACACATATATACACACACACATACATACACACATATACATGCCCACATACACACACACACATATACAGACAGACACACACACACACACACAGACATACACACATAGACACACACACACCGTTAAGCTGGGTATGGGAACATATATCTGTAACACTAACACTTGAGAGACCAAGGCCAAAGGGCTGTGGGTTCAAGACCATCCTGAGCAACCTACTGAGACCCTATCTAAAACCAAACCATAAAAGTCATTGTCACATTCCCTTTGACACCAAAGGACGAGGAAAACTGTACAGCTCTGTGGCTTATATTTATGGTCTGTAGCTGTCAATCATACACAGGCCCTGTGTCGTCACCTAGAGTTATTGGCACCTGTAACCAGGCCTTGAACACCCTTGCCTGGGGGTTTGCCAGGATAGGAGAAACTGTATTTTGAGAGTGATTGTTAAAATTGAGTAGAGAACCCCAAGTTTTGCTGATCTGGAAATTTTCACATCTCCTTCCTTTTGCCCAGAGATTCGCTCCTCTTCCCCTTTGTGCCTCAGGGAACTTGGGACAAATTTTCTATTGTCCCCTTTATTTTTCCCACCGTGGGACACACCCCTGGCTTCTTACCATATCTGCTCTGCCTTCAAACTCCCAGAGACAACTGAGAGAGCATTGTGTAAGTCTCTCTATTCTCTTGGAGAGTCACCCCCTGCTCATCTGTGTGCTGGACTCTCTGCTAAACAACACGCCTGCGAGCATTTGGAACACATCACAGACATCTTAGCTCCCACATTACCCACAAGTCTTTGCTGCATTCAAAGCCACCAATAAGGCTGTGCATTTGTTTGGAAGCTTTGAGGCACATCCTTGGAGATACCCCATTGAACACTCTCCAAACCCTTGAAATCAGGAGTTGATTTGGGAGCTTAGCTCATTGAAGGCCACGATCGAACAAACAAATCATCAGGGACACAAAAGTGTGAGATTTTTAAAGGGGGACTGAGGAGACATTCCACTGGTTAGGAGAGCTTGGTGCTCTTCTGGAGGACCCAAGTTCATTGCCCTGCTATCCACAAAGGCCTGTAACTCCAGTGGATCTGATGCCCCCTGCTGGTCACCATGTTCATCTGCACTTATGTGCACAGACAGACATAATAAAAAATGAAAGTCTTCACAAAAACCTATTTCTAGATCAGGGTAGATGTCACCTTGAATTTTGTTCCTTCCTTCCTTCCTTCCTTCCTTCCTTCCTTCCTTCCTTCCTTCCTTCCTTCCTCCTTCTCTTTGGCAAATCTATGCACTTTTAGAGATTTCTTTTCTCTCTAAATTGCAGAATGCCAGAACACAGTGGTTCAAACTAAACCCACTATTTATCTCTTGAGAAGTCCGTAGTTTAGCAGCCCAGGGTGTTGCAGTGGCTTTCTCACATCATCAAGGAAAGGGTATCATCCCATCCCTCCAGAAACTCATGTTCTGAGCACAAGCTTTTGCTTCTAGCCCTGTCATATCCCACAGTGGCCATTGACCCAAAGATCATATCAACGCAAAGATCACATCAACACTAGAGGACGGATATTAAAGAAGGGTCTCTGCCATGTGATTCATCTGGATATGAACAGAGCTTGTTTGGGAGTGTTTCGAGTTCTCTGTATTCAGAATCTTCACTTCCCTGATAAGGATGTGCATATCAGGGCCCCAAAGAGAAGTTTCCACACATCTCCAAGACAACATGGAAGCTTCTTAAGGGAGACAGAGGCACCCTTTACTTGGGGGTTCACAATGCCTGCTTCGCTGCTTCGTGGAGCAGTGAGTTGTCCTAGGTATCGAAAATCCATACCTGAGTCTGGACAGCCATACTTCCTGTTACTTACAGTCTACTGGGTCTTTCTATGTGTGCCTATGGCTGAGATTCTCTGGAGGAAGGGGCCTTACCCGGTCATTTTTTTTTCCTCCTTCATCTTCTGGTTCTTGGATGAGATTACAAAGCAGGCTAGCTAAGCAGAAGGCAGGTGTTACCCAAGATTAGATGGCATGTACAAACCGGACACCACATGTGTTATTAAAGCAAACACATGTAAATCACCACGTACCTTCCACTACAGCTGTGTCTCAGCTGGATCATGGGTACATAACCCCATGGTGTAACTAGCCAGAGAGAGAGAAAAAAAGATGGAGTGCTATTTCTAGATATGATTTAGGTTAGTTATACATTTATTCCCCAGCCTTCCTGGGAGGAGAGGACAATGCCCTTGTTGAGGAAGTTGTGGCTTGAACTTGATCTGGCTTTAATATTCCTGCATTCTCTTTGTGTGTAATTATGTAAGCATCCCGGGATCATGAGGTCTGCCTTAAAATTAAGGCTGCCTTCTCCTATCTGTGGTATTAAAAGCTCAAAGACTATATCCAAATAGAGGTTTGCCTTCTATCTGTGGCATTAAAAGCTCAAAGACTATATCCAAATCGGAACTCCTCTCTCGAATGGATAGAAAAACTCAAGATTCTAAGTAGTTTCTCTACATGGACAAAGTATTCTTGGAGCCAAGGCACTGCCTTTCATGAGTGATGGAGAAAGGACTCTCAGGAGGAATGCCCACTCCTTAGGAAGCAGCATTGCGAAGTCATGGTCTGTTTGTTCCTTGATGTGGAAGAAGATGCTCACTGCCCGTGCAGGTCTGATTTCTAAGCATAGTGCAACAGTATAGTGTGGAGCTTTGCAAAAACAAAAACAAAAAAAAATGGGACAGAAAAAATTGCATCTTCTTGAGCTAACCTTCCTGGAAGGTTGAGTTAATAAAGTAAAAGATTATTTAGTAGGTACTTTCTTAGCTACTTTTGCTTGTTTGGAAGGTAGAGCAGCATGGAGATTTAAAGCAGGATCTCTGGGAAAGGTTCCCTGGTTGGAATCTTGTTCTCACTGCTTTTTGCTGCGTGACTTTAAACAAGTTACTTGAATTCTCTGTGCCTACATTCTCCACTGGCAGCAGGGAGCAATGGCGTTTCGTGTCCCTGTGGGATGTCTGATGCACTGCAGGTTTTAAGAACTCGATGATTACAACAGGCCAGGCACCACTGGGTGAGAATCAGGAAGCTGGTTTGCTTGTTTATTTATTCATTTATTTATTCAGTATGTATGTGTGTGTGCTCTCAGGCCAACTCATGGGGTGGGGGGGGGGATGGGATCAAACTCAGGTTTGGAGCCACATCACTGGCCCAAGAAGCTTATTTTATTTATTTATTTTTTTAAACCTACCCAGTAATAGCCTCAGGGAACACAAGTGAACAGCCTCATAGTGTCCAATGTGGCCCTGTGTTTGCTTAGGTATAAACAGGATCCAGACAAACGTGTACTTCCTGACACGGTCAGCAGGTGGCGCAGCTGGGTCACATTTTTTTTTAGGTGGACTGGCTGGCAATTCTGCCCTGAAGTTAAAGAATAACAAATACTTCCTAATGGTGAGCTTCAAATAAATAGTCACTGCGCTTATCAGTTATTGCGATAGAACCAGTCTAAGGAAACGTTCAGGCTACTACCATGGTTCTAAGAGGTCAGCGCCCTGCTCCGGTCTCCCCTGCTCAGAGACACTTGAACCCCACCTCACACTTAAGATTACAATAAACATCTCAGTCGTTTTAGGTTTCTGAAGTTAGATGCTCTACTAAATGGCTGACAGCATCTGTGACAGCAAGCCTGTGTCCTGTTGCTGCCTTTAAGAAAGGCAGGACAATAGTCACGCTTGGCCTGAACACAAAGGGGAACTCAACTCTCGTGACACCTTAGATATAATAGTACGCACTAAGGATGTTAACTCAGGAGGGCTTTAGGCACAGAGGCTGCTGGGCCCTCCCTGCATGCAGGGGTGACTAGAAGCAGGGCAGTGAGGGTTACAAGATAGAGCCATATCCTGTGGTCAGGAATGAGCCAGCTACACTACAATACCTTGTGCTTCTCAAGTCTGCCGAGGTTTCTGAACTAACAGGGCTCATGGGGGAAGGAGAAATGTCCTAGTCTATTAAGTGCTTTAATCGTCAGTATGAGGATTTGACTTCAGATGCCCAGAACTTTGTAGAAAGCTGTTATGTGACAGTCAGTGGCTGTGAGGTGTGTGTGTAGGAGTAGGGTAAGGGGCCTCTGCTGGGTGATAAGTTCCAGAACAGTGGAAGATCTTTGCTAATTAAAAGGTAGAAGGTAGGGGCTGGAGAGATGGCTCAGTGGTTAAGAGCACTGACTGCTCTTCCAGAGTTCAATTTCCAGCAACCACATGGTGGCTCACAGCCATCTGTAAGGAGATCTGGTGCCCTCTCCTGGTGTGTCTGAATACAGTGAATAAATAAATAAAAAAAAAAGGTAGAAGGCATCCAAGGACCAACTCATAGGGTTGTTAGCTAACCTTTACCCTGTGTGCACCCAGGCCATTCTCTTCCCACAAAAGCCAAAGACCTTACCCCAAGCCCAATGCCGATTCCTGGGCTCCACGGGCCTTAGTCTACATTCACCTGGGATAAAGGAGAGGCAGCTCTGCCTATATCAGGTGTAGATGCACCTGTGTGTGTGTGTGTGTGTGTGTGTGTGTGTGTGTGTGTGTTCTAGATCTAAACACTTACCCACTGTATGGCCTGTCACCATCTATCTCTCCTGCTCAGTGCTCTCAGAACAACCCTCAACCTCTTCCCTCCTCCCTCGTGACAGCATACAAGACAGCCATTGGGCAGAATGCAGCTTCTGTCTTTCCCACCTGGAAGCCCGGAAGTCCCTAGGTTTCCCTTCCTCCCTCTGGGTCCCCAATGGCCCCTCTCTCGAACACTCACAGGGACGAACTAGAATGGAGGTGTGCATATGGACACAGCCTCAAGGCACTAACCCTAAGACATGCTCCCCAAATCAAAGAAAGATACTTTTACCCGCCCCCCGTGCAAACCTTGAACTTTCTATGATTCAAAAAGAGAGGGGGGATTGAGGTGACACTAGACTCCCCTCCCTTTCCTTCCACCTCCCCTCCTTTCCCCTATCCCTTGACTTTTCTCTCATCTTGTATCACAACTCTTTAAGTGTTTCTCTCCTAGGACCTAGAATATTGGAGAGAATTAAGAAACTATCTGTGGTGGTTTGAATGAGAACGGCCCCATAGGTTCATATGTTTAAATACTTGGTCCCAGTTAGTGGAACTGTTTGGGAAGGATTAGGAGGTATGGTGTTGTTGGAAGAGGTATATGTTCTTAGCTTTTGAAAGCCCATGTTGTTCCCAGTTAGCTCCTCTCTCTCTCTCTCTCTCTCTCTCTCTCTCTCTCTCTCTCTCTCTCTCTCTCTCTGCCTGCTGCCATGTTTCCCATCCTGACGGTTACAGACTGGCTCTCTAAAACTATAAAACCCTAACAAACTCTTTCTTCTCTATAAATTGCTTAGGCCATGATATTTTCTCTCAGTAAATGAAAAGAAATAAGACAGGATGCAAAGGATGAATTGTAACCATACAATATGCTGGCACAACAGGGAAGAACTTAGGGGAAAATCTTGGTGTTCAAAAAGATGTTTGGAGAGAACAGACTTTGTACCATGCTGAGGGCTTCTGGGAACCAAAGTTCTCAGGACTTGCTCACTTTCTGAGTGTTTAACTATCTTCTGGGATGCAATGCTTTAGTTTGGAGGGAATCACTAATGAGCCTACACACACAACATGTGCAGACATACATGTGTCATGATTTCATTCTTCACAGTGCTTACCACTCTCTCCTCTGATAAGACTCTGGTATGTCGCTGCCTTCCTGGGACCCTTCTATGGACCCTCACTCATTGGCTGGGTCCTCTTGTCAATGTTCTGACTTCCCTGAACAGAGTGACAGTGATACCGAAGTGGCCTGAGACCGTATGAGGGTCAGCCACGTAGAGTAAACTCTAGCACAAAGACTGGTTGGTGGTGTTACCCGGGGAGGTTTTCAAACCTCTGTTCTCCTCTCATGAAGGGAAAGAATTCAGCCAAGAGACACAGATGGTTTAACATGAAGTTTACTTAGTAAACCCAAGCCAAGGGAGCAAAGGTGGGAGAGGCTGACCCCCCAAGAGGTATGGCAGCCTGCTGGGGTGTTAGCAAGAAGGTAAAATACACTGAGAGCAGAAATTCTTAGCTCATGGGCCTTAGCAATCAGGGAGGCACCCGATCTTTCTTTTGATATAGTGGGGTCCATATTGTGTTTTATAAAAAGGAAAGAAAGCCAAGAATATGTTTCGTAGAGGCATGGTGAGGAGAAGAGGTGCCCATATGGGCCCATGCTAAGGCGGCCCTTTCCCATAAGGGACCAGCCACACGATGATATAGTATAGAATAGAGTTTATTCAGGGCCTGGGGAAGGGAATTCAGGGAGTATAGACAGACACAGAAAGAGAAAGAGAAAGAGAGAGGTGGGGGGAGAGAGGGAGGAAGAAAGGAGAGAGGAGGAGAAAGAGGAAGAAGAGGAGAGGCCCTACCGAAATCATGGAAAGAGAGGGGGAAGAAACTGGGAAGAGAAGGAACAGAGGGAAAAGAATAAGAGAGTGGGGCGAAGCCTAGACAAATACCAGCAGTCCACATAGCTGCAGCTTCAAGGATAATGAACTGTAAAGGGGGCACCCCAATCTTCAGGAGACGCATAGAGCTCAGTCTCCTTCTTTTGCCTTATTTTAACTCACTGTGTGCTTGGTCTCAGAGGAACCCATTAATCCCTGATCCCCCTTGAGCCAGTTTCTTCCAGTTGAGTGGTAGCAAAACCCCTTACACAATCCTCAGAGACTGTGCAACCGAGGAGAGGAACGTCCCCGTGAGGCAAATGTGTCACTCCCATGGCTACACTCAATGGGACCGGCCATACAGGGTGGTCTTTACTTTGGGTGCAGTGAAAAGAAGCAGGGTGAGCAGATGTCATTGCATAATCTAGGAGGTGACTTCTCATGGAGTAGCTCTTGACCTTTGACCTGTAGCAACAGCCTGAGCTCCCTGAGCAGGTGCACCTCCCAGACTCAGTGAGCACTTATCAGTCCCGGGTGTGCCTCCTCTGGGAGCATCCCCAGGTGGGGTCACTGAGGATTGGGGGCAGTGGTTTCTCCAGGTCATTGTGGTCACTGACTGTGGAGAGTGTCCCAGCCTGTGACTAGTTTAGACTGATAGTGTCACAAAGTTCCCTTCTGGGTGCTTGTTTGCTGTGGGGACCATGCCAGGTGTCAAAGGTGTCAGTCATGGCACTGAGTGCAAAGCCAGGTGGAGGGGACAGGCAGCCTAGGGTCACCAGGTGCACCAGACGAGAGAGGAACCAGCTGATTGAGGACCAGGTGTGTGTGCCAGAGATGGTGTTTGGGTGTCAATGCCTGGTGAGGATCGAGAGCCATGGGGTTCAATAGTACAAGCCAGGGTCCACCCATGACAGAGGGACACTAGGTCATAAAAGAGGAACTCCTTTTGTGTTTTGAGGAAGGTGTCATGTAGCTTGTGTTATATTAAAATTTTTGTTTAATATAGGATGGCTTTGAACTTCTAATCCTCCTGTCTTTACCTCCCAGCTGCTGTGGTTGCTGGTGCATTCCACTCATGGCCGGCTGATCTTGTGCCGTGAAGGGAACCTGACCCTTTATGCAGGAATACAACAATAACACACTCTATCAACTGAGCTATACCACAGATAGTGAAACTGAAACTCTCATAGAATACTGATATGGACAGCAAATACTGTGACCGTGGCAGAGAACTATTGGTGAATTTTTACAGAATCGCTCGCTTGGTGCCTATGACCTGTGAGTACCCAGTGACCTGGCAGGGTACGCATACACACACACAAGGGACACAGGCAGGAGTATATAGGACATGACCTTTTGATATAGAAGAAGCAGACTTCACCTGAACATCCAGCAACAAGATAACGCTGAACAAGCAGAGATCAGTCGTTCAGTTGATATTATGTCCAAATTAAAAATTAAAATCAACTGAACCTTGGTGACAGAGGAGCGAGGCAACACTGTCAAAAGGTGATGCTGACTTAAAAACCAAACTGCAGGAAGACATGTTGAATGGAGCCCACAGACAATGACCGGTCCCGGTCATTCCCTGAGCTCATTGAGTTGTTGCAGCATCGTAAAATAGCTGTAAGGCTGAATATCTCGGTCTGGCATCAGGATGGGTGTAGCTTCGGAGAGGGAGATGAGGGCAAGGGCTTGTTTCATGGAAAGCCAGGGGGCTACACTCACATCGGAGTGCTTTGTTTCTCACTGAGGTACTGAAAGTCTGAATAAATCAGATGACCACTGCTTTTCCGAACTCTGGAAACATTTCTTATCTGTAGAGAGACCTGTTCTATAGCCAGGCATGGTGGTGCACACCTTTAATCTCAGCACCTGGGAGGTAGGGACAGTCCGATCTCTGTGAGTTCAAGGCCAACCTAGTCTATAGAGTGAGTTCCCAGACCCAGAGAAACTCTGTCTTGAACCCTGGAGCCCCTCCCCCCACTTCCCAACCCATCCAGTCCCCACCTCAAAAGAAAGAAAGAAAGAAAGAAAGAAAGAAAAAAAAACCCTTTTTTTGTGACTATGGAGGTAGGTGTATACCTTCCTAGACAAGAAAGAAGAATTGAATCATTTGGACTTTAGAGGGGTTACAAGCAGCTGAGAGCCACCTACCAAGGGTGCTGGTCACCAAAGTCACTCACTCAGTTCTCTGGAAGAATCTTCTCTCTCTCTCTCTCTCTCTCTCTCTCTCTCTCTCTCTCTCTCTCTCTCTCTCTCTCTCTCTCTCTCCCCTTCCCTTCCCCTCCCCCCACTCTGCTCTTTTATGTGTGCATGTACACATGTGTGAGCAGGAGTCAGAAGAGGATGTCATTCTCCACTGGTTCCTCTGGGACAGGGACTGAGTAATCTCTTGTCTCTGCTCCCTCAGACCCGAGGTTTCGTGTGAGCAGGAGACACCAGGCTTGTTACTGAACTCTGCTCTCCGTGATTGTCTCCTAACCCGTGTGCCACGTCTCTAGACGTCTTTGTTTCCTTTGGATTGTTTTTGAGACGGGGTCCGTCTGTGTGCCTCACACAAACTTGCTTCTGTATCTTGGGTGCTGGAATCGAAGGCATGCACCACACTTCCTGTGCTTTTCCTTACCGCTTCGGCGCCCTTTGTACCCTCTGGAGCATTCTGGGGACAGTTCTAAACCGTTCACACAGCGTTTTGGTTTTACAGGATCCAGCTTGGAGGACTGAGACTTTGTTTCTGGGTTTAGAAGTGAGGGGTGCCACACAGGCTGGAGTCCGGGTGGTATTTGTTGCTCTTAGCTCCCGTGTGGCCCTGTGCCTCTGAGAGCCCCTTTGCAGACATTTCAGAGGCCACAGAAGCATCTGGGAGCAGAGCTCAGAGACCAAGTTCGAAGCGTTCCCTGCTGCTAAGCGCTTGCGGCTCAGCGGCTCTCCACAGCCCTCAACCATGAGCCAACAGCGGGTTCTAGCTCAGAGGAAGTGAAGTGTGTACGGAGATCAGTGACACACTGAGAGGTCAGGGAGGCCCGTGACTTCCCAGTTAAAGTGTGACTTCAGCAGAGGAGGGCACAGGGCACTGAGTTCAACAGGAACACATCCCACGTGGTGACTCAGCAAGTGTGTAAGTCATCCCCGGTCCCTTTGGGGATAGGACTGCCTGCTCTTCAGACTCGGCATGTTGGGAAGTACCCACGCTCAGGACTCAGCAGGCAAAGACTCACTGGAGATGAACACTTTGTGGGGTCCTTTACATCACGACGACTGTGAAAAAGCCGGGCGTGGGGGGGGATACGGGGCGATTATTCTCCCTGAAGGAACTGTGGTGCTTAACTCTGTGTCGCTATTTTATTAACATTTTACTGTTGTGACGATGCCAATTGAGGAATTTATGCTCCTGACAGATTTCCTGTGTGAGTTAACAAAGGGTGTCCCTATGTAACCCAGGCTGACCTGGAGCTTTTTCTCCTTCTACCTTACCCTCCCAAGTGCTGAGATTTTAGACATGCACCACCAACCGGACTCTTGACAGACCTTTAAGTGAGCACCATCATTGCCTATAGGCACAGAGGTCAACAAGCTCGCCTTCCCCCTGGCAAGAGCATTAAGTTGTGAGAGCCTGGCCCCGTGCCTCAGAGATGGACCTCATGTAGGTTTAAACAGGAGCTTGTAAGTTACGTCGTAAGACAAGTAGGTGTGTGTGTGTGTGTGTGTGTGTGTGTGTGTGTGTATGTATGTGTGTGTGTATGTGTGTGTATTGTGTGTATGTGTGTATGTGTGTGTATTGTGTGTGTATGTGTATGTGTGTGTGTTGTGTGTGTATGTGTGTATGTGCATGTTTGTGTGTATGTGTGTGTGTGTGTATGTGTGTGTATTGTGTGTGTATGTGTGTGTGTTTGTGTGTGTATGTGTGTGTATGTGTGTGTATTGTGTGTGTATGTGTGTGTGTTGTGTGTGTGTGTGTGTGTATGCTCACCCAACTCTTCAAACTCACAAAGATCTGCTTGTATCTGCTTCCCTCGTGCTGGGCTGAAAGGTGTGTGCCATCAGTTATGGACTCATTAATCCTGTAATTTCTTGTGTTTTTCTAGTCTACGTGTTTTAGAAAAGATATTAAATAGTAAGGAAACATAACTCTCAACATTTTGACTGCCGTGCTACCTGTGATTCTCAGCAGTCACCTGGAAGAAATGTTCTAGCTGGTGGGTCTCTCTCTCTCTCTCTCTCTCTCTCTCTCTCTCTGTGTGTGTGTGTGTGTGTGTGTGTGTGTGTGTGTGTCAAAGCTGCTTGTGCTGTTTGCTTGCCCAAGGAGGATCCAAGGCGATGTCTCAGGTCTGGTTTTGCAATCTGTGAACCCAGTGACTCCTGGATGAACCAAGAAGGTGCTGTGGTTCAGCAGACAATTGCCGGCAGGCCCGCCTCCTGCAGCGCTCTGCTTGGGAGCTGCAGCCTTTAGCGGCCTTCCTGAGACTGAAGTTCAGTCCTAGTTTGAGGTCAGGTATAAAAGAATCCTAATTATTTTGAATGAGTGAAGAAAAAAATGAATGGAGTTTCAGAGTCAAACAGAGATGGTTGGGCAGATTTCAGTGTTTTCTAATACTAGAAATGTGGGGCCCACGGACAGGTAAGCCATGGAATACCTGGGGGCTTGCAGGGCTCAGAGCTGCTCCATGGGAACTAAAGTTCTGTCCCACACATTCTTGCACCTGGTCCTTGCACACACAAGGCAAGTGCTTCACCGCTGATATCCACAGCCAGCCAGAGACCATGAAGAATCAGTCGTCGGGGAAGTTGGATGTAGTGTTTCGCACATACTAGGCAGCCCTCTCTCATGGAAGGGCATCTGGGCCCTGCTTTTCCTCCTGCTCTGAGAAGGGGTCTCAAAGTTGCTCAGTCTGACCTTGAACCTAGCTCAGGCAATTTTTGACTTTGAGATCTGCCTCTAAAACTGGCTTTAGTCTGGTCAGTTTGGGGGATTACCTGTTTCGAGATGAGAGAGTCCAGGCCGGAAAATTCTAGCACCCCCACAAAAATGAGCCCACAAATGCTCAGCTCAGAACTCTGACCTCCTTACCTTCTCTAGTTGTTAGGGTGAGCCCCTAGAGAGGACCACTCAGACAAGGCTTACAGACAGTTTAAAGTCTTTATTCCAGATGGCTGGGATTTGAGACCCGAGTGCTTACAGTAAGGGTTTTTAAAAGCAAAAACCACAGCCTTTCTCACTCTGAAGCTGCTAGAGGAGGTTTTGCACAAGCAAGTGACTTAACAAGAGTTAAGATCCTGAGGCATCTTGACCTCAGGTTCCTAGAATAGAGCTAGGTATTTTCCTGTAATTCTCCATGGGATTCTCTATCAAATCTAGTTAAACCTAAAATGGTCTCATCGAGAATACAAGATGGAGGAACTCCTGCCTGTTTCGCTCTGACATAGTAATGTCTTTTCAGACGGGGTGGGAGGGGGCTTCCTTCTAGAGTGTCAGGGTCCACAGATGTGCAGTGATTGTTCTCAACTTCACGTTTTGTTTTCCATTTTCTTCATTTCTGAGGTAACCAAGATGCTGAGCATAGTAAAAAAAAAAAAAAAAAAAAAAAAAAAAAAAAAAAAAAACACACACACACACAAATACACACACACAAATATACACACAAACACACACATACAAATACACACACACAAATACACACATACAAATACACACACACAAATACACACATACAAATACACACACACGCGCGCGCGCACACACACACACACACAAGCCCAACTTGCTAATGGCCTGTAGCATTTGCTGGCATCTCGTGTGTAGAGGGTTTGGTAAGGGCGTTGGAGGAGATGGACCAGGGGAGGACCCTGGGACACAGGAATCTGAAACTGATGTGCCCTGCCAAAGGAAGCTTGTGTGACACAGCAGTGAGCAGGAAGTGGGCCCACACCTTCACAGGTATGGCTTCCAAGACAGAAGGCAAACCTCAACACAGAAGGTGAAATTCCTGAGGCCTTAGAACCTCTTGAAGAATTTTGACGTGTAACACACATCATGTGAAACAAGAGAAGGATTTCTGGGGTCTGTGTCTGGTTGTGTGAGGCACTCCTGTTGAAGAATCTTCTAGTACCTTGCTCAGCCCCTCCCCCTTCCCCTTCCTGTCAGGTGTTTACTGAGCCAGCCCCTGGTGTGCACTTCTCTTCACCCCATTCAGACCTTCACCCCATTCAGACCTTGAATAAAGACAACATCCCACGGCACCCCTCCCCCATCCACCAGCCTGTGCTCATTCAGCCGGAGATTCAGGAGCGCGGAAGAACCAGGGGACATTTTCAACTCTCACACCAGCACGGTTTTTTAATTATTAGTAAGGAATTTTCTTTTTATAGTAAACTGGATGGAGGATGTTCAGAGTCTGGGTTCAGAAAGTGCAGGGGCTTTTTGCTCAGCAGAACCCAAAAATAGATTAGAGAAAAAAAAAAAAAAAAACACAGCATGGCAAATCTTTAATCTCCTGGCTCTATCCGTTCTCTGGAATGGGGAGCCTCTGTGCTGGGAACATGGCGCTGACAAGGAGGGTGGGTCACTTCTCACGTCTAGTTTAATGTATTATATATATATATATATGGCAAAGCATAATGTCCAGCCTGACTCTGAGTGTCTTCCCTGGAGCTGCAGACTTGGGAACTCCAGTCACAGTGCACACAATTCATATAACATAAGACAGCTCCCCGAGATGATAATCCCCCACTTTACCCCATGTCGACTCTACTAAGAAAGTCACACTTAGGAGGCATATATATTTTGTTTGTATAGAACAAGGTATTGCATTTTGAAAAAAAGACTTTGAAAAAATATAATTTGAATTGTTTCGAATGTGAATATTCATTGCAATTAACTAATTACAATGAATAAATAATTAAATTTAAGTTAACGGGCTGGGGGCCTAGGTCTGTTGTTGGAACACTTGCCTGGCAGGCACCAGGCCCAAGTTTCATCCCCAGTGTGGCCGAAACCAGGTATGACGGTGCACACCTTGTCACATCAGCACCATGCAGGTGTCCATAAAATTAGCACATTGTCTCAGACACAAAATTCAGGTCCATAATTGAGTACTGCCGATGCTACCTTGTTAAGTGTTCACGTTATCTGCTACTGTGTGTGTGAGAGAGAAAACATGACATACAGATGCCATGGGGTGTCTGAGTCAGTTTTCTGCTTCCACCTCCCTAATGTAGGGCCTCACGTTGTTTCTGCCCAACTGCACTCCAGGCCAGTCTCTCCATCACATCCAGCTAGTCTCCTGTCTCTGCCTCCCATCTCCCTGTAGGAATGCTGGGATTGCAAATCTGCACCAACATGTCTGTGTAGAGTCCAAGTGATCAAAATTGGCACCTCAAGCATGTGTGCCCAGTGTTGCTACAACTGAGCCATAACATTGCTCTTGTACTTGTATATTTTTAAATATTTGTTTTATTATTGTTATCGTGTGTGTGTGTGTGTGTGTGTGTGTGTGTGTGTGTAGTTAGGTACACTTGAGTGTGAATGCTTGGGGAAGCCAGAGGTGTCACATCCCCTGAGCTGCAGTTGTAGACAGTTGTGAGCTGTCCCACACAGGGTCTGAATTTGGGTCCTTTAGAATAACACCACACACTTTTTTTTTAACCTCTAAGTCATCTCTCCAGCACACTCTGTAGACATTTTGGTTTTACCTGTTCCTGCAAGCAGCTAGTTGACACCCTTCCCATCAATGCTCACAACCCAAGACAGATCACTAAAAGTTCTTAACCAGAGTCTACTTTTTGCATGGCATTGTGGTAATCAGTGGACCCTGAACTCTGTTTCTCTCATTAGCTGTTACTGAGCCTGCGAAGACCCATGTTACTGGTTGGGTGTGTCCTGATAAAAGATGTGTTCCTTATGGAGTGGCTTGGTGTGAAGCAGATATGTTTGGAACCCTCAGATTCAAAAGAAGAAACTCCCTCTAACCCCAGAGCTGTGCTACAGGACATCTTGTCTCCAGATAGTTGTCCTAGGATGTGCGCTTAAGTTGAGCCCTTGTGTGGGATGGAACAGTTTACCTAGTATCCTGCTGGTGTGAGGAACAACCGGATAGTTCATCTCAGCATTACTCCTTAGTGGGAACCTTGTTTCCCTTCACCATTTCTATTCCAACTGGATACCACTGAATGCAGATGCATTATGCATTTTCTCTGTTTCCTTTCTGCCAGAGAGTATGGCATTATGGGTTAGCACTGGAATGCTTGAACTGAAGTGTCCAGGTTGGATTTCTTGGTGTTGCTTTTATTGGTGGTTTAATGTGTAATTAGTGAGATTTACATGGAGTGGTGATATCCACAGAGGAGCATTAAACAGAGGGATGACTGACATTGTGTGACAGATCATGAGCCTGGTAATCTCAACCCAAGGAGCCTCTCTTGAAGACACATGCACACATCCACATTACACTTGCTGGTTTTGTGTGTCAGCTTGACACAAGCTGGAGTTATCACAGAGAAAGGAGCTTCCTTTGAGGAAATGCCTCCATGAGATCCAGCTATAAGTCATTTTCTTGATTAGTAATTAAGGGGGGAGGGCTTAGCCCATTGTGGGTGGAGCCATCCCTGGGCTGGTAGATCTGGGTTCTATAAGAAAGCAGGCTGAGCAAGCCATGGGGAAGCAAGCTAGTAAGTGACATCCCTCCATGGTCTCTGCATCAGCTCCTGCTTCCTGACCTGCTTGAGTTCCAGTCCTGACTTCCTTTGGTGATGAACAGCAATGTGGAAGTGTAAGCTGAACAAACCCTTTCGTTCCCAGTTTGCTTCTTTGTCATGACGTTGTGTGCAGGAATGTAAACCCTGATGAGGACACAAAGTTGGTGACAGTTCAAGGCCACACAACTCCAGGCATGCATCCCCAGCACACTTGTTAAATCCTCTTGTCTTCAGTCAGATGGCTGCGCTCCATCTGTGGCTGACAGTTTCCACCCCCTGAGAGTCCGAGGTATGGGGGCTGGACAGGCAGACCCCGGAGCTTACAAGTCTAATCTCTAAGCGTCAGAGAGGACTCTAGAAGCCAGACAGTTGTGGCTCTGAGGGTTCCCATTAGAGGCTTACTGCTCTGGTCATTAGTCACTAACCACACCAGTCCTTTGTTTCTGAAGAGGCCTTGGGTGCTTGGGTGCCATCACAGCTCTGTGACTTGAATGTGAGACTCTCAGCGTCTGACATTTGTTATGTATCTTCTTGGGCTTAGAGTACTAAGGTCCCTGACACTTGTGACTTGGCAGCTTCGTGGCACCCATCTACGTGTCTAGAGTTTAGTTGTTCGTCTGGCTCTTCACAGCTCTCTGTTCCTCTGCCTACTTCTCATCTTAGCCTTTCTCACCTTCATGTTTGGTATCAATCACAAGCCTTCTGCTGGGCCACCAGGGGAGATGCTTTCTCTCTGTTACTCTTGTGATGACCAAAAGACAAACTCTAAGAGCACTCATGGCTGGCCGCAGTCACTTTGCCCAGTGGGGAGAGCACCGAGGTAGCCTTCTTCCTCCTGAGATTTCCTGTGCGCTGCACATCATGCTAGGTAAGGAACTTCTAAGTCATTTGTATCTATATACATCAAAGATCCCGGACATGTCTGTACTTGATTACCACATACCAAACCTAAGCCAGAGGAACCAGCATGGCAGCCAGTCTCCCTCTGACTCACCAGAGTAGTGGAGGGGTTGGTAGGTGAACAGGTTCACTGGGCCTGGTTTTGCTCCACACAGGCAACATTCCTTCCTGTGAAGGCGAAATCATGTCGTCTCTTGCTAAAGATGATCATGTAACGAGATGATGTTGGTTTTTGTCTCCGTCTCCGGGTGCCAGAGTAAACCCAAGATGGCTTTGAAAAGGTTGATGAGGCTTAATCCTTAAGAAGAATGTGACTGTCCTTCAACAGTATGGGCACCCCGTAAATACCTGGGCATGGAGTCAAGGGAATGCACCATTCCAACAGGCCACAGCTAATTAAGTTAAATTAACCCTGACAACTAATTAAAGTATATTCACTAAGAGAAATGTGGGAAAGATAAATAGGCGAGACAAAAGTATGGCTTTAGGTTCCTCTTTAGTAGTTCAACACATACATGTAAAACCAGGCTGTCTTCTGTTTCTCTTAGATTTCTTCTCTTTTCGTTTTAAAATTGTTTGTATTTCTGGCCAAGTGTCTGTGCATATGTGTGGGTATGTGCACATGAGTGGATTCCAGAAGGGAATCTACAGATATTTATATGCAAATCTGCAAACATTTATATGATTTGAATATATACGTTCAAATATTTGCATCCTGCAAATACTTAGTTTGAAGAACAGTCCGATGGGCTTTGGTTTGTAGTGCAGGCTAGTCTTGGAATTGCTACCCTCCTACCTCAGCTTCAGAACTGCTGGAGTTATAGGGGGGCACGCACTGTGCCCAACTACACTTCCCTCTTCTAAATGCACAGAGTGTATTTTAGTGATGTTTTTCATCGCATGGGTTTCGGAACGTCTATGGCACCCGAAGCAGAGCAAGGCAGGAGCTGGAATTCCGGTGGTCACCATCTGCCTTCTATGTCTCATCAGACACTGATGGGTATATTTTAATCTCCACGGCCACTGCTGTGTCTGAAAAAAAGACTCAGGAAAAGAGGGAATGAAAAAAAAATGCCTTCAAGATGGCCCTTCCTAGAAAGGCCCTGTTCTGTACACGGCCGAGACGCTGATCTGAGTGGCCATCTGTTCACTGAGCCTTGTTGGCTCTTAATTGTCTCAAGGGCCACAGGCAGGATGAACTCTCTATGCCTTCAGTAACAGTTTTCTAAACAAGAACTCCGGTTGTCTATCATCAAGAGCCCTAATTGTTTCTCCTTCAAAGCCTTGGTTGATGCTAGGAACGTACATTCAGCCGGCCTGCTCAGAGGGACACTTTCACATAGTGTCAAGCCAGAGTTGCCAGCCCACGGATATTCAACAGCACATTTTGTGTGTGTGTGTGTGTGAAAAATCCACACTATTTCTGCATTTGCTCTTTAATGACTAAAACACCATTTTGCTGTGCGTGGCTAGCTTTCAGCCCATCATCAGTGTGAGGCTGCTGGTGGGAAGGGGTGGGTTAGTTGGCAATCATGTGATCATTATTAGAATCTGAGCCACCCCCTTAGGATGGGCGTAGAACAATATATGCTAGCAAAGCAATGTAAGATCACTCCTATTTGAGTGGTGCTTTCTTTGAAGTCATAGCCAAGAAAGGATTTCCAAGGTGACTAGTCGCTGCTGCTGAGTGCGGAAGCAGCCATGATCTGCCCTATAGGGTGGTTTCAAATGGGCTGAACTATGGTGCCAGTATTCACCAGTATGCCTTTGCATCCTTACTTGTTAGTGGGGCTACCACGCTTTTCTCATTCAGGACTAGGAGCTCACCGGGAGGGGAGTTCTGGCTCCCTTCCCGGGGAGCAGTCATGAATGACTGAAGTCCGCAGGGTGAAAGGTGTCTTTGTTCCTCTCAGTGGCTGCTCTCCCAGGGTGGTCAGTTATATTCCAACCTGCATTTCCTGTCAGTACTTTGTCTTGCTTCTGTGAGCTCAGCTTGGAGCTGTTGCCTTTTCTCTCTCCCCACCCCCCTAGTTCTTTCACGGAGCAGTGAGTGATTCATTCATGGTGATCTCTCTATTGGGAAGGCACCGTGAAAGGTGCTGGGATTAGCAACAAGAGCGAGAAGTTGGGCTCTCCTGGAAGATTCACCAGGGCAAAACCCTTAGAGAGAGATTAGCTTGGCTTTTTACTGAGCCTCAGTGTAAACCCGGGTCAGGGCGTGGCTGGCTGTGCCTAGCAACAAGAGGCTGAAGGTGGAGGTGGGCTTCTGAACCTGTGTATCCTGAAAATGCTTGGCTGTTTCCATGGCGATGGATGCACCAGGTCTCTGTCACCTGTGGGTGGCGCCATCGCTCTGGGTAGGAGCCATCCTAATGCCAACAGTGACTGCTTGCTCCTAAGAGCCTGGCATTTGGAGATGGAGTGGCTCCAGGAGCTCACTGGCCTGTCAGCCTTGCACAGTGAGCTCTAGGTTCAGTGAGGGTCCCCTTTCTAAGGCCTAGAATCTAGTGTGGTCTCTGACCCATCGCATAGAGGCCAGAAGGCCATTAAAGTACATGTGAGCATTTCCATAAGGATGGGTAATGGTCTAGGATTACCATTCTGGGGAACTTGGGTGAGATCTCTATAGCAAAAGGTGGGTGGGATGTGCCTCCACCAACAGAAAAAAGGTCAAGGTCAATAGCAACCTCCACTCTCTGTTTTCCAGGTGAAATGCAGGTATTGATTTTTATCTCTTCCATCGCCCCGTGTGACGAACGGTCCTGCTTCTCTCAGTCCTTCTCTGTGAGCACCAATGTGTGCCCAGCACATGGTGACTTGAGGGAAGAGTGAACTCCCAGGTTCCTGAGGCCTGGTAGTATTTATTCAGGACACCGGGTGCAAGCCTGTCCTAAACATTCTTCTTCTGTTTGGTCAAGTTTGACAGGCTCAGCATTCATGCTCACACAAACAGGGGACAGGGGCACTTTTGTCCGGTCCCGGGGGGTGGGGGAATGTGATCGGCGTTCAAAGTCAAGAGATGAGGATCCCAGAATTCACGTCAGAAAGTAGGCAGTGAGAAGTGGGGTTCAGGTTCTTTTCCTGGACCTTCTAGAAAATAACATCAATGGTCGGTTGCTCCCTTGTTTGCTTGAGGCGGGGACTCAGTGGCCTGGGATTTGGAATTTGGCTCAAGACTTCAGAATGGGAGGATTTTAGGAGCCACACAGACAGCTGACACTAGTGAATCCGTATCACTCCCTAAAGAGCAGTCTGTTGTACACATACTGGCTGGGAGGGTCAGTATTGGTGCAGTAGCTTACAAGATGACCTGAGTTCTAGTTTTCATGGCTAAAAAAAAGATTGTGCCAGCAGCCAGACCAAGCATGAAGACAGAATATTCTGCTTGGTACCTCAACTTCCTACAGACTGTCAGATCTTGTTGACAATTTGAGGTGTATCTATCCAGTCATTGTAGTCACAGTGGGCAGGGGGATTGTAGTCATGGTAGGCGGAGGAGGGAAATCTTCTTTTCCCCCTTAAGATCGCACTTAGATCTCATTAACCTAATGTTTCTACTTATTTAATAAGAAATAAAATGGGACTGGAGAGATGGCTCAGTGGTTAGAGCACTGACTGCTCTTCCAGAGGTCCTGAGTTCAATTCCCAGCAACCACATGGTGGCTCACAACCAACTGTAATGGGATCTGAGGTCCTTTTCTGGTGTGTCTGAAGACAGCTGCAGTGTACTCACATACATAAAAAAAAAAAAGAACAAATCTTTAAAAAAAAAAATAAAATGTATTAATTTATTGAAATAAATGTGTTTCTAACACTACCTGGATTGAGTTATTCACAACATTCAGCTCACAAATCATTTTTCTCCATTGACTCTGCATGCTGACCTAAGACCCCCAGAAATGACTTGTGTTGGAAGACACTATTTACTAATCAATAGATCTCAAGAGGAATTTGAGTATTGGCAGAAAAGTCTGTGCATTCCTCAAGCTTTGCCTAAGACACCTGGTAAGATTCCTTCTGGATAGAGTATAGGCAAACTGTACTTGGGTCAGTATAAACTTAATTACCTCAGCCTGGAGAGGTGGCTCAGTGGTTAGAACACTGACCTCTTGCAGAGAGCCCTGGCATTAGGTTTTCATTATTCATGTTACATTGGGCCTCTCACAGACACTTGTAATTCCAGCCCCTAGGGAGCCTGGCATTTCTGGCTGCTAAATACTTCTGTGAACCCTACTGGCACATGTACTGGTAATTTTAAAAACTAAAATAAACCTTTAAAAAAGAAACAGAGGCATTCGCTATTGAAATGAAACACAAACTCCAAAGATTTAGCCTTTTAAAAACTGACAGTTGTAATTATTCTTTTTTAAGATTTATTTATTTAAAGATTTACACACCAGAAGAGGGCATCAGATCCCATGACAGATGGTTGTGAGTCACCATGTGGTTGCTGGAAATTGAACTCAGGACCTCTGGAAGAGCAGTCAGTGCTCTTAACCGCTGAGCCATCTCTCCAGTCCTGCAATACATTCTTTAAGAGCTAGAGAAAGCACTGGAAGCAAAGTCAAGAATAAAAGAATAAAATAATAAAATAATAAAAGAATAAAAGAATAAAATACCAAGGAAGGTATTGGGAAAACCATGAGATGTAGTAGATTGGCTGCTGTATATTCAAATGCTGAATTCTGTGGCCCGAAATTTGGTTGCTTCAAGATAAGCAGATCCTCATGTATACCAGCTTTTGTGGTGTAAACCTTGCCCACTTCCCCAAAGTATCCCTGATTGGTTAATAAAGATGTCTACAGCCTGCAAAAATGAGGTAGGTGGGGCTTCACTTCTTGGGCTTGGGCTCTGAGGTGGGACCGTGAGGGAGGAAGAAGAGAGAAGAGGAAGAAGTCACCATAGGATAGATGACTTGTAAGTGCACATCCATAGGGGTGGGCCTGTTGGGGTAGGATGGGCCCATGTAGAATGGCAAGTGACATCTCGGGGTTATTGACAGGAAAATTGAGAAAAAGGCCCAGTGATCTAAGGTGGGGTAGAAACCCCCAAGTCATGTTCACAGTAACAACGAAAGAATACACCAGGCGACTCTTTGTGACATGTTTATAAACCCGGGGCCGACAGTTTTCTATAGAATAAAGCAACGTATTGAAGTGACCCCCAAAGAAAATCTGAACAAAGCAGAGGCCATGAGGGAACTGAAAATATGGTTAAGTGTCCACAGGGCCTGGCGCAGGCTGGCTCGTGGGCACACGCGCTCACAGAGACCTCAAATCAAGTCACACTGTTTAGTTGCTACCACACTGAAATTCTTAAATTTTTAAAAATTTAGAATCTCATGTTAGTTTTGTTCTGTATACTGCAGATTATATAACGAGCCCCATCCTTACCTGTGTGGTTTGATAAGTGAGATTCAAGTCAGGTTTTAAGGCATAGATAAAGCATTAAGAAAAGAAAAAAAAAATCAATTTGTGTTTGACAAGATGAGTGTTCTTTGCAAACTTCCAAGGTATTTTGATAAAAGTCATCTAAAAATTTGTGGGTAATGTGACATTTCATTAGAATCGCCAGGTCAGGACTGAGTACTGGAGTTATTCATTGCCTAAGGGGTTTTATATTGATCTACACAATGGAACTGCCCCCTCTTCCTGGGGTGTTTTTGAGTTTCTTTCTCTGGTCCCTACAATTAGTATGCTGGACAAGACTTCTGCAGTTCAGTCTAGGTTGGTTGATGAGTTAACTATTTTAAGCTTTTTCCGGCACTTGGAGACTTTTAAAGTCTTAATGTGAATTTTTTTTCAGGTCACTTGCTAGTGACCCTTGGAACACTTTGGCAAGTTGACATGATGCTTGTCCAAAGGAGGATTCAGCAAGATTTTTCCGGAAACTCTTAAGAAGACAAAGCAAATTGCATAGCAGAGTTAGGAATCTCACTGGGAACTGTTTGTCTCTCTAGCTGTGGTCTAGCTGATTCTGGTCCTTTGGAACATGAGCCTTGTGTACCCGTGTGTTTAGGATTCCGGTTGTTCATTTGAATTAATAATTTCTGAATAAGAACATACCTCACCATGACCTCAAAATGGAAGTGTCTCTCCCTTTATCCATTTCTGGGTTTCTTGCTTTAATTTTTCCATTTTTGTGAGAAATAAAAGGGTTTGTAGAAAGGTTTTCTTTTTGTTGTTGTTGATGTTTGGGTTTTGTTTGTTTGTTTGTTTTGGGGGGCTTGCTTTGTTTTGCTTCGTTTTCCTGAGAAAGATTCTCACTATGTAGCTCTGGCTGGTTAGAATTCACTGTTTGGAAGCCTAGGGAGGTACCACACATTATCACACCAAGGGTTAGGTAGGAATTCCAAGTTTGAAGTCAGCCTGAGCTACATGGAAAGACCCAGAGGGTACTCAGTAATGGTAAGCTGATACTTTGTAGCTCCAGCTTTGCTATCAAGAATATTTTTTTGTTTTGGGTGAGAAAATAGAAAAGCAGGCTGACTTACTCTTCTGGTACTGTTGACAAACATCTTCCACTATTTGGGGACCTCTATCTTGACTTCCCACCTCAATTTCAGAGGCCTCTCAGGGCTGTTTCAGGAAATTGTCACCAACCAGTTGGCACTGATGCACATTTGTGACTTTTCTCACTGCTGAAACAAAAAAAAAATCTTGAGGAAGGAAGGGTTCATTCCAAGTCATGATTTGAAGGTGCAGCCAATCATGGCGGGGAGGGCACGGCAGCAGGAGTATGATGGGGATGGGCACACTGTGTCCACGGTGGGGAAGAGAGAGATGAATGTCAATTCTCAGCTTGTCACCTCTTTATCCAGTCCACCAGGTGGTGCCACATGTGTTCCCAACTCAATCAAACCTAACCTAACCTAACCGAAACCATACTGAAAGATACACCCAAGGCTTGTTTCCATGGTTAATCTAAGTCTTGTCAGGGTAATAGTGACCAACAACCAGCATATGCTACAAGCCAGAAGATGTCTACAGCGCCCAGTAGACCACACCTGGGGTGAAGAGATCATAGAAATAACTGAAGAACTGTTAACATTAAATGAACTGAGAAAGATATTCCACTTATTAAAAGGGAAACAGATGTATAAGGAACACACACACTGAAAATGATAAAAAGAATTTTTTTAAAAAGGTGGGGGCGGGTGATACAGAAGACTAAACAAACTATCCACTTTCTGAGCATGTAGAGACGATCTCTGTGCTAATTTTTACATCCTGGCCTCTATGCTCCCACGGTTTAGGAGAACCCTAGCAACGCACCATTTTGCTCCAGGCTTGCTAAGATCATCTTAAGCTGTTTGTACTGGGGGAAAAAAATGAATAAGTCAGGGAAACGGTTCTGCTGGGCAAATCTAAGCCATCTGACAGCACGGTCCTTGGCATGGCTGCTATGTGGGAGGTCCGGCGCTGGGACGTGAGGATGACTGAGAAGTCTACAAGCACAGAGTGTCACTGATAAAAGAGGTTTGGCCGTCAGCAGCAAAGTGGGCTGGCAGTGAGTGGTTCTGCCACTGAGGTCAAGGTCCTGTTCAGGAGATGAGAGACAAGTCGACACATTAGCCTGAATCAGAGCCGGAACCTTGGCTTCTGGCCAGTCATCTTATCCTGGACACATGATGACAGGCTCTTGACCCACTTAAGCACCTCAAGTGCCACGGAGTGTGGGAAAATCAAGAAGTACCATGGAGTGCAGGGGTTCCTGCTCACTGCAGTTCTGTGCAAATGCTTAACTTCTCCAAACAACAGGCAGACTTCCAGCTTCTTGGAGAGTCCGAGATGAGGATCAATTGAGACGAGGTGTAGGAAGGGCCTAGGATGTTTAGAAAGTGCTTTATAAATATCAGTCACTTTAACCAGTTGTTTGACTTTCTTTTTCCCACTTCTTGTTCCACTCTGACAAGGTACAGCCCATTGTGATGGGGAAGTGAAGGCCCCATGGGCTTGATGCATCTAGTACAACAGGATCCTGCCTAGGAAATGGCACCACCCAAACTGAATAGGCCTTCTCACTTCAATTACTACAATCAAGGTAGTTCCCATAGGTCTACTTGGAGGCCTATCTCTCAGGAGATTCTAGATTCTGTCAAGTTGATAACACCAACCAACACACTGGATATTAGTACATTTTAGTTTGTTGGTGAATACACCAAGAACTGAAACATCAAATGAAAAAAATCAGCAGGTGTCAGGAGTCAGACAAGGCAAGAGACCTAATGAGGGAAGCCTGGTCAGGGACAGAAGCTCACAGCCCATCTGAGTGAGGAGTTGGCTCTGGTGGTCATTCACTGAGCAGGCTTTTCTGCTTGTTTCTGTTCGTTTTTCTGGTTTTGTTTTGTTTTTGTTTGGTTGTTTGGTTTTATTTATTTATTTATTTATTTATTTATTTTTGAGACAGATTCTCTTGTAGCCTGGAACTCCCCATGTAGTTGAGGGTGACCTTGAACTCTTGATCCTCTCACTGTTACCTCCTGAGTCCTGGTATTCCAGGTACACACCCCACTCGTGGTTTGCCTCTGGGCTTTTGATTCATACAGACTGGATCTGTTTTCCACGAAGAATATGCACAGATTCATTCTGTCTTCCACATGTTAAATTTTAATGCAGCAATAAATCAGCCAACTCAACAGACAGACAGACTGACACTCAAGGCTCTTAGAAGAGAGAGGTAGGCTTCAGGGGTGTGGACACATTTTAAATTTATTCTCTTAACAGCGCACTTAAAAACACAGTGATGTCTATGAAAGTAAAAGGATTCAAATACAGAGAAGTCAAAATCTCCTGCCCAGCATCCCACAGTGAAGAACCCGGGTTCAGAACAAGGCTATCTGTGTCTACATTCATCCCCTGGCTCCTAACAGAACTGCTGGTCTGTTCCTCAATGTGTTTGAGATTTATTATATTGACACAATCTCAGAGACATGGCAAAAACAAAGCGAAGAGTTCAGATATACCATCCACCCAGATTTTCTGAGTCTCTGTCTGTCTGTCTCTTCCTCCCCCAGTTCCCTCCGTACACCACTCCCTAAGTCATGCTCACAGCGTCTAGACCACCACACCCAAGACCCAGATCTTGGCTTCTGAAAGCCATTTTCTGTTGTAGTAAATATCAAAAGAGGTTACCTTTTATCCTGCACTAGTGCGGCACCATTAGGGCCACATGGCACTTTGGGGAATCTTTATCTCAGCAGCTCCATGCTGGCCCCACATACTCCTGAGTCATTCCAGCGTGGAACGAAAGGTGTCACGCTGGTCTCTAGAGTCAGTTCCAGCACCAGAGGACCATATGGAACTAGTCATGATTTATCTCTGGTTAGTATCTCTCCCGGTGGCTCTCTACTATCCGCAAACTCTCTGGTTTCAACTACCTGGTAAAAGCAGGGCTCTAGAAGTCTAGCAAGGGCTGGTCTATCAAGGATCCCTGCCATGGACTCTGCTCACACTCCCAACAACCGCCCCCTGGTAGTTAAGGTATAAACTTCCAACTACCCTGTGAAATCATGACTCAATAAGCTGTAATTTATCCATCAGATTTTTATGTTAAATTCTCAGTCCACAATACATCCACACAATAAACTCACTATTGAAAAAGATAAAAGCCACCCACCTACATAAGATAAATTAATCTATAAAAACCCATCTCTTAAAAAATATACTTAGCTACCTAGGATCAGTTAAGACCACCCGGATCTGGGTCATCCTTCTGGATCTCCATCTTGATTCTCCTCCCTTCCCCTTCTCTCCCGCCCTACATAAACTTTGTCCCCACCTTACTTTCTACCATTCAATCATGTACGGCCTTGACCTAACTTGTGTCAGCCCTCACCTGCATATAGACATCAACCTACAATTTTCACTGAAACAAACTTGGGACTTTTTTAAAGGGGAGAGGCTTCCTGGGCTGGAACAGGTGTAGACGAATGGATCGTGGTATCTTCTTGTTCCTGGAGATGGAAGGGCTAAATAAAATGCAACACACTGAATGCTCACTGGGATCTATTTGAAGAGATTCTACTGGTTAAGTCAGAACAACCAGAGCATTAGAATAAATAACGGTGACAGATTACAGCCTGCTTAACCACAAACACCTCCAGCAAGCTAATGCTGATGGACGCTCCTGATAGAATAAAACTTCCAGCTGATAAAACCGGAGGAATGGGTGGACTCAGAAACACTGCACGTGGGCATTGTAACTGAATCACACACCATAAGTCAAGCTTAATATGTAGATTTTTAGTCCTTAGCATATAGCATAAAATCTTGGGACTAAAAATAGTGATCGTTAATTTTCCAGGAGAATTAAGGTTTTACTTGCTCCCAACCCTCTTAGATCTCAGCTAATTTAGAGACACCTGGTCTGATTATGCTGCATTCCCAGTGCCTCCAGGGCCTGAGGCACATCATCTGGGACCTTGCCCCATTAAAGGGGAACACTTCCTTCCCATGTTTTTAATCCAGAACGTATGAGGTTCTTCTTCTCTGAGTTAAGCCCTGAGAGAAATACATCCCAGTTTCTCCTAGGCCTCATGAGAAGACATGGACACAAAGTATATTAGTGTCACTGGTCATTTAATAGTAGACACCTCCCATCATAATGGCTCTCTATGGCAGAAGCCCAGGTGAGGTCACCATTTTCGGAAGCCAGGATTTTCTCACTACATCGGCTTGGACCTTGCAGGACTCAGAGGTAGAGGGTGTTTCTACAGAGCAGAGGGACATGGGGGAGTTGGGTTTGGGAACTGGAAAGAAGGGACATGGTTTCTAAGGGTAACAGTAGCCCCCAAACCCTTAGACTGTAGCTCAGGTCAACAGCTTTAGAAGAAGCTTGGGCTTCTTTGTTTTGAAAACTGAACATGTGATTGGGTAGGGGGAGGGGCCACCCCTGGTCTGTCTCTAGGACTCCCCTAGAAATCAGAGCTTTAGTGTGCCCTATTCCCAGAGTCAGAGTCTGTGGACAGACCCGGAGGAAGCTAGAAAGGAGCTCCTCATGGTTTATAGGATGGTACAGACGGATACGGAGTTACCGGGAAGGAGGCAGGGGAAAGGTTATAGGGTGTGCGTGATTCGTAGGGGGCGATGCTGAAGGAACGGAAGAAAGCTGATGCGGGCTGAGCTACCCAGTGGGTGGATCTACGCTTCATGATGCAGGGAAGAGCAGTTTGTAGAGCTAGATCTTTGTGGTGGAGGACCCGAGGACCAGCTAAAAGTAGTGAGACGGGGTCAAGATAGGCGTGTGAGAGGAGGTGGGTATGGTGGCATATGGTTGTGATCGAAGCACTCAGGAGATGGAGGCGGGATTAAAAGTTCAAAAATCAAGCTTAACGAATATAAAAAAATGAGATCTGACGATACAGATTATTTTATTTTATTTTAGGTTTTTATCACCTGGCAGTACTGGGGTCTGAACCCAGGGCTCCACATCGACTAGACAAACACTCTTACCACAGAACTACATCTTCAGTCTCTGGATTTATAACTCTAAAACTAAGTTTATAAGAAAGACAAAGCATATACCCGTGTCAGCCATGCATACATGTCCATCCAAATGTACATGTAAATTATATTTCAGAACTATTCTAAAACCTTAACCTAAAAGGGAAATCTTTATCCAACATATAGAAATAATCAGTAAACATTTGTAGAAAAAAACAGTGCTGGTTTTTTTTTTTAAAGGCACAGCCATATGTAAACATTTAAAAATTTTGTCAGTAGCACATAACTGTGTTTTGTGCTTACAAGACTGTGCTTTCTCTCGGGGTTCAAGTCCCCTATACATACTGCATAGGTAGGACACGTACGTTACAGTCATTGCTTTGAATAGATAAAGAAATTAAGGTACAGAAAACCCTATTCTTATACTTGGATTGCATTCCCTTAAACCGTGACTAAATTTCGGGACATGGTTGTGCACTCCAGACCCTAAATTGGGTACCTCATGTCTTTTATAAAAACATGACTGTAGCAAAGTACCCTTGGGGCCCACAGCCATTCGCATGCATGAGCTGACACACACGTGTGCCAACACATGCACAGCTTAGAAACTGTTGATTCGTCTATCCACACACTCTAAAACCACAGCACCAACGAGGCATTCGTAAGCAAGGAGCTGGCCTCACTGTAGAACTTAAAATAGACAGTCTCTAATTTCCAACAATGTTTTCCCTTGTAAGCAGGAAAAAAATAGCATTTTGAGAGCCTCTACCTAATATGTAGCTCTGTTTACGGCGGGCGTTTCCTTAAATATTGAACGAAACAGATGATAATAAATGGTTTGTCAGTTCCACTCAGACAATAAAGCCGTAGTAGGCCTTTTTTTCATCAAATGTAAATGGGAATTAAAGCCGCTGCTTTGGGTTTTGCATCAGAAACACTTATTAACCTTTACTAAAGCGGTTGACCCGCAGCCTCCTGGTGACGTCACGATAGTGACTGCAGTTTCCTGAGGGCTCTGATTGGCTAGTGCAAACACGTGGTAAAGTGTAGTGGGCGGTGCCTAGCATTCCCGCCCCCCACGTGCTTCCCTGAGTAATGGGCTTAGTAAACATCATTGTCAGAATCACTCTGCAGAAGGCTATGTGCACCGTGCTTCGCAGGTTGTCCCGTGCTCTGGTCCTTGAAGTTCGCCGTCTAGGAATACCGAAGCCATCAGCAGCTTTCTTGCAGAAAAGGAAAGATTGCTGGTCTTGATTTGGGGTGAAAAAGAAATCTGTGAAATCAATTAGACACCCATCATCTGTCACAAAGGGTATCTCAGACGTTGGAAAACAAAAGGCTAAAATTAAAATTATCATGGGCATTTGCCAAGAGCATAGCTCACTGAATGTACTCTGGCAGCCTTGCTGATGCCTGGGGGCTTGTCATTAACAATTTTTACACCGGTCTCCTATGAGAGGCACTTCATGCGGCCTCAGAATGTCACACGTTTTCTGTTACTAGGGACACTATGGAATGATGTCTGTATCTCTTGGGATCTCCTTCAGAAACTTCCTTAATAACTGTGTGCTCCCCTAAATGACCCACTGGCCTCAAGGCTCCTCCTCTTGACCCTGAGCAAACCCCAGTCATACTGTTGGAAAGGGGGAGTGGGAGAGCTGCCTTCATGTACAAACGTGACCGTCAAGCCACGGGTGTGTCACCTTCCACATCACACAGGTTTCTCCATTCCACTTTCGGGTCTAATCAATGGTTTTGATTCCGTTGCAACGAGCATTAGGAAAAACCAACCAGACATACAAAGATCGTTGTTTTACTACAGAAGTGATCTCTCAGCACAGGGCTTGAGTGACAAACTAGGGCCAACATTAAAAGAAAAAAAGCAATTCAGTAATTTAAAGGGGGGGGGCTAGGTGGGGCTAGAGAGATGGTCTCATGATTAAGAGCACTTTCTGTTCTTGCAGAGGACCTGAGTTTGGTTTCTAGTAACCTGTCATTTGGGCAGTTCACGGCCCTCTGTAGCTCTAGATACAGGAACTCTGATGTTCTCTTCTAACATCTGTGGGGACCCACACTCCTGTGGCACACATACACACACATTCAAAATAAAATAAAATCTTTTTTTAAAAAAAGGAAGAAAGAGAGAAAGAGAAGAAAAAGAACAAGAAGAACAACAAGAAGAAGGGGAAACGAAAGTTGAGTCTAGACACTTGTGAATTTTGTTCAATCCTGGTTGGGTAAGGTGCTTACCTGAAGGTGACAGTGACCCAGACACTCACTTCAACATTCTACCGTGGACGGAACGCAATTGGCAGTTCCCGGCTTGGTACCAGGATACCAAGATGCAGCATCTCCACAGGTTCCTTGTCTGTAGCCACAATGCTATATTTTTGGATTATCTGTAACCCACATTGAGATAAAAGAAGAGTTAAGCCTCTTGCCTCTTGCTTTGAGGATGTGGCTGTAGAAACCCAGTGAAGACTTCTTACCCAGCAAAGAGCCAAGTGGAGCTGTAACTCTGCCAGCCGGCGCCCGATGCACATCCTCTTCCCGATGCCAAATGGGAGATGAGCAAAGGGGTTGATCTTTTTCTCTTTCTGAAGCCAGCGTTCAGGTCTAAATTTGTCAGAATCTTCAAAATGGTCCTCGCTAGAACCCAGCACCTGCGTATTTAGTGTTAGCACCGTCTAAGAACACACAGAAAAAGATCATTTTTTTTTAAACCAGTAGAAAAAAAAAAAAAAACTCATGGAAATACATGTGTTAGGGATGGTATAGCATGTGTGTATGTACCAATGTGCATATACAAAGGCAAGAGGAAGGCATCTTTGCCGTATTTCCTTGACAGAGGTTCTATCACTAAACTTGGATTTAAGCTGGCAAACAGCAAGAACCGCTGACTCAGCTTTCTCTGACCCTCCCCCCAATGCTGGCCCTTATCCAGCCTTTCACACGGATGTTGGAGATTCAAACCCAGATCCTATCCAGTGCAGCACGTGCTCTGGCCCCCCGAAATCCTTCCCTAGTCCCAGAACTCTGCATTTCTGTGTTCCATTTTCACAACTACCTCCCTTCTCCCCACTTTCAGATGAGAAAGAATGAAGCCTACAGAGTCCCTGTAGCTTACTCAGGACCACTAGCAGAGTCAGGAGTCACCATCCCTAACCCTGTTCTTAGCAGCATACCGCAACGATGCTCTGTCTTCTATGGGTTTCTAGAACCAATGCTCTCCCAGATAAAAAGCTTTGGGGAGATTCGGCAAACACGAGAGAAGTGTAATCGTCCCAAGTTTTGCTAGTCTACGGGACAGATTTTACTTACTCCTTTGGGCAGAGTGTATTCGCCCAGAACTGTTGTTTTGTCAAGGGTCCGAGTTGTGAATGGCACACTTGGGGTAAGCCTGAAAAAAAGAAAATCAAAATCAGATTGTAAATGTGGCCTCACACTGTCTGACAAGACATTAGGACCACAGCCAGAATGAAAAATGGGAGTTCCGTCAGGTGTCACAATCCAGACAAGAACAATACCCTGTCTCTTTCCATGAGGAACTCTGAGCAACTGACAGTCATTGGAAAAGAGAAAGTCAGGTTTTCCTAGGAGTGGAGCCCCCGAAAGATCAACTACCCTCCCTCTGCTCTCAAGTATATATATGGGCAACATAAATTAGACTCGCTGGTGAAAAAGGCAGAGAATTGGGTGACAGAGGAAGGGGGCGGGGCTGGGAGAGGGGAGGGGGTATAATTAGATCCTCTGTATGGAGTCATCGAAGAAGAACTGAGGTCTGTTCTGTTTTGTTTTTAGGAAATCCCATATTCTCAACATGCGTGCCTCTTGTTTCTTATCATGTTAGTTGAAACCCGTAAGCGAGGCTGGCTAGTGGCTCATCACACTGGTTTTCTTCTCAGCCTAATTATTGTCTCACCGACTGTTCCATTCCATCCAATCTGTCCACATCTCATTCTTCACCTGAGGCCTGGCATTTTTTTTTTTTTTCTATTCTGCCCACAGAAGCAGTACAGCTTCCTTCTAGGCTAAGGGTGGGAGGAGGGTTACTTCCTAGGAAGAGTCTTCAGAGACAAAGATGTGTATCTCCCTATCCTCTTACATGGCCTTCATCTGCAACCCTAGAGACACACCTGGCCTCCTTACGACTAACAGCATCCAGCACAGGCAGGCTGCTATTGCTTTCAAGAGGAAGAAATTCATTTCTGGGATTTAATAGGATTGGCCCACCAAGGATCTTCTCTCTAGTTTGATAGATGTGTGTAATAAACCAGGAGGAACAGCTTAAGGAACCCCTGCTACGTCTTCAAGAGAACCCTTTTCTAGTGACATAATGTATTGCCAAAGCAAACGAGAACTGTTCTCGAGAACCAGCCCAGAGGTGTGTCCGTACCGCATGGATTCTTTTAGACAGGCCTTTAAATAGGGCATTTTCCTCACATCTTCCGCCCGTGGCGTCTGACCGTCAGGCAGCACGCTCTGGATCTCCCGAAGAAGTCTCTGTTGCACTTGGATATTTCGGGATAGATTGTAGAGAATCCACATCAAGCTGTTTGCGGTCTGAAAGGCAACGGGCCTCAGATGAGGGTCTGCGCATGACTGGTCTCGAACTAATGAGACAGTCTGTCGATGAGCAGCCTCAAACCGCTGTCGGGTGAACAAAAGGCCCCATCTAAATTATAGTTGGGTGTTATTGCTCGAGCACAAACAACTGGCAGGGTGTGTGTGTGTGTGTGTGTGTGTGTGTGTGTGTGTGTGTGTGTGTGTGTGTGTGTGTGTGAAAATCTGGGGGACGACCCGCACTCCTTTCTGTGTTGATCCTGCCATATTTAACTGCTATGTGAAATGCCACCACTAGGGGGAAACCGAAGCAAGATGCAAAGTTGTCCTCTCTGTTTTCCACTCTCAGACAGAACTGTGAATCTATCGCGGCCTCAAAATAAAAAGTGAACTTGAACTTGTTTAGTGGGGGAAAATGTATGTACAGCGGAGTAGAGAGAGGACGGGAAAGCTCCGATGGCACTCGTGAGAGGCTATCTATGCAATTAAATGTGAACGACATCGCCCCTCTGGAATGTAATAAACGGTTTCTTGGCTACACCCTAAATTAACCAAGAACACGAAGAGGCTCTATCATGGGTTTAGCCACATGTAAAATGCCCTCGCAGGAGAATGTGACACCTTGCTAAAAATACAATAGAAGAGGAAATGAATTCCGCACATCAAATTCAGTGTGCCAAGAAGCCAGCGGTTTTTTGACAAGGCCAATGGCCTTTTTAGGGGTCTCTTTGGCATCTTTTCTGAGGTTAATGAGGAGCACCCACTATATTCGCCACCAGGAGTCGGATGAGCTCGGCTGCTCTTAAACTAATTTAAGCCAAATAGTCTCCAAACTTGGGTGTCATGCCCTCCCCCTGCAGACACCAAGGCTCTGACTGAGTGCCGTGGTCCACTCACATGGAGGAGCAGAGAGCAGGATGGCTCAGAGACAACCGGCATTTATTATTTTTGGAAGACCACGCCTCAGGCTTCTTCATGTCAGAGGGCCAGTGGCCTCAGCTGAAATAAACCCTGGACAGCATTATTACAGAACGGGAAGAGGCAAATTAAAGGTAGTCGAATCCCCCTGGTCCACGCAATGTGACTTTCAGAATAAACAGGACTAAAAAAGAAACGGACCAGGTGTATAGTTGTCTCAGGTAGCACCTCACCACAGGGCCGAACAGTGGGCACGGAGCCAGGTAACTGCAGTTTCACCACATCCGGGTACCGAGCCTGAGCTCTCAGGAAAACTGCAGAGCTGAACTCCAGGGGAAGTGGATCAAGGGCTCAGGTTGTCCTGGCATGACCTCCTCTGGGGGCGTGGGGGTGGGCACTCATGCCCTTCACTTGTGCTCTCTACTAAGTTCATTCTCGGCCCGTCTGCTTGTAAAAGCACAAAATGGCCAGCATACCCCCTTGCTTAAAATGTCCCCTAGTGGTGTATATATATATCACTGTCTGAAAGAGCGGTATGTCTGTATGTACACGTGTGTACGTGTGTGTGTGTGTGCTGTCTCATCTCCTCACTGGCATTTAAGTTCTATGAGGAACAAAACTTTGTCTCTCACTCTAAGTGGACTTTTAAGAGTCGGGCACATAGTAGGTGCGCTATAGTCCTCAACCTCTCTCATTCGCTCACTAGACATTTTTTGACCTTATGCCGTGTGCTCTTCTGCGCTCTTGGGATGAAGCAGTGGACCAAACAAAGCCACTTTAACAGAACTTGCACTTCTCTTAAGAAAACAGAAGAACAATGGCCGTAGCTTGCCTTCCTTGCTCGGTGTAAAGAGTTGCCTTTCTACTGGAAAGTGGGATCCAATCAGCCAGTGCTTTAGCCAATCTCCTGAGCGGAAGGGAGAAAGAAAGGGCGCTTTCCCTGATACAGAAGCCGACCTGTTCTTCTGCAAGAAGCAGCACAGAAGGGAATGCTGCAAAGAAGCCTCAAACGTGGGGAGTCAACTCTGGGGGGGAGGTAAACTGTGGGGGGCCATCTGTGAGGGATAGAGGGGGTCACTGTGGGGGATGGGGTCATCTGTGGAAGATAGAGGAGTCATCTGTGGGGGATGGGGTCATCTGTGGAAGATAGAGGAGTCATCTGTGGGGGATGGGGTCATCTGTGGAAGATAGAGGAGTCACCTGTGGGGATGGGGTCATCTGTGGGAGATAGAGGAGTCATGTGCGAGAGATGGGGTCATCTGTGGGGGCTCTGCTTGGAAACTTTAAGGTATATAGAATGTTGAACTTTGAGGAGTTCTGAGTATGTGTCACACCATGGACAGTTTAAGGCAACAGACTTCACCAGAACCTTGGTGTGTGGCTGTTTGTGTCCAGAATGTGGCCACTTGGAGAATCTATTGAGAGAATCAGCTGGTGTGTTGCACACTAGTCATTCCATTTAAATTAAAATCAAGCTATCTCAAGCTTGCTTGTACTTTTAAGCAATAAATAGGCAGTAGTTGGTGGGGGTGGGGGTCATATTTCATCTTATTTTAAATATAAATAAGATGAAATGTCATCACTTTTGGGGGTGGTCTGAGTAATGCCTTAAAAGACCTCTGTGTGTGTGTGTGTGTGTGTGTCTGTCTGTCTGTCTATCTGTCTGTCTGTCTCTGTGTGTCTGTGTGCATATCTGGGCACATGGATGGATGGGCATGTGGAAGCTGGAGGTTGGCTCTGCCTCATTTTCTGAGGCAGGGTCTTTCACTGGACTCGCTAGTCTGGTTGATCTCAGGGAACCTTCTCTCATCCCCAACCCTGGGGTTGCACCCATAGACTCAGGGTCCTGGTGGACACACAGACAGTAAGTACTTTACCAAATGAGCTCTCTCTCCAACCCTTACGCTTGAAATAGTTCAGTCATCTTGGCAGAGCATGGGCACCTATTTTCCAGTTCCTGTCTCTTTTCTATGGTGTGCGTCTAGAGCTTACTCCATATTTTCATTGGAGCTTTTGTTATTAGAGCAAGTCCCCACCACACCCTTAAGCACAAGGAGGCTGTGCTCTGCACTTCCTACCTTGCTTACTACGGGTTTTGTGAGGCGGTTGCTGCCTGGGTAATTCTGGTGGAGAGAATGATTGCAGCTGCAGCTTAGGAACTCATCATAGAAACCAAAGCACCCAATAGGCTAGCGGCTGAGTTCCCCGCCCACCCTTACCGTCTCCACCGCAGCGAGCTGGAGCTCCGTGACAGCAGCGTACAGTTCTTTCTTGGAAAGGCCATCTTGCTGATAGATGTCACAGAGGAAATCTGCACCAGGATGCTGGGAATATCTCTCTAGTCGGCTGTCGATGCACGGTTTGACTGTCAGAGGAGAGAAATGAGAGAGAGAGAGAGAGAGAGAGAGAGAGAGAGAGAGAGAGAGAGAGAGAGAGAGTTTGAAAATTCAGATGAGGAAAATAACCCAAGAAAATCTTGCAACATCCAGTCATGATAGGGACGCTGACGATTTGCTAGATCAGTAAGTATCTGGTTAATACTCTCCCCATTCCTGCAAGGACTGGTCAAGACTGGCATGGATCTGCTTCTCAGCATCCATTGTAATCTTCCAAAACTATTCATTCGGAATCAGGGATTTGGGAGCCTATAGCCACCCACCCATCCCCCGTCCATTGGAACTCACTATGTAGTCCTAGCTGGTCTAGAACCTGCTATGTAGACCAGGCTAGCCTCAAACTCACAGATATATGTCTGTCTCTGCCTCTAGAATGCTGGTTTTTACTAAAGGCACACACCACCATGCATGTATGGCCTTGAAGGCTTCATTTCTATCAAGTTCCTGGGTCAAAAGCTGTTGGCCTGTAATCACATTTTGATGAACAAAAGCTCAGGGCTCAGAAGGGATTAGCATGAACGGGGATGAGGACTGGCCTTATGTGCATAATCTAAACTTGGACACAGTTATTACTAGACACATACACAAGTGCAGAGCCTGGAAATACTGATGACACTTAGCATTTAGCGTTTATAAAAACACATTCAGACAGGGGTCTCACTCAGTCCTTTATGCGGGCAGACACCAGACTAAGATGGCCATGGAGATAGTGGGCTGGGCCACTGCCTGTGGTGTAGTTAGCATCTTTAGTACCAAAGCATGGCCTAGCCTTTGTGGGGACTCACAGAACTGTTGACTGTGTGGGTCTGAGTAAGGGTTAAGCCTATACATGCAAACAACGCATGACATCCTGTGTCATGAGCAGAAATAGCCCTAACCACCAAAATATTATAATGCACTCCATGTTTATGGTCCACTGGGCTTCTTAAAGGTTGTACCAAGGTGGGAGTTAGTGTCATTCGATACTTTAGAGATGGGGCAGTAAAGGATGGGAAGGTGTCACGAAGACACCACCATGCGTGAGCTTGAGTCTGCCTCGGCAGCTCTTCCTTGAACCCCTTGCAGAGCAGACTAGAGAGAGCTAGCTCCTCCTTCCCTCTTTAGCTATGCAGGCAAGCACAGAGGACACTAGAAAGCAGGAGAAGCGATGCCATAGGACAACCATGATGGCTCAGACAGACAGATCGCACTACGCCTCTCCTAAACATAGAGTCGGGGTCACCGGATGGCACTGGGCAGGGAGGCCCTTTCACCTGATTTGAAAATGGTGTCCCAGGCTATCGTGTGCGCTTGCCACACTTTGGTGTTGAGGTGCTTGTGCAGCTCCACGGGGGTCACCATCATCTTCCCAAATGTGCTCATCATCTGTAAGAAACACAGCAGCTCTCTAAGGCAGCATTCTCTTTGGAGGGGGAGGATCCTAACTCAGGCCAGTTCTGCATCTCCAAAGGGTGGGAGACAGAGGACCACCTTCTCTCTTGCTCACTGCAAAGATGGCTTTGTGCTTTGTGTTTAATAAAAAGACATCTGGCTCATGTTTGTTTGTACTGGGGATCAAACCCACAATCTCCTGGATGCTTTAAAGAAAAGAAAAAAGCATCTACTACTGATGTATTCTGTATCCCTTTTATTTTGTTTTTTTGTCTGGAGACAAAGTATCGCTAAACTGTCTAGCATGTGCTTGCATTCACTCTGTAGCCAAAACCAGCTTAAAACTTGCAATGATTCTGCCTCAGCACCTCGGGACCAAGGGGCTGGTGTGATCGGTCTGCACCACCAGCCCTGGTTTTTAAGGACATGATTGTAAAGAAAGAAGGAAAAACTGAAAAACTATACTTTGTTTATTCACTCCAGTTTCTGTTATTACATAACCTTAATTAATCACAAATCAATCTCACCATATCTGCAACATCTCACATTACTCAAATCATCCAAAACATTAAAGTCTGCAACATTCAGAAACTTTAAAAGATATTTTTTAAACAACTGACCATTACTCAAGATACTTTAAATACATTTAAAATAATATTTTTCATAACTTTGCCTAAACTGATAAATAATGAACTTAGCATGCTTTTTTGTGATTGGTGCTCATGTATATATTAAAATATAGGTATCAAAGGGAATAAATTAACTATTAAAAATAAATAAGTGCTAACATTTCTCCTTGGGAGACACAAGGATAACCTTTGCTGTTCTGAATTCTAGCGTTGAAGACACGCTATCCAGGGCCTGGCTTACTGTTTTGATGGCCGTAATGAAGGTCAGTGCTTCTTCTTCTGCGTCCTTTTGTAGGAGCCCGAATCTCTTCTCATATAACACGAGGCAGATGCCTGTCATTGAAAATAATCACTACTGTTATTCAACCGTAGCCAGGCCAGAGTCTACAATTAGCTGCCTATTAAAGACCGAGTTCCGTGTCTCATGGGACTGCGGTCTCTTCTAGAAAACAAAATCTCAAAGAGCAAGAGAGGAGGGCAGGGACATTCTCTTTTTCTCTTGAGAAGTCATTTCCAGGAGCGTGTGACTCTTAAGCTTTGAAACCTCCTGGTGTGAGACACACTGTCTATGTTAGTCACAGGGAGGTGAGGACAGAGTTATCAGTGGCTCAGGGATCTGTGCGGCCACCGTGAGAAAGGCTGGGGAGGAATAAGCTATGGGATGGGTTTCTAGTACCTGTTAGCATTCTGTCTAAGCTCCACCATGCAGTTACCTAGCAACAGGCAGGTGTGCCTGGCACTGTAAAAGGGGGATGCTTGTCCCCTCCTCACTCTCTTGCCTCTCTTGCTCTTTCTTGCCCTTTTGCTCTCTTTACCTCTCCCCCCCTTTGTCCCTTCTCTCCCCATTCCATTCCCCCCCCCTCTCCATGTGCTCATGGCTGGCCTCTACTTCTCCTCTCCCTTCCTCCTCCTCCTCTTACTCCTCCTCCTCCTTCTTCTTCTCCCCCCTCTCTGCCTCTACTACCCCCTTAACTCCCCTCCCCATGCCCTGAATAAACTCTATGCTATACTGTCTTCTGGCTGGTCCCTCAGGGGGAAGGGATGCCCCAACATGGGTCCTCTGGAGGCAACCCTTTCCCCACACCTCACCACACCTCCATAGAACACATCCTTTATAAACACATCAGTGCCTACCAGGGACTGGGCTAGCCCAGAACAGGGGTTTCTCTGCTGTTTTCTACTAAATAATGTTGTTTAGGATCAACCTATTCTCTAATAAGATTTCGTAGTCTTCAAAACTTTTTTTGCAGAGAAAATTTGAATTACAATACCCATGCCCCCTGCAGTAGATGTGGTAGTCGAACATGCTTCCACCTGGACTGGGATATCACACACCAGGCTAGCTGGCCTGAGAGCATCCCAGGATTCTCCTCTCTCTGCCTCCCATCTTGCCATAGGAGCACTGGAATTACAGACCTGAGTCCAGCTTTGTTTGAACCCAGGTCTTCGGGCTTGCAGACAGGCTGTTTCTCCACTGGGTGTGTCGTGTGTGTGTGTGTGTGTGTGTGTGTGTGTGTGTGTGTGTGTGTGATGCTTCCTTTGCTTAATTGACAAAAAGGCAACAGTGCAATCTGTTTTCCTCTTCCTGTTTCCCTCTGTGAATGTTCCTACCAGTATTTGTCACTTTAGAATCATAGCATTTGCTTAATAAGTGTTTGTTGAGTGACTTCATCAACAACCCATAGTACAAGCATAACTCAAATAAGTTTGTACGGCCTTGTCTTGATTGGTGATTATCATTATGGAGACCCGAGCTTCTTCCCCCGGCTCTCTCGTAAAGTTAGGTGAACAAGACTGTAAAGTCAACTTACTTTCAAAGGACCATTTGTTCAGCTGACTGTACAAGTCTCGGACGCGGCCACTCTCATCACGCAGCTCATCGATCCGTCCTATAAAATCAGCCAAGACCTAAAAGAAAGCAATGGGAAAGGCACATCTGTATCGCAGGAGGGAGAGAGAAGGTTCGAGTTCAGGGAGTTCGTTGGGGGTATTTCTGCTGCTGGTGGTGGTGGGCACTGGTTACACATTGTCTTCCCCGGGCCTGTCCTGTGCTGTTCCCTAAGCTCTTCCTGCTGTCACTGAAATCTAAATGTCAGGCTTGTTGTAAGAGTGTGCCTGGTGATTGTTTTGTGTTTATAGGTGTTTGGTAGTGTGTGTGTGTGTGTGTGTGTGTGTGTGTGTGTGTGTGTGTGAGAGAGAGAGAGAGAGAGAGAGAGAGAGAGAGAGAGAGAGAGAGAGATGTAGGCTCATGTTTGTGTGGGGACATGCACAAGTGTGGAGGCCAATGTTGACATTCAGTATCTTTATCTGCTCTCCTTCGAATTGTTTGAGACAGGGTCTCTCACTGAACTGACATTTATGGCTGACCTAGCAGGCCAATGAGCTTCCAGGATTCCTCCTGTTTCTACCTCCTGGGTGCTGGGATTTGAACTCAGGTCACAATGACTGCGATGCAAGCACTTTCCCAGCGGAGCCATCTCCCCAGCTCTGCTTTTATGCTTTAAGAAGGAAAACATCCTTTCTGGGAAGACTGGGTGGACAAGCCACGAGGGAGGAATCAGACCCAGTGGCAGCTCAGGGACTGTGGTGGAGTTTGGAGGAACACCACCACTCTGAACTTCCACATCTGGGCAGAGGCGTGCCCTCCCAACAGCTGTTTGTGCGAAGTGTGTGAAACCTGCAAGTTCTGGATGCAGTAGGTAGCTCTGCAACCTTGGGACAGCCACACAAGGGCTCTGGCTGCCAGCCTCTAACACCAGTGTCAAAAGTGACTGAAGCCCCATATTTGTCAAGTGTGAGGGGTCACACATGGTACCAGGTGTATCACCTTAGCTGCACTGCCCCCCCCCCCACAGGGCAAGAGGCACAACTTCTGCTCCCAACTTCTATGTCACAGCTGAGAAACAGCTTAGAGACGCCAAGTCACGTGACCAGCTAACTGATGGATGACCCGCCCAGCTATACCTGAGACAATGGATGAATGGTCAGAAAGCCGGCAGGTAACAGAGGAACATATTTTTGCTTGCTTATGTAATGTATTATAAAAGTACTTAGAATCTGTTACCTTACTAGAAAAGCAAGATTTGGAGGTGTTGGGGGGGAAACAAAAGCACAAGAAAGAAATCTGAGCATGGGGCATCTTCTCCTTTAACCCAAGCGCTAGGGAGGCAGAGGCAGGTGGATTTCTATGAGTTTGAAGCAAGACCTGGTGGTCTGCATGGTGAACTCTAGGCCAGCAGGAGGTACATGGAAAGACCATGTTTCAAAGAAAAAGAACAAAGCAATGGATTTCACATATAGTATGGATTCCCATGACCTGTCTTAGTTCCTATTAACATTGTCCTCAGTGCTACTGCAAGGTGGCCCTACCTGTGTGCCCTGCATGCCAGTAGATGGCTGACTGGCTCTGGAGCAGCTGTCCCCCGCTTGGCTAACTATGCTGTTTGCTAATGTCCTACCCGGGCCATTACGGCTATATTAATTATTCTGTATTCTGTCAGAGCCCATCTGGGTCCAAGTCCGACTCAAAATAAATTCTAATGTAAACAAGAGTAAAGAGAGTTTACTATATGCTTAATCCCCTCCTACGGCCCCCTGTCGGCAAAATGATACTATTAAAGTCCTTTAGTGAAGCTTAAAGTTATTCTTAAGGGTAAGGTCAGCTCCACTGTCCAGAATCTTCTCAGAATCATGGTCAGTATGGAGTACAAAATCTCTGGACGCATCCTGCGGTTTCACTCCTCTCCAATTTCAAAAGACCGGTTTCTACAGGAACACCTCCTCCCCCAGCGCAGCCCAGATTCTTTGCCTCTGTGTTCCTATCCTGACTGCAGAGCCCCCCTCCCCACCGCAACCACCCCCCCCAACATTGCCACCTAGGGCTTTTAGAAGTAGCATTGTAGACCAGGGGCTCCAAGAGTGGGAAGCCGGCTTAGAAACTAAGTAACACCTCTGGATCTCACTGGAGGGCCATGGCACAGCCAAGGCAGCATGTAACTGTCCCCTCCCCGGGACTGCTTTGAAGGATTTGGAGCAGATAAGTTTGGGAGAAGAGGAAGGAATGAAGGATGGAGAGAGACAGCAACCCCTTGAAACACCCACGGTCCACAATTCTCCTCCCTTTGCACTGTAGAGCTGTGACCCAAAGCCCCCATTAACAGCTCTCCCGCCCCGCGGAGGGCTCCGGAAAGCTGGCCCCCAGTGCACAAACCTCATTGATTTTCTTGTCCAGCTTCATGATCTCCACCGGCTTCATGAGTTTCTTTTGGAAGGCGCTGCGGACCCTCTGCCACTCCTGTCCCTCCCTGTAGAGAAGGGTTGTGCTTAGAGAGCCGCGAAAGAAGCTGCGCAGCGATGGGGGGGGGGGGGGGGAGGGCATGCAAAAACTAATTCCTGAAGATCTCCTGGAAGAGTCTCAGGAATCTTAGCTCTCAAGGAGTATTCGACCGGCCGCCACCAGCCATCACCGACCCTAGAGAGGCTCACAGTGTCTCTCTGTGAGCAGATGAGCAGATGACGACTTAAGGCGGTGAATGGTTGCGGGAGAAGGTTTTCATCAGTGGGGTAGGCTCGGACAAGTTGCCTTGCTCTAAATAACCCACACCCATTGTCATGCAAGCAATCTCAGGGACTCACAAACAAAAAAGGGGCCTGGTGCTTTTGATGTGTCCTGTTGGGGCGGCAGACATGTGCGCATCCCTTCACTGGATGGCTTGTGAGGGGAACCCACTCTCTGCGGCACAATTTCAGGATCGCGCCCTGGCTCTAGGTAGAGCAGGAGCTTCGTGTAAGAGAAGTCCTAGGGAACTCTTAACTACTCCCCTCCGGTACAGTCCCGCACGTCCAGCCTCCCACCGCCCCCACCCAGCAGAGGACACTCACAGGATCATCAGCCCGTAGGCTTCGTTGCGGTGGTCGCGATAGGCTTTCCAAGGTTTGATCTCCAGTCGCTGGGGATGCGCGCTCTCCGTGCGGTACAGAGCTTCCAGCAGGCGCGGCGAGCCCAGATGCACCGAGTCGAAGGAGCCCAGCTTCATCCGGAAAATCTGGCCGTACTTCTTGTGGTATTCGGCCTGCAGCGGGGCGGACCAAATGCCATCAACCGGAATCCTCTGGTGCCCGGGGCGCTTCTGCCTAGAACTGCTGATGGATCCCCTGAGCTCCCCCTGCCACCCGGAAGAGAAGGAGTAGGGAAGAGGGGACGATAGGGGAATAGGAAACAAACTGTTTACCAGTGTGTCGTGCTGTTTCTTCAGGCCACCTTTCCAAAAAATCTCCAGTAGGCTGCCTAGCAGTGGCCAGTTGGTGGGTCCAGGCAAGGAGGTGACGTTCCGAGTCTCACCATCTGTCATCAGAGGGCAGAGTGGCACCTCTTTTGGTGCGCGGGAAGCGCACGCCTTGGATGTCACTGACCTTGGAGGCTGTCCGAGGTCGCGCAGCCTGCGCAGGAAAGCGATCAGGGAGCGCTTTTTGTCAACGGGGCAGCTCATGGTAGCAAGCTAGGTTCTAAAGTTTGGGCGATTTTGGAAGGAGGCTAACAGAACCCGCGAGTGGGGTGAAATGGTACAGCAGGAGGGACTTCGAAGAGGCAGATGCTATACTGCAAGGTGTAGCGGCTTAGGGGCTGGGAAAGAGCCGGGGTTTTGGCAGCTTTGGGGAGAGTCCTCTGTAGGTCTGCAAATTTGACTTCGAAGTAAAGCCACAGGGGGTCAAGGAGAGCCAAGGGATGCCGCCAGATCTGACGTGCCTCGTTGAGACTCCCCAAGCTCCCGGGCTTAGGGACCTCGTATTTATGGAAGCAGGGCATGCTGGACGTGGCCAATAAGCACGCTGAGTAGGGCGGAGGGGGGACCGGCTGGCAAGGCTGGGAGGGACGAGGGGAGGGGGGACGGGTGTGGGAAGAGGATGGAGTCAGCGAGGTGAGTGAGGGCGCCGGGGCCTCGGGTGACCGACACGCTGCTGGCCCAGCGGACACACCGTGGACTCCACCCCGGAGATAACCTGAGAAAGGCGCGTCGAGCCCAGGGTTCAGCGGGTGCGCTGCGAGCACGCCTCCTCCGGGCCTTGCAGAAGCCCAAAGCTGTGCTTGCACAATCGCCACGCAGGGCGGGCAAGGTCCCTGAGGACAGCGCGGAAGGCTGCCCGCGCTTGCCAAGCGAGTGGAGAGCGTGCCCGCCTTCCAACATCCCGGGAGACAGGTTTTCGCAGCTTGAGCCAGCCTTCCTTTGGATGAAAGCTGCCTTTGGAGCCTCTGAAGGAAGAGAGGACTTGAAACTTACTAGGCTATACCAAAAGAGGGGAGGGGCGAGGAGATACTTTTCTTACAGTGGATCTTAAGTTGGGCAAGAAAGCCCAATGCGGTTTGCAGAACTTCCTTACCAGTTTCCTCGATGTTTCCGGTTGGGGTTATTAGGGAACCGAGTAAATCAGTGCATGCACAGCCAACATAGGATAACCATAAAGGATGCTAGAGGCCCTAGCTCTTCCAGAGACTGTGACATGCCTAGAGGGCATGGCTTAGTTTCCTTTAGACTGCTTCCCACGCGTCCCCTCAGCCTTTCCTTCTCCACCATGCACAGAGCAGAGGCACCCACAGATTCCCAAGCGCCACGCCCTAGAGCCCACCGAACACAGGCAGAGGTTACCCACACACGCACTCTTGCTTTCGTGACTGGCTAGACTAGAGCTCACTTTCCCAATTCTGGAAAGGAAATCGGTCTTCGCTGATTCAAAGTGACTCATACTGTTTCCTGCTTTTCCAACGCAAAGCCACGGGCACCCAGGCAGGTGGCAGAGGCTTCCTCCCCTGCTTTCCAGTCACCTGACCTAAGGTTACTGTGACCCAAGCAACAGCAAAGTCTTCCGTAAACTTCTGTCTGCTTCTGAAAAGGCTTTTTAGATTTGTTTTTGTTTTGCAACCCGACTTGTGATTTGTGCTCCAACTAAGAGGTCGGTGCTAATAAAAAAAAAATAGCCGCACATAAGCAATAATTTAGATGAAATCTACTCGATTTATTTTAATATGCACTGCAGTGTATGCGGCATGCAGTGTAAATTCATGGTCTTTTGTGTGTCTGTGAAACATACATTTTCTACTATATGTAATGCTGTATGAGGGTACCATAGGTTCTACTTTTGAGAGCCTGTGACTAAACACGAATTTCACGTCAATACTTATTGGTTGATTGATAATTTATTTATGTGTTTACATCACAAAATACTGACCTCTCCCGGTACACAGGGTTCCTGCCTCCATTCATCCGCCCCTTCACCTCTTAGAGAGTGCCCCACCCCACGGCCCCTTATCCTGGTGTATTAAGTCTCTGAAGGATTAGGCACAGCCTCTCCCACTGAGGCCAGACAAGGCAGCTCTCGGCTGCATATGTGCCAGGAGCTGAGACTGAGCTCAGAGCCCTGCGCACACCGGAGAGATACCCTACTACAGAATCTCTAGATTTGTATGGTTTTGAGACAGGGTCTCACTGAATTGCTTAGGCTGGGCTCAGCCTTGTAAGCCCTCAGCCTTGCCTGGGCCTTGCAAGCAGCTGAAGTCATACTGTTTTGGATTCAGTAAACTTTACAGTAAATTAAATAGAAGAAAACCAGTAACAAAAGCTCCCCCCCACACACACAGCCCCTCTCCCAGTCCCCTCTACCCTTAAGCCATAATCTCTATGGCTTTTCTCCTCAGTCTTTCTTCCCAATTATTTAAAACCCCCTGAAATTGTGAGCTACTGTCTTTTGCTGATTGACCCTCCCATAGCACATGACACATGTTGTTTATGTTGAATAGCACCCAACTGGCAAATAATAAACGATTGATTATTGATCCTTTCCTTGTTCCCCAGCAAAACCCAGAGAATTCAGTAATAATACATCTTTTGTTTTCTGAGGAAGTTATTGGTGAAGCCCATGGGTGCTCATCTGGGCACCTCTGGGTTGAAACCGTGTCTCCACTCCTCACTGGCTATGTGGGCTTAGGAAGATGTTTGGTTTCTCTGAGTCCACTTTCCTCGTTCACGACATTGGAGGTCACTGCACACTCATCCCCAGATGGGCTGAGACAAAGGGCCAGGTGAAAGCACTTGCTTCCTGGTTTCTGAGTAGAACTAGGCCACATTGAGCAGTCCACATTTTATTCTAAGTGTGGATAAAGGTATCTGAAAACTTCCAGTGCACTCACACGGGGGTGGGGTGGGGCTTTTGAATAGGTTCATTGTCAAAAGAGCTATCCTGTTTTATTACAGGAAGAGCATGGTGTGACCAAGTCAGTGTTTTAAAGATTTATTTTATTTTGTATGTGTATATATGTATGTGCCTCTGTGTGTGTGTGTGTGTGTGTGTGTGTGTATGTGCCTATTTGTGAGCCTGGGTGTATGTATGTGTGTGCTTGTGTGCTTATGTGTAAGTGTATGTGTGTGCCTGTGTATGTATGTATGTATGTGCCTATGTGTGTGCACCTATGTGTGTGTGCCTGTGTGCCACATGTGTGTGGGTACTCGTACAAGTTGGAAGACGACATCCAAGCTCCTGAAGCTGGACTTACTTGTGACTTGAGCCATTTGACATGGGTGCTGGGGACTGATCTCTGTAAGGCAGCACATCCCTAACCACTGAGCCATCTCTGGTCCCAGTTAGTATTGGTATCATTAATCTTTTTTTTTTTTTTTTTAAAGTACAGGCAGGGCTGGAGAGATGGCTCAGCGGTTAAGAGCACTGACTGCTCTTTCAGAGGTCCTGAGTTCAAATCCCAGCAATCACACAGTGGCTCACAACCATCTGTAATGAGATCCGATGCCCTCTTCTGGTGTGTCTAAAGACAGCTACAGTGTACTCATAAAATAAATAAACAAATCTTTAAAAAATAAAGTATAACACAGGTTCTGTAGTTTAGACTGGCCCAGAACTCGTGGGAAGCCCCCTGCCTCAGCTTCTCTAGTGTGGATTTAGAGGCTACCATAGGCAGTAGCGTTATTAGGAATGGAGACTTTGGAAGATTCTATTGTAACTGTCTGAGGCGAGTTAAACCAGACAGTGAAAAGACCCAGGGATTTTGTGTGTTTGTTTAGTTTTGATGAGACAGGGTCTCATGTAGCCCAGGCTGGCCTTGATCTCACCATGCAATCGAGAATGATTTAAAACCCTGTCTGATCTTTGAGTTGATTTCCCAGCCTCCACCTATGAATTGTTTTTGACATATATGTTTCATAAATAAAAATTTAAATTACATCATCACATAGATACCTGTTCTGCATCTTTTCCTGCACAGCATGTCTTGGCTAATCTCACCCGTGTGTCATACAAGGAAATTTCATTATGAGATTTTTAGTGCCAAATACTTTGGGTCTGAGGCACAGTTTGGTTTGCTCTCATATGTTGGGAACCTGCCATGATGAATCTGAGGACCTGCTGACTTCTTTGGGCATTACGGAGATGTGACTATAGTTTCCAGGCCTTTAAGGTGAACCAGCAAATACACCTTGCCAGGTGACGTGCAGCAGGAAGTACTTCTGCTCTTAGGGAAAGTAAACTCCTGGTGCGTGAGCATGGATACTCCACTACTGCTTGTTAATGGCCAGAGGGCCAATGAGACAATTGGCTGTGTGCAGCGATGAGGAGGGACTGACCCCAGCGTCACGGCTGCTGTGACTTGTACAGGATGCTTAGAGTCCTGTGCCTTTCCACATGCACATCCACAGATCTCTCCGCCGTGATGGCATTTTCCGTTGAAAAAAATAATGTCATATAAATCTCCAGAGATCTCTTGACTTGTTTTTGTTCTCTCCAGTTAGAATGGAATTCTTTGGAGGAGTCACCAGCAGACCTGGCTGGCTCCAGTGCCTATTGCGTGCCAGGCACCATCCCCAGATCCTTACTGGGTCAGTAAGGAGCAAGGCAGGGAAAGCCTGTTTAGTTAGAACACACTCTCCACTGATGACGTCCCAAATCACACACACTTGAAAGGAAACAGGAGCAAGCCAACCACCGTCCTCCTGACTTCTGTTGTTGAGAGTGGCTTCTGAGTCACCACAGGCAGTTGATCTGTCACATTGCCAGTGGGAAACAGCAATGTCTCCTGTTACTTGTCACTCTGGCAGGGCTGCTGGACAGCAGCAGCTATCCCCACTAAAAGCCCTACAGCTAATGGACCTCACCCACGTTGGTCAGTGCTTGCCATCTGGGTGCTGAAGGCTCAGGAGCCTCATTGTTGAAGGTTTTTCTAGTTTGTTCCAATCTTGTGAGGACAAAGACCCCGGGCTGAAGCATCAAACCCCAGGACACTGAACTCTTGGAAGGAGAGGGTTGAAAGAATGCACACACAAGAGGGCTGGAGAGATGGCTCAGCAGTGAAGAGCACTGACTGCTCTTCCAGAGGTCCTGAGTTCAAATCCCAGCAACCACATGATAGCTCACGACAATCTGTAATGGAATCTGAAGCCCTCTTCTGGTGTGTCTGAAGACAGCTACAGCGTACTCATAAAATGAATACATTTAAAAAAAATAATGCACACACAAGCTTCCATGTGATATTTATTAGAACGGGATAAGAACATGTTGGGGACAATGGTGAATATGGTTACTGTATGGTTGGCTTAAGGTCACAGAGGCAAGCTATGTTCCTCTAGTGACAATGGGGTTTCTTCTGGAGGATGCAGACAGTCCCAGGTGGACAGCCACAGCTGTCTCCAAGGAGTCTCTGGGCCACTGTAGAATCAGATGCTGGGGACACATCTGCTGCTGTATGTGGAGTGCGAGGTATAGTTCTGACACTAGCCACGTCCACAGCTGCAGACCAGGAAGTCGGCTCATCTCACACTAATTTCCCCCTTTCCCCGCTTCCTCACCCCTAGCACAGCACAGTCTCTGATGGTTTAGGGAGTTATGGGTGACTATGAGTTATAATGCTTCAGAAAGAATAATGCATGTTCCAAGACCAAAGGGGTGGTGACAGACAGGGACAGAGAGGATTGTGTGACGTCAGTGGAGTAAAGAGAGGGAAAGGCTTACTTCAGTACAGCATACAGCACAGGCTGAGTGAGTTGTATGGCTATTTAATATTAATCTCAAACAATAGTAATTAAGTTCTTATAAAAACAACCCAAAGGGATATCCACCCAGTTTTACCCAGGCATCGGTAATATATTTGAATAACTTTTTTCAATTCAAAGGGTTTTTCCATCTGCCTTTTGTTTGTTTATTTGCTTGTTTTAAGAGAGTCAGGGTCTCGTGTATTAGTGTCCTCAAATGTGCTAAGGATGACATTTATTTCTGACCCTTTATCCTCTACCTCCGGGAGCTGGGTTGTGAACATGCATCACCACGACCAGTTTATGTGTTGCTTCAGGATGGAATGTAGATTGTCCTGAAGCTGTTTGTATTTTCATGTTAATTCCACTTCCCCAAGAAGGGCTGCCTAGTCACGTGACTCCAACTGACCCTTCCCATTTTAATTAATAAAATAAAGGAAAGTCAGTGACTGGGTGGGGCGAGGGAAGTAGAGAGGGCTGAGAGCTCTGGGGAGGTCAGAGGACAGGGTTAGAGATCTTGGCAACATAGAGCTTCCCAAGGACCAGCTGGACTCAGGTGGGATTTATTAGTGTTAAAAAGCTATGAACATAAAGGATTTTACAGGTCTAGTACCTCATATAGAAGGGCAGTTTGTATCATTGTCTATTTGAGGCAATCGTGTTGTGTAGAGGATTTGTGGATTGAGAGTTGAATATATAAACCTGTATGAAAAGCTGTTGGACTGTAGAGTTGTGTTTGTGTGGGATTTGGGGGTACAGAAATACCCCAAGACAGAGGCAGAGAACAGACAGTAGTAAACCACCAAGGGAAGGGAGTCGTGCAGAAAAGTTGGACCGTGATGGCGACTGGGCTCCAGAGGTGTGCACGGCTCCGTATCAAGATCAGCCCTGAGGAGTGAGACCTCAGGGCCAGTAAAGAGATAAACCGATATTTTATTTTTTAAGATTTACTGCAACAATGGAACCCAGGGCTTTGTGCATATCAGCCAAGAACTCTACCAGACAAGCCACATCCCAGTCCCTCGAAGACTCAATCTGCTTAGCATTTTCTTTGTCAACCAAGTGAAAGCCTTTCAACCCAAGACCCAAGATCATTTACAGAAAATAAAAGATGCCAATCACAGCCCCTGCAGAGGGATACTCATGACCCACACAGCTGACCTCTCATGAGCTTTTACACAGCCAAGGCATTCAAAATCAATGGTTGTTGGCTTGCAATCTTTCTTTAAATCAATCTCAGCTGAGTCTCAGTTTTTGCGCACTGGGTGAGTGGGAAGCGTCTGAAGCAGCCCATTCCTGTTACTCACAGAACCACGGTGTCTGCATGCAAATTGCAGGAGGTGCAATCTTCCTATGACACTTGATAGACACTTGTTGATTGTTAAATGTTTGTGATGTGAACAAAGCATTTCTGGTAAAGGTCTACCTTGAGACGGAACGAAGGGACTCCACACCATCCCCTTTGCCTCAGTTACTCTTCTATTCCTTTGAAGAAGCAAACACTATGACCTTCTTTCTCTAAGGCGACTCTCATAGGAAAAATATTTAACTGGGTGGGGGCTTCAGTTTTAGAGGATCATGGCAGAAAACAGGTGTGATGCTGGGGCAGAAACTGAGGGATTTATATCTTGATCAGCAAGACAAGGGGGGAGGGGTGGGAGAGAGGAGGGAGAGGGAAAGGGGAAGGAGAGGGGAGGGGGAGGGAGAGAGGAGGGAGAGGGAGATCTGCTTGCCTCTGAGTAATGGGATTATAGGTGTACACCACCCACCATACTGGGTTTACTCAGTACCGGGGATATTAGAACCCAGAGCTTTGTGCATGCTAGCCAAGAACTCTACCCACGGAGCCACATTCTCAGCCCATCTCAACTCGGTGCAGCCAGGATAAACTGAGATCTCTCCTTCTTTTTGTCCCCCAACCCCCACCAGCATGAGCACTGCCTACAAGTCATCGTTGACGGTTGGTTCCTTTCGTGACACTGGCTGCCGTTCTGGAACCCCAACGCAGAGGGACTTTGATGGACCACTCTGGCCTGTCACTCCTCATCATGACCCACGTCCACTTTACACTAAACACACACACACACACACACACTCCCCGCAGTGGGGAGTTTATAAAAGCAGAAAGTGTCAGTGTCAGCAAAGTGTCTACATGCTCTGTAGTAACATTCAGAGGGGACTCTTTTAGCTAGAGTTTCACCCCGAGCTATGTTGACCCTCACATCTCTGTAGCCCCCATAAGATTGCCACATTTCCCCCAGTCTTCTCGATTTTCTTGGCTGGAGTTTAAAGGAGTAACTTTTTTTACTACACATAAATAAATGTCTTCACTGTGCTTTGTGGCCACCAGTACGATACCCTCTAGCAGGGCTCATCAGAAGAACCAGGAAAACGATGGCTAAAAGTAGACAGCTTCTGGGGTTGGGGCACGCAATGACCACAAACTTCAGGGAATGACACTGAGGTCTCCTTCATGACTCCTACAGCCCCCCAAAGTCAACTCATCAAAGCCAGGATGTTTCCATCGTGACTTCGGAGAGCTCCCGGTCCTGCAGTGTTCTGGCCTTTAGGAACCCACTCTAAGGCAGCATCCTCGTCTTCAACTTTTTACTGGATGGTTCCATTGCATCGCTGAATCTGATTGGCTTGAGCTGGGCTTGAGTTGTGTTGGGGAATCTGATTGGCTTGATCTGGGCTTGAATTGTGTTGAGGAGTCTGATTGGCTTTCTCTGGATTTGTAGTCTTTAAAGGTAAGCCGAGGTCTGACTTCTGGAATGGAGAGGTCAGAGTGGGATCCAGAAAAATATCCAGTGCTTTAGACAGTTGGGTAATGGTTTGCCTCTCCCTCCCTCTCCCCTCTCTCCCCCCTCCCTCCCCCTTCCCTCTCTCCCACCGTTCTCTCTTCCTTCCTTCCCTCCTTTTCCTCCTTTCTCTCTCTCTCTCTCTCTCTCTCTCTCTCTCTCTCTCTCTCTCTCTCTCTCTCTCTCTCTCTCTCTCTCTCTCTCTCTCCTCCTTCCCTCCCTCCCTCCCTCCCTCCTCCCCACCTCGTTCTGGGCACCGAATTCAAAGCATTATGGATGCCAGTCAAGCACCCTACCTAAGCTGTGCTCTGCCCAGTGAACAATCTATTCCACAAATATCTAAAAACTCATATACTCAGGATATCTTTGAAAAAAGATGTACCTCTCCTAGAAAAAAATTACAAGTTGAAACTAGCAAGAGATGACTATATTTTGGCCCAGAGTGTGGCTTACTTGATCGCGCGTCCTTTGCAGCCGGTTCCTAAGACTTTGTACAGAAGAAAAGTTAAAATTTGGAGTCACGGCGCCACCTAGTGGTGAAAGGCAGCTATTCAGGTGACGGGTCCACAGCGCCCCAATTTGTGTGAGGTGATTGGTACTAGGCACAGGAAGAAGAAATGCAAACACGAATATGGACTCTCGAACACTGTAACTAAACAAAAGCACCACCAGCTATCTTGTATCTCACAATATTCTCTAGTCCTCAAAATATGCCGCCGTTTAATATTTCATAAATTAATTTACTCCTTAATGAGTGTACAAGGTTGGCTCCCCTTGGTGGCCCTGGTCTAGCAGAAGAGAAAGAGCTCCCAAGGAAATGGGGCAGGGCATTAATGTTTAAGGAAAGTGTATCAGTAAATTTAAGCTGCTATAACAAGGAACCTTGCGACCGGGTTATTGGTGATTTCTAAGCGACAGAGACTGGACCAAGAGGATCTTTGTGTCCTCCATGTTCTTCCAAGTAGCTCCTCACACTCCTGTAGGTACCCCCTCACATACACACACCCGGTGCGTTAACTCCCTGGCTCACTAAGTTGGACTCTTGTGGCATCCTTACTTTGTTCCGTCATCGCTTTCTTTTCTGGAGTGAGCAGATGTTTGCCCATGTCTCTCCAGGGAAAGTGCTACCGATGATCAGAGAGGAAAACTAGCCTTGGTTTGGAATTTCAGTTAGACCCCACCTGCAGTGGGAAGGCATGAGACTTTCAAACCCCGTCAGGACAAAATAGCTTACAAAAAAAAATTTTTTTTTGGAGCCAAATACAAACGGACAAATTCTCAGGATACGATGAAAAGTTCTAAACATTGGGAAATCTTCAATACCCGAGAATTCAGTTATGGTCTTTGGGCGCCCCCTACAGGCATAAGGTCAAATTACTTCCTGCTAGCGAGATTTGCGGGCTCCAGACACTCAGACTCTTCTTCAAGCCCAGGGAATGCAGCGTGATGCTGCAGGATTTGGGGGGAGGGGGTACACACACACACACACACACACACACACACACACACACACACACTGCCACAAAACGACAAATACACTCATTATCCCTGTGTGACGCAGTCTAAAGCTAGGGCATGCTTGGACAGCATTCGCTTCCGATTGATTTTGTTTCCTATTTCATGCCTCTCCTCCAGTGGGGTTCTCCTGACGAAAGCTGCAAGTGTTCCCCTTGCTGGGATAGTCAGTCACATTTACACCAACCACCCTTTCTGACACATGATCCTTATTTAACTGTTTGTCTGTGGTCTGTCGCCTCTCAGCAGGGATGTGCAGCTGCTGAACAGCAGTATGCAAAGAGCAAACCTTCCTCAGGAGGGGGTGGGAACGTCTGTCTGAGGGGTCCAAGTGCAGCGTACCCAAAGAGCTTGATGGGAGCACACAGTGAGCAGGGTACATTGTGTGACAGGAAGCCGATTATGACCAGATGGGTACAGGCATCATACACTACACAGCGGTTCTCACCCCGTGGGTCATGATCCGTTTGGAAGGTCAAATGACCCTCCCACAGGGTCAAGTATCAGATATCCTGCATGTCTCACAATTCACAACAGTAGCAAAACCACAGCTGTGACGTAGCAATGGAATCACTACTGGCCGGGGGTCACCAGACGTGAGGAACTCTATTAAGGGGCCGCACCATTATGAGCAGGCAGGTGAGACCTGTTCCTCTCCCCCCACTTTGCATGCGCCAGGCTTTTACTGTGTTGCTGTTCACACCGGTCCTCTCCGCCCCACATCACTTGCTTGGTAGACGGTCTCCGCCCCAACACTCTCAGCCCTCAGACTTCCTGAGCACAAGGTCCTGGGCCCCCGGAGTTAACAATGGCCCTGGTTGCTGAGGGAGCCTGGGGCCCACTGGTCCCTGGGTGGACAGCTTTCTCAGGCTGACATTTTTAAGTGAGTGGAAGACATACTGTGATGAACAGCAATGTGGAAGTGTAAGCTGCATGAACCCTTTGCTCCCCAACTTGCTTCTTGGTCATGATGTTTGTGCAGGAATAGAAACCCTGACTAAGACACGTAGCAAATTTACATAATGAACTAGCAACAAAAATGCCTTTATGGTTGGGGGGAGGAGTCACTACAACATAAGGAAGTGTATTAAAGGCTCTCAGCATTAGGAAGGTTGAGATCCATTGCTCTAGATCCTTTTGGGGTCACCTACCTTTGACTTCACTTACTCCTAGCTAGTGTCATTTATTCCCTCCTAGGGTCCCTTGCAGTGGTCGGTGGCATACAAGCTAAGGTCACCTTCAAGGGTGGCCTATATACCAGTGTCTTCAGCTTGTAGCTTTGCCAGCCCTGGGCTTTTATGTGGTAGGGGCTGTGGATCAAACTCAGGACCTCACGCTTGAATGCAAATACTTTACCAAAGGAGCCAAGCCACCATGCCCTCAGCCTTCCTAGCTTCCCTGTGAGTGGTTGAATAATGGAAAAAGAATTTCTTAAGCCTCCTGGTCCAACCAGCTGGGTGCTACCCAGAGCTCCCCCTGCTGGCTGTGGCTGGACTCTCTGGGCCTGACTATCGGCCACACTTGGTAGGCCGAGAGGAAAGTTGCCTGTTCCTTTAATTGGAAGGTACCAAGTGTTTCCAGGTTATAGTTTCTTTCCTGAGTCCTTGCCCTGGGAATTCATAGGTCAGAGCCATAGTTGGCAGCAGTGTGGAGACAGTACTGTGTTTTAGGGGAGTTTGACTCATCAGGGCTCGAGAGGAACCTCGGGGGAGGAGGGGTGACGCTCGCCCGGGTGGTCTTCCCCCGCGCCCTGTGGTCCAGTCCAAGATGGCGGCCACCATGAAGAAGGCGGTGAGTGCGGCCGGGCCCGGGTCTGAGGAGCAGTGGGTCGGGGGATCAGAGGAGACATGGGGCGCTGAAGGCTGAGGAAAGGGGGTGTCTGAGGGGCCGGGGCCACCGGATGCACAGGGCTGGGGACCGTGCTAGGTACAGGGGTTCTGCTGCTCTCTCGGCTCACCGTCAGGGCAACTGCCTAACCTGCTCAGGGTCGTGCATCTGCTCCGGCACCGAATCGGTTTCTACATCCCGGGATGTCTGATGCCGCACCTCGGTGCTCCGCCCGGAGCCGCCCGTGTCTGTCCACGCTCCATGCACCTAGTGTTTAATTGACGTGAGAGGAGTCGGCCGGAGCCAGTGTGGTGGCTACCCGGGCTTTTCCTAGTCATTGGGAAGGACGCGGGTCCCCATACTCTGCCCCCACACTTTACAGTTAGCCATTCCCCGGTGACTCATCTGGTAAGGTGGATGCTGGCTCTGGTGACTTAGTTTAACCGGATTACAGCTCTTTATTATTTTAAGACGACCTCCCATGATTGTTCACGGGGCTCGGTGTTTTGTTTTATCACACTTTTTAGAGACATGGACTTATGTGTGTGTACCACACTGGCCCACGCCCCACCCTATGAAGTTAAAGATGATTTTGAATTTCTGACTCTCCTGCCTCCACCTCCCACCGTCCAGGTGTTGGAATCACCGGCGTTTGCCACCACAGCTGGCTTTTGGTGTGCTGGTGGGGTGAACCCAGGGCTTCCTGCATGATAGGCAACTAATCTATGTGGCTTTGCAATCCTCTTGTCAGAGTTGGAGCCACCAACTTAGGCTAAACCTCCATGTGGGTTTTTATAACCCAAACGTGTTTCCTGATGTGCAGGTCTATCTAAATACAGGAAAAGAATTACGGAGAGGAAAAAAAAAAAAAAAAAAGAAAGAAAGAACAAGCAAACAACTGATGGCTGTTGGGGCTTCACTGTGTGTTCAGTACTCTTAGCGTTTGCATGTTATTTATTGGGATCTGCTGTGTGAGCCTTGTGGGAGATTCTGGTTTTTATTCCTGTTTGACTGCAGTAGAAGAAAAGCTGGGATTTAAACAGCACTCACACACCCAGGCTCTTGTCTGTCTGTCTTTGTCTCTCTCTGTCTCTGTCTTTGTCTCTCTCTCCGTCTCTGCAGGGCTGCAGGTTTGCCTCAGCACACCTGGTTTTATACAGTGCTGGGGATGAAACACAGGCCTTTCCATACGAGGGGCAAGCAATCTCCCAACTGAGCTAGCTTAGCCTTATGTTGAACTTTGGAGGCAATAAGGAGCAGGCAAAAGTACTCCTTCAAGGCTGTCCTTGAATGAAGGGTGACTGCAGATGTGCACTTGGGACTCATGTTGCCGTCCCTGCAAGGGAGAAAGATTAGGGGTGGCTCCAGGGAACTGAGCAAGTTACCTGAAGTTCCACAAGCCTGGTCCTTCCTGCCTCCCTTCTCTTCACTACTGCCTGCGGTAGTAGAAAATGACCTCCCTACAGTCACCACGTCCACCTTTGCCTAAGACAGGAGTTGCCAGCTCTCTGAACTTATAGGTCTCTTTGAAAATCGGTTGAAAGCTGCTAAGACCCCCTTCAAGAAAATGCACATGTCATCTGCTAGGCAATTTCACCTTGCAGCCTTTGGTCCCAAGGATGACTGGATGGCTGTGACTATAGCCCAAACCATTTGTAGATGGCATCATGTCACAAGGTCAAAAGGTTGGACACCCTGCAGTGTCTGCGTATTTTTGCATATGGTTTGGGAGACTAAACCAACTTCTTGATGTCCTTGCACGCCAGCTAAAAGTAACTGTCTTCCTGCCAAAATGCAGTTGAAGGAATGCAGAGGTGGGGTTAGGGTGACATGCTCGGCCAGCATGTAGAGGCCCTCAGTTCAGTCCCCAGCACCTCAGAAAGAAACAAGAGGTGTTCTGGGAACCTCTGCCCCTAGGGATCATGGGCATCAGTTACTTAGCTACTGCTGGGGACCCCCCCCCCCCACAGTCTTAACCCTGGGAGAAAAACCACTTCAAGGAACTGAGCCCAGGAGGCCAAGTGCCTGCTGGTGGCTGCTGTTTGGCCGGGCTGTATCAGGAAATTCCTGCTTTGGAAAGACAGAAAACAGCCAACTTCCAGTGCCTTTGATGTCCAAATATTTTTTGAGTATGATCTATCATAGTTTGGATTTTAATTCAGAAACCTCCTCGCCACTGTTGCTAGTCAGGCAGGTCCTGCTAGAGCCTCACCCGAGTTGCCCTTAAAGTCCTCGTGGTGACAGACAAACCCATAAATGCATTCTATGGCTTGGGGGCCCTTTAAACTCCCAAGGTAAGCAGGGAGTCTTCAAGGTTCTCAGTCTGGGAGAGTGATAATTCTCATAGGCAAAGCAACCAGGATGTCTGTTGAGTGTCTGCTCCCCCCCCCCCCCCCCCCCCGGTGCTGATGGGAGCACATTGACCACTCCATGCTGTGCGCACATGATGGGAAGGACTCTTTGAGCACACATTAGGTCTGATGTCAGGCTTAGGGCATGTGCAGTTGCTTGTTTGGATGAGAGCCTGGTGAAGGGGAGGCCCTGATTCCAACATATCTCTCTTTATCTGGGCCACTGGGCCTTCTCTTGAGACTACAGGTTACCTTTCAACCTCTGGAGAAGTTTGTGAATGCACACCTTATGCCATAGCTTACAGGAGACCAGGAATGGGTGGAGTGTGGATCTGTGAACTTCTGTCATTGGCAGAAGAGCCAGTCATTCTTACTGACCCTGCATTTAGTAGTTCTAATGTGGTATATTATCTATAAATGTTAATCACTGTAGCTTCAGTGAGAGCCTTTTCTTTGTTAAAGGTTTTATTGTTTGTGTATGTGCCGTGTGTTTGCACACATGTGCATGCGTGTGCCTGAAGAAGACAGAAGAAGGCCTCAGATCCCCTAGAGATGGAGTTACAGGCAGTTGTGAGCCACCTGATGTGGGTGCTGAGAACTGAACTCCAATCCTTTGGAAGAGCAGCAAGTGCTCTTAACCATGGGGCATCTCCCCAGCACCATGAGCCTGTGGAGACATGATCTCTCTGTGCTTCCAAAGCTAGTTTCAAACTGGTAATCCTCCTGCCTCAGCGCCATGTGCTGAGATGTGTATCACGTCAACTAGGGCCTGTCTTTAGTCCTTTCAGGTATTGTCAAGTACACTTGTTCTTATTTTACTAAGAGACTAGAATGGGATGCTTAGTATTTTTTCCCCTAGTATATGGAAACCCCTGGAAGAATTAAAGCAGTGTAAGAACTTCCTGCCCATCCTCTAACTGAACAGGAACTCTTGTGCCTGCAGGCATATGTATACTTGACTTTGGGGATAGACTGCTTTCATTAAAATCAAAGTGTGTCCATTTACGAGCTGTGTTGCTTGGCCAAATTATCTAAATTCTGGCCTCTGGTCATCTCGGAAACGGGGATATTTGCGATGCCCCCATGAGACTCCGGGGTTGAGTTCTTAGCACGCAGTGGGACTTCAGGTAGTGTTGGCCATTTTTGTTATTTTATAGATACTTTGTTGTTGAAACACTCAGCCTCGTCTGCAGATTTAATCACTTTGAATATTAAATATGAATTAAATTCCCAACCTTAAAATACAAAATTTAGGTGTATGAAGTAAAGTTGGAGAAGTGTTCATATTCATATCAGCACAGTATGCCCATATGTATTTTACCTCAGAAACAATCTCTACAAGACGGTCACTAAGGGCGTTTGACGACATTTTGCTTGCTGGAGATATCTTGGGAAAGCAGTGTCCTAAGCTTGGGATATTCTGCCTTTTGGACAAGTGGTTTTTATTATCATTATTATATTATTTTGGTTTTCTGAGACAAGGTTCCTCTGTGTAGCCCTGCCTGTCCTGGAACTTGCTCTGAGGACCAGGCTGGCCTCCAACTCAGAGATCTGCCTGCCTCTGCCTCCTGGGTGCTAGGATTATTGGCATGCACCATCACCAGCTTTTTAGAAAAATTGTTATTAATGGGATGTTTATTAATTACTTTTTATATTTCAAACATTTGGTCATGAATGATCCTATAGAATAATGGGAAAGATTGCAGAGCCATGAGCAAATGGTAAGCCAACCTGACACGTCTGTGACATCTTACAGCCTTGTGCCCCTCGGCCGTGTTGGGATGGGTATCCACTTGGTTATTGTATCACAGCGTAAGATGCCAGTGTGTCTCCACTCCATCAAAATTCTACAAAACAGCTGAACATCTTTTTCAGGCTGCAGAAGATGTCAACGTTACGTTCGAAGATCAACAAAAAATAAACAAATTTGCTCGGAATACGAGTCGAATCACAGAGCTAAAGGAGGAGATAGAAGTGAAGAAGGTACTGGACACACACGTCTGCTTCTCGTTATACTGTAACCATTAGACCTGACCATCAGCAGGCGACAGCTTCCTCATGGGCTCCTTGCCTCTGGTGACACTGTCTACTTAATACAAAGCCTGCGTTTGTTTAAGGCAGGGTCCTGCCTTGTCAAACTGTCCTACAGTGTACCATGTAGTCCAGGCTATCCTCAGACTCAGAATTCTCCTGCCTCAGCTCCTGACTTGTATGGTTATAGGTGACTGAGGTGTGGGAAACTGAGCCCACTCAAGAAGTCATTTGTGCTCCTGAGAGAGGTACAGAAGGTAACAGTGAGTGAGGCTGGGTTCAGTGCAGGTTTTCCCGGCGTACTTATGTAGCCACGCCTCAGAATCTGGCTGCAGGTCACACCGCACTTGTGTTTGCTGATTCTGGGGCCCTGCAGACTTAGGGACGCATGCTGAGGCCGTGTGCTCTGTAACCCTTGAGGCCCGTGCGCAGCTTCTGTGTAGCTCTCTTGGGTACTTGGGGCTGGTGCGTTGCATTGGATGTAAGTGTTGTGTGCTCACACTCTCTTCAGCAAGCAAGGCAGAGAGGGAACAGGCATCTTCTGATGCTTAGGTTTTGTTTCTCTGGGGTGACAGGATTCGCATGGTGAGGAACTGTTAAATTAGGAGGGTTGGCTATGGACACCCACTGTTCACCACAGGAAAGAGTCTTGGTACATTTTAAAGTTACCTAGAGGGTGAAGGTGCTGTGCTGGCTCCTAAGTGAGTCCATGTGACACGTCTCCATGTGTGACAGTAGCTGCTATGCTGTGGTCCCCAGAGAGCCCAGGTGCCTGCATAAGAGCCTGCTCTTGGTTCCGTGAGGAAATGTTGAGCGTGTGTTCATGGCTGTTCTCTCGCCTGATAGAAGCACCTCCAGAATTTAGAGGACGCTTGTGATGACGTCATGCTGGCAGATGACGACTGCTCAATGATTCCGTACCAGATTGGAGACGTTTTCATTAGCCACTCTCAAGAAGAAACACAGGAAATGTTAGAAGATGCAAAGGTATGTGAGAATCTTGCCCTGGGCAAAGAAATGCAATCTTCAAAGTTGGGAAGTCTGTCATTATAAAGAATGCATAATTACAGGTGGAGGGGAACAACGGTGTCTGCGAACAGGTAGGGCTCTGAGCCTCTGCCAGGGTGGTTTTATTTCATCCAATGGCAGTCCGTCAGCACAGCTCAGAGAGGCCAAGGCCCCTGACTGTGGTCTTCTGGTCCCCGAGCTTTGCTTCTGCTGTCAGCATTGAGCATGCTCTAGTGTGTTATGAAGTGAAAGGGACCCTGGAGCTGCACTGTCTGGTGTCCCGTCAGTGGGGACCTGTTTCTCTGTCAGTGCCCTTTCCTCCTCCTCCCCTCCCCATCTGTGTACCTGCTTCACACATGGGTCAGTTAACATTGTGTGCGGAGCATTTTCTCTATCAAATGCTCATTTATCCCGCACTGATCTGGAGCCACAGAGGCCTCCAGCACACCGCTGTCTTAGGATCTGTTTGAGGCCGTCTTAATGGTGTGATGGGCATTGATTTGCTCACTGTGGCCTTACTAGCACTAGTTTGTTTCCGATTCTATGCTGTGGCAATGTTTTAGTGAGCGATCTGAGACGTAAGTCTTGGTTCAGGTTTAGAAACTTGTGTTGAAGGAATAAGAAGCTTGGTCATGGCCACAGAGAGCAGTGTGACGTTAGCCCCGTGTGCCTTCCAGCCTGTGTGTGACATCCGTGCCAGCTGCCCTAATGCTGTTGCTTTGTTAGCCTTGCTACTTAAATGTTAGTGTCTGCTTCAGATTCCTAAAGCAAAACTTCCCGCTGATTAAGTCTACATCTAATAAGCCCTGAGAAGGGGCTGGCGTGATGGCGTGGTGGTTGTGAGTGCCGGGTGCTCTTTTAGAGGACCCAAATTTCGTTCCCAGAACCCACATCATGGGATCACAACAGCCTGTAATCCAGCTCCAGGGGCAGCCTCTTGAGACTTCCAGGACATTGCACTTTTGTACAAACACCCACACATAGACACACACGTAAGTAAAAACATAAAAGCAGGGGCCGGATCGTGGCTCAGGGGTTAAGAGCCCTGGTCACTCTTCTTGAGGTCTCAAATTCAAATCTCAGCAGAGACTGAAGATGCAGCCGCAGCGCCATGGCTGGTGTTGCCCTGAGGTCCTGAGGTGAAGGTTGCACATTCTAGCCTTGGGTTTTGATCGAATTACTACTGTCACTTTGCTCCAGACTGGTTTAGAGTTTTTACGGAACAGTCTCTCCATTATTCCGACCATGTACCCATCCAGCTGAAGGTGGTTAATTTAAACTGTTTCTTTTCCAGAAAACTTTGCAAGAAGAGATCGATGCCTTAGAGTCCAGAGTGGCGTCCATCCAGCGGGTGTTAGCCGACCTGAAAGTACAGTTGTACGCGAAATTTGGCAGCAACATAAACCTTGAGGCAGATGAAAGCTAAACATTTTATAATACTTTTTTTTTACCTTGTTTTAATAAACTTGAATATTGTCTTAAATGATAATTTCCCTTCTCCAAATGAAACAAAAGGAAAACTTTCCTTTTTAAGAATTTTCATTTAATTAATGGAAACGCCTATTTTCACATGTCTTGCTTATTTATTTTGTATTTTTAAAAGAAGACAGTATTCATGTATGTATTTTGCATAACGATTGTATGGACTTTAGGAGCTTTATGTCATGTTATTAAAATCGGTTAAACTGTCCTTGTTTCTATATTCTTATGTAAGAACTCTTCAGTTTTCTTTCTTAAGGAACCGTAGGATTAGACAGACGGTTCAGTGGTAAAGTGCTCACTGTTGAGCCTAATGGGCTGAGTTTGATCTCTGGTATCTACAGAAGGAAAGAACCAACCCTTGAAGGTTGTCCTCTGACCTACACACACACACACACACACACACACACTGATAAAATGTAATGAAGTAGCTGCCGATATTTGCCACAAGAAGGGTTTTTTGTTTTTTATTTAAAAGACTTATTATTTTTTTATTCCTGTGTGTGTGTATGTGTGAGGACCTGTGTACTCTGTGATGGTGACCATGGTGACAGACTGAGGCACAAGCCGTGGTGGTGAGCCACTGGATTTGGGTGCTGGGAACCAAACCCAGGTTTTCTGCAGGAGCATAGCCAGCTTCCAGCCTCTGAGGAAAATTTTACTGATTTTAAGATAGGATCTCATTAGGTAGGCCTGGTTAGCTTGAAACTCAGCATGTAGACCAGGCTGGCCTTGTACTCACAAGAGACCCACCTGCCTCTGCCTCCTGAGGACTGGGATTCTAGGTGTGTGACATCATATCTAGCCTTCTCCCATCCCCTTTTTCTTATTTATTTATTTACTTTTTTAAAGAGGAAAGGAAACTTAGCCGTTGTGACCTGCTGTTTAGCCACCTGATTTCAGTGGCTTCAGGTTGAAGCCGGAACAGTGAAGCCCAGTCTACACCTCCTGTATGACTGACTTCACAGCCAGAGCGCTGGCACTCGCTAACAATCTGTAGGCATACATATAACCCAGAGTCTTAGACATGTGCAACACGTGTATCTCAGTGTTACGGATATCGGTAATATTCAGACGGAACAATTCATGTCAATTTTCATGCAAACAGGAAAGCACATTTGAGAAATTGAGGTCTATAGAAAAGAAGTGTTTACTTACCTTCTTTTATGCATTCGTGTGTGGGCACGTGGAGGTCCGAGGTCCACTTGCAGGATTATCTTCTACTGTAAGTTTAGGGGATCGAACTTGGGTTATCAGGCTTGTCCACAAGCTCTTTTACCTGCTGAGCCATTTGCTGGTTCCAACGCTGTTACAACGCTGGGCCTCCTCAAAACTCCCCAAATACGCCACTGACCGGCTCCTTTGGGGCGCATGCTGGGGTTTGGAAGGCCTCTACATTAACTGTCCAGCAGATGGCGCTGGTAGGCCAGGCTCACAAGAATAAGGCAGCTTTCAGAAGAGATTGTTTAACCTCCAGGGATAAGCATGGCACTGTCATATTTTTGCTAAGGGTTTGCAAAGGTAAATGAATATATAATCTCTAAAATTCTTAACAAAGACACGCTTTGAGATTTATTTGTGTATTACCCACCCTGGCATAGACTGACCTAACTGCAAGTACCTCTTGAGGCCAGAAGAGGGCGTCAGATCCTCTAGAGCTGGAGTAAACCACATCAGATCCTCTAGAGCTGGAGTAAACCACAGTTGTGAGCCACTTGGTGTAGAAGCAAACCTACCTAGGCTCTCTGTGAAAGCAGCAAGCGGTCTAACCACAGAGCCACCTCTCCATCCTCAAAGCAAACTTAAAATTCTGAGACAGGGGTCTCCATAGTTCTGGCTGGCCTTGAACTCATAGATCCATAGGCCTCTGTCTCCTAAATGCCAGGGTTGAAGGCATGCACCACCAGGCTTGGATTCCAAGCCAGAGTAGCCTAGGCTATACGGCAAGATGGCCTCAAAAGCCAAAATCAGGGTTTGGGAAAGATAGTTCAGTGGTTAAGAGCTTCAGAGGCTGTACTGCTGTTGCCAAGGACCAGCGCCCATGCTGGGTGGCTCACATCCTGTAACTTGAGCTCTAGGGAATCCACCATCCTCTTCTGGCTTCCGAGGACTCACAACCTTACACGTGCAAATACCGCTCCCCACCCCCCCCACAGAAACATATACATCATTATAAATAGGATTTTTAAAAATCACATCAAGCATCGACAAATCAAAAGACAACTAGGGGCCTGAGGGCTCTGCCTCAGAAATGGGTCGGTGTTAACTAATGATCTGCTATCGAGTGCATCTGGTCCCCCTTGATTGTCTTACCTTGGACGATACAACAGGAAGGCCTTTCTGGATGTGGGCTGTGTGCCCTGGAGCTCCCCAGCCTCCTGAGTTGTAGGAAGGAAAACTGCTCTTGAAAAATTACCTGGCCCTAGGCCGTCTGCTTTAACCACACAAATGAACTAAGATGCAAGCCCGGGGGGGGGGGGGGGGGTGATTCTGAAACAGCAAGAAGACTGGCCTGGTTCAAATAATGCTTTGCTTTAGGAGTCTATCTTCGGAGCAGACTGGAGCCCCCCAACCTGCCAATCTGATCTGACAAAGAGCATCCATGAAACACAAGAGCATCACGCTATTTGACCTATGGGCATAGGGCTCAGAGTGGCTGCAGGCATCTGGGCTGCTGGTACTGACTGCCGAAGATTAAACTGTGGGTGCTGTGGCCGTATTCCTATGAGGAGGTTAGCAATGGTGGGAAGGAGGCAGGCTGCAGATTTCAAGCCGGTGCTGGCTGGAAGGAAAAACCTTAAAGACAAGGCTTAGGGAGAACAGTGTGTCTGTTTCCCATCTTTCTAGGGTCAGATCCTCGGCCCCCACATCCCTGATGAGCTAGCTGGACTGACACAGGTCTGTGGTAGTGGAAAGGGGAGAACAGGTTTTGCTCAGTGGCTGCAACAGAAAGAAGAACAAATAAACAGCTCCAGTGGCCTCTCACAACCTAAGTCTGCCTCTGAGGGTGCTGACATTCGTAGCTAAGAGGTTCAGGTCAGAATGGTCCTGCCTGTGGTGGTTTGGATAGGTTTGGCCCCCGTAGACTCATGATGTTGGATGTTTGGCTGGGGGGTGGGTGTCGTGTGGCACTGTTAGGAGGTGTGGCCTGGTTGGGGGAAGTGTGTTGCCATGGAGATGGGTTTTGGGGTCTCCTGTGCTCAAGCCACTCCCACTCTGTCACAGGGTCTCCTCTGCAGCCCGTGGATCAAGATGTAAAGCTCTCAGCTTTTCCAGTACCATGTCTGCCTGCGTGCCGCCATGTTTCCTGCCGTGAGGATAATGGACTGAAGCTCTGAGCTGTAAACCAGCCCCAGTGAAGTGCTGTGCTTTAGAAGACTTGCCTTGGTCATGGTGTCTCTCACAGCAATGGAAACCTTAACTAAGACCTCATCTACCCATCTCCGCCTCGGCTCTAGTCTCTCCTGCCTGGTCGTCAGTTTTTTAGCTTTGAGAAACTGGTCTGGGAATCAAGCACCCGATGACAGGCACAGGTTATAGCCGCCCCGCTTCCCCCCTTTCTTCTTCCAGCATGCCATCCCTGGGGAAATGCCAATTCCTCGGAATTTGTCTCAAAACCGATAAACAAAGTGAGGGCCATAAGAGCCTCCTGAGAATGTCCTCATTCCTGCCAGGACTGCTACGGAGAACTGGATCCTGGCGGTCCTGGAGAAACTGGGTTCCTGGAAGTCAAAAGGCGATCCTCAAAAGCAGGGAAAGGAAGTGCCTTCAGAGCAACCACATCGGGGAAAGAGGACCAGTGGGCCCTGTCTTCGGAGTCCTGACACAGAGATTGGGCTTAAACAGAAGCTAAGGGGCATACACAACCGAGTGTCCTGTCTGTCACAGGTCCACCTGTCCTTGTCAGTCCGGTCTTCCCTGCACCCTGGTATAACAGTTGTCAGAACTTGTGAGCTCGCTCTCCGAGGGGGCAACATGGGGACAAGCCTTCCCTCAGGCTGGCACTGGGGCCTTAGCCTTTCCTTTCTCTAGCATGAGGCTCCTGGGAAATTACAATTTCTTCTTTAGAAATGTGTGTGTGTGTGTGTGTGTGTGTGTGTGTGTGTGTGTGTGTGTGTGTGAGAGAGAGAGAGAGAGAGAGAGAGAGAGAGAGAGAGAGAGAGAATCTGCTGCCGCGTGCATGTGATATGGATCTTCCTGAAGTTTCCCTTTGCTGTCAACACATCTGCTGCATCACAACCACCCACCACCACAATAATAAATAAAATTCAAATTAAAGAGGAAATGACAACACAGTGGTTATAGGAAATGCTCTCCGAGGCAGTATAGAAATTAGGTATATTTGTACTCTTTGCGAAAGCTTGTGCTGGCTAGTTTTATGTCGACTTGGCACAAGCTAAGGGTATGTTAGAGGAGGGAACCTCAGTTAAGAGAATGCCTCTGTAGGATCAGGCTGCAGGCAAGCCTCTATGGAATGTTGTGTTAGTGATTGATGGGGAAGGCCCAGTTCACTGTGGGCAGGGCCATCCCTGGGATGGTGGTCCTGGGTTCTATAAGAAAACAAGCTGAGCAAGCCACGGGAAGCAAAACAGTAAACAGCACCCTCCATGGCCCCAGTGTCAGCTCCTGCCTCTGGGTTCCTGCCCTGGCTTTCCTCAGTGACTGCTCCCTGGAAGTGTAAGCTGAAACCCACTCCTTCCTCTCCTGCTTACCTTCTCTGGTCACGGTGTTACATCAGATCAACAGAGACCCTGACTAAGACAAGCTTTTTCTAGAGGATTAAATACCAGGGAAGGCAGGAAAGGGGACTGAAGGAGAAACACAGCTGGAGAGACAACAGGAATCTTCAATAATCCTCACGCTCTATTTCTTGAGGTAGAACATGGGCCCACCACTGCTGTGTTTCAATATGTGATCCCTCTTTTTCAGATGAGGAGACTGATTTTTTCGGATGTCTGGAGAAGTCACTTCCGAAGCCTACACTGTCGGGCAGGCAGCGCAGGCCTGGACCTGTTACGGCTCTGTGTGACCTCGCCGTGTCTTTTCTTGCTTGCGTTCAGGGTGCGTTGCAGCTCCTGTCATAACCTGGCTGAAGGACTGTGTGAGATCACACAAGCATTTCTGTGCACTCCCCACAAGTCCTGGGATGAAGTAAGGGCTCCCTCCATAAATACTGTCTACTGTGGTTAGCCCTGCAAAGGCCCAGGGGCTCTGTGGGGCCACCGGAAGCCATGCAGCTAGGTGACGTCACATTAGTGCAGGTTACTCCACAGTTAATAAGGTGTGGACCAACTCTTAAGTGAATTCTGTAGTGTTAACACAAAACCACGACTCTCACCCCCAAAGTGATCAGAGAGTTGATTCTGGAGCCAAATATGAGTGGCTGCAGCCATGGGGCTCACGTTTGGTTACTCTAGATTCCATTATCTGACAGGGCAGTAGTTTAGGGAAGCACTCACAGGAAAAGAACAAAGAAAGGCATTGAATGAAGACATTGGAAGCATCAGAGAGATGGTACAGACAAGCAGGCAACCTCACCTGTGAGCCTCTGATGCTACCTTTGAGCATCCTTAGCCTTCGATTGGAGGGAAACAGGGTTTTGTTACATTTAATCTGTTAATCATAGAACATTCAGGCAGACACACACGGACATGGGCAAGAAGCGGCTAACAGGAGCTAAGGATAGCATGAGGGAAATTATGATCAGACTCTGAACTTGCAACATTCCAATCTCTACCTACCACTGAAGATTGAATCTGTCCACCAGCCATTGCCAGCATAGCTTCTTTTCAGGAATTCTCTGTTATAGCAGGAACTCTGAACACATCGCGTCCACAAGCGTATCCATGAGCGCTAAGTAAATGTACAGAGATGGTTATAGTAACTTTTCTCTACCCCCTGTCTTTTAAAAGAAAAACAAACACTTTCCTGGGGCTATGAGGGCTGTGGTCCGGATGTTTCCTGCTGTAGCTAGTGGGGGAGTGGGTCCTGCCTGATGCAGGTGAGGAGTGGAGTTCTTTGGGGAGGAGGGGGATCCAATTGGAAAAGACCATGTTAAGGAAGAACTCTGTGTTAACCGTGTTAACACAGAAGGATCTGGTTTTTCTAGTTCCTTTAAACACTCGCTATAAATAAAGTACCCAAGCAGTGGCATTTGGGTTTGAATGATACTGGAATGGTTTTGATTTAATGAAAAATCAAAATGGGAAAAGTAAAATGCTGTTTCTCCCCCCCCCCCCCCGTGTGTGTGTGTGTGTGTGTGTGTGTGTGTGTGTGTGTGTGTGTATGCATGTTTCCAGCCTGTGTGTGTCTGTTCCTTCCAGAGTTGAGTCCTGTGGGAAATTTGCTATTTGTATAGCATCCCCCGAGATGCATATGATGCTGGACTAATAACCACGCTTTGGTGTTTCGTCTGACTTGATCTGATACAGAATGGAATTAGAGAGGGAGAATTGATGGAATACTCGAAAGTTCTAGAATCCCAACATCCTCGTGTAAATAATGAGCCACGCCTTCAGAACCGATGTAGAATGCCCAGGTCTATTCTCAGGTGTAACAGTTTATTGGTGGCCATCTAAATAGGCAGAGACCGTGACACAGAATGCTTATTCTCTTGAACTGTTTGCTTACAGTCTGGACTGCTGCAGGAAGCCCTTGAGGAAGTTCGGGAGGGAAGGAAACCCTCATCCTGCTTCTATCGTATGTGTGTGTGGGATTTAAGTTGATCTTTGTCGGTAGGATGTTTGCAGCCCTTCATGGAAATCTGTAAAGGCAACCAGACACACTCAGAAATGGCAAATGTTACATCGATGCAGCTTGGAATCCCCTTTACGTGATCCCCTGAAGCAGAAACATAAGGGTTCTTTGAAGAGTCAGTTTGTTGGACGGTGCTTTGCTAAGGCAAACGGGTGAAGGAGTGTCTCAAAAGGGGTCACAGGTGAAAGGATGTTTTGCTAAAGCAAGCACATCAAAGAAGTCTTGAAGGAGTCTTTGCTAACGACATGCATGAACTGGTTCAATTTGCGTTGGTTGCTGAGCTCCGTTTGTCCTGACTTCATAGAGAGACATCACTAAAAAACTTCTGGTGTTGCTCTGGTGGCTTCTTGCCGCTTCCTCAGGCACAGGGAAGACAGACTAATGCGCTGAGGCAAGACATGAGGTAAGGCAGATCCAAGGAGGCTTCTATAAAAGAGGGATTTTGTGCTAAAAGCACCCTTTCTTAGACCGTTGGCATTTGGAGAGATGGCTGTAGCCAAGTAACTCAGCCCATCACCAGGAGGAAACAGCCTCTTGGCTTTGGGCAGCTGTTGCCATGTTGGGATGTATGGCAGAATTCTGATTGGTCGGGGGAAGCGTGACATCTGCGTTGATTTGTGTCATTATTTCTTTTCTGTTGCCGTGATAAAATACTCCGACAAAAGACGGTGCAGTGAGAGAAAGGTTATTCTGATTCATGGTTCCAGGGCAGAATCGGCTCTGATGGAGACATCGCAGTGGCCCGAGCTTTAGGGAGCTGCTCACAGGCATCCTCAGTCAAGAGGCAGAGAGCAATGAGTTTATGCCACTGAGTTCCATTTCTGCATCTACACAGTCTATGACCCTAGGCTAGGAACGGCGACACACCACACACTGGGGACGGGTCTTCTGCCCCAGTCCGCTCAATCAAGACAAGATGATCCCAAACAGTCTTGCTCAGCCGCCCATCTCCCATGTAGCTCCAGCATCTGTAACTGACACTAACCATCACACTGTGCACATGAAACCTCTCAGTTTTCAAATGTTGTCAAATCGTTCGATGTTAAGGCATTAAGGAGCAGGAAGCAAGGCTAGGGGGGATGTCACACACATGCAGTGCACAGACCAGCATCGCCTCGCAACTCCAAAGAAGACAGCACCAGCCGTAGGAGTCCACGCGTACTGACGAAAATCCTTTCAATTAATTGCGAGATAAATCAGATCTTGCCTACCTCAGACCTTCAAATCAAACAGCATTATTCAACAATGTTTCCCATCTTCTGTCTAAAGGAGGGTCCCTTTAAATAAATAAACATTTTGAGGCTTTTATAAGAAAAAAACACCACCAGGGAATTGTTAACTCTGGCGTCTAATTGCCAGGCTATGGTAACTTCAAAGAGATTATTACGAAGATGCTCTAAAGGAAAGCAGTTCAAAAAGTGTGGCAGATAGAGCTTTTGAAAGCATGGTCAGGAAAACATCTAAACAAACAGAGAGGGTCCCTCTGTCAGTCCATTAGGCAGGGAGGTTATTAGCTTTATGACAGTGCCGCTGGCTCTTAGGGAACCAGCTGCTGGGTACCAGTGTTCTCGCGGGTAAACTAATAAAAATCCTCCCATTTCAATTACAGTTTGGAAACTCACGTCCCCACCTTCTCAAAGGCTGCAATCCCGGGATATAGCCACAGCAGCCCCTTTGGGTCTCATGGTCCCTGGAGTCCCAGGAGGTGAACTCCGGGAGCAACCTCTTGCTTTTTTTTATTGTGACTTTTATTAGCACCGGAGGCCACAGGAGGTGGTACAGACAAACACAGAAGATCCGATCCCTGCTGGAATCCAGAGTGGCTTCAGGGTGTGCTCTCTGTAATGTTTGGGGTCTCCCAGAATCATGCTGGGACTGGGAGGGACCTTGCAGCTTTCATAGGACACATAGTTTAGAGAAAGGAGAACTGAGGCTCACAGTGGCCGACTCTATGGGTCCAGAGCAGAACAGAATCAGTTCTAATTTCATACCAGTGGCAGGAAAGCTTTCCATGAGACAACCCACAGTTCTCACCCCCTACTGTGTTTGTCTTACTCTCTTTTTCTCTTGTGTGTTTATGCTGATGAAGCTAGTTAGCTGGTGTGTGTGTGTGTGTGTGTGTGTGTGTGTGTGTGTGTGTAAGAAAGAGAGAGAGACAGATAGAGAGACAGAGATATAGAGACAGAGACAGAGAGACAGAGGGGGTGGAGAGAAGGAACGAAGGGAGGCTACCCACCTGTCATGAAGTGTAGATTAAAATTACTACCCTCATTTAGCTTCCAATGAATGAGATCCAGACTATGATTTATTAATTTATTTTACTGGATATTCTCTGTATTTACATTTCAAATGTTACTCCCTTTCCGGCCACTCCCATCCCTCCCCCTCCCCTTGCTTCCATGAAGGTGCTCCCTCTCCCAATTATCCTCTCCCACCTCAGCACCTTGGCATTCCCCTACGCTGGGAAAACGTGCCTTCACTGGACCAAAGGCCTCTTCCCCCATTCAGACTATGATTTGTTTTTTTAGCTTTGTGCAATCACTGGGGGAATCATCCCTAATCTGTATTTCTATTCTCTAGATTGTTAATTGCCAGCTGCTCACTGTTTGAGTCTTCCTGGGTTATTTCTGCTCCTCCATCCTGGTCTCAGGGTCCATTTTGATTGGCCACATGCTCCCGGTTCATCACCTCCAATGTCCAAGGAGACCACCGTCCTCTCCTTCTTCCCCCTTCTTTCTCATTGTCCCGATCTGCAACCCCCAGCTCGGTAACGCAAACTCTGCCTCTCTCTATTCTCCTCAGTCATTGGCTGTATCCATTTTTATTTAACCAGTAACTTCAAATTGGGCAGCAAAGTTTGCACAACAAAAGCTGGTGTGTGTGTATGTGTGGGAATTTGCTTGTCTTGGGGCAACCGGATCATGGGGTACAAATGGGCATTTGAATCCATAGCAACACCAGACCCACCCCCAACATTGAAGAAATCGAGAACTTCATGTAATCACCCTGCTAATAATAAGATGTCTCAATTAGGGTTTTACAGCTGTGAACAGACACCATGACCAAGGCAACTCTTATAAGGACAACATTTAATTGGGGCTGGCTTACAGGTTCAGAGGTTCAGTTCATTGTCATCAAGGCGGGAGCATGGCTGCAGGAGCTGAGAGTTCTACATCTTTGTCTGAACAGGCTGAGCATCCTCAGGCAGCTAGGAGGAGGGTCTCCAAGCCAACCCCACAGTGACACAGTTCTTCCAGCAAGGCCACAATTTCTAATAGTGTCACTTCCTGGGCCAAGCATATGCAAACCATCTCATAAGATGAGTCTAAAATCAGATTCTACAGAAGAGACAATGGCTCCAGCCTATGCCTTGATTGTATCTTTGGGGGAAATATTAGGGCAGAGGCACCCAGATAGACTGGCGGACTGGTGAGCAGCAGGAATTCTGCCTCCAGCTGCCCAGTACTGGGATTGCAGGCTCTGTGCCCAGCTTTCTATGTGGTTGCTGGGGATGCAAACTCAGGTCCTCAGACAAGCAAGCACCTTACTGACTAACCTTCCAAGCCACACCTCTTATAGCTCAGACTAGCCTTTAAACTTCCTATGTTACCAAGGGTGACCTTGAACTCCCAATCCTCCGGCACACCTGTGGAATTCTGGGATTTCAGGTTACGTCACCATCTCAGGCTCTTATCTTCACAAGTCAGAGGGCAGAAGCTTCATCCCATTGGATAGGAAATTGAAGTATGGAGAGGAGTCTAAGTAAGCCCCGTGGGTGGGGACTAGGGATACAGCTCAGTGGTTAAGAACACTGGCTGCTCTTACAGAGGACTTGGCACCCTCATGGCTGTCTGCCGTCATCTGTAACTCCAGTTGCAGAAGATCCTATGGCAACAAGGTTACACAATTGGTGCACGGGTACACAAGAAGAAAACAACATTTGCATACATAAGATGAATAAATACTTAAATAAAAGATGCCTTCAAAAAAATCTCATAGGTAGAAAGAGGCAGAAATGCTACTTGAGCCTTAGATGTTGAGATCTAGAATTTGTCTTATAACTACTTTCTGATGAAGAAGGAAAAAGGTGTGTGTGTGTGTGTGTGTGTGTGTGTGTGTGTGTGTGTGTGTGTGTGAGATCATAACGAGATACCATATATATGTCAACAGAACCCAATGCACTGTTGATGCTCTGTGCCTGGCTATTGTTACCATTACCCAAGTGCACTCTTTGATCTCTGCATTGGCTGCCAACAGCATCTCCTGCTACAATCAAGATGTTAGGTGGTGTCAATGGAACTCTCCAAGGTATCTGATTGTTGTCTTAAAGATGCCTGGTTCTGAAGACATGAAGATGCTTGAGTGTGACCTAGGCAAACCACCAGGCAGAATTTTCTCCTTGTACTGGCTGAAACTCCGAAGGAATTTTACTGTCACGGATAACCAACCAAGCAGGGAGGGGTGGGACCTTGGGCTGGTGGCGGAGCTTGAGAGGCGGATCTGCTTCTCCCCTTGGCAGCTCGCTGGGCTCATTCCTAGACATGGAGCAGCGGAACCCAGCGGCTTCTTTCATGTTCTTCTGTCATCGAGGAGAGATGGCCTTGGTGGCCACATCTGCTTATCAATCCAGGCACAAGCATTCGAAACAGCTGTCCTCCTGGAGAAACTAGAGACTTTTTCTGACCAGCTTGGGTCACTTGTCTGCATGATTATTAAGGAGACTAGGGTGGTTTGCTTGCTTCAGCCTGGGTCATGAGCTCTGCTCCACACCCAGCCCAGACCAGAGCAGGAGGCCAGAGGCAGAGTCAGTGAGATGTTCACCTCAGCGTGATGGAGCCTGGAGTAGGCGCACATGTCCATGTCAGAGAGAAAGTCTGTGAGTCTGGCAACATTTTGACTCTTCTCTTTTGATCTGTATGACTAATCTAGGGCCAACAAGATGACTTGGCATATAAGGGAGCCTGCTGCCAAACCTGATGACCCAAGTTCCATCCCCGGGATCCCCAATATGGAGAGAGTCGGCTGACTCCAAGTTGTCTTCTGACATCCATATTGCAGCTCCATATGCATGTACCCTTATATATGATATGTGTGTGTGTGTGTGTGTGTGTGTGTACACACACACAAGAATTGACTGCTTTTCTTAGGAATGTGCCTCTTGCAGAAATGTAGACTTTCTCATTTAACCTTTAAAAGTGTCTTAACAACTTTCTTTTGTCCACTTTTCTATCTCAACAATGAGATCAGTCCTTGGCATCTGACGAAAATACCTTAGCTACATCCTATCACACAGGGAACTCTGAGTGAACGTGAATGTGAACGATACACTTGAGCTTCCTACCATTCACAGTTGGAACCTTTGTACACTAGACACAACCTAGGTGTCACAGCAGGGACTCAGCAAGCTCTTGCATCAGTAAACTATGGAAGCCCAACAAATCTCCCTGAAATTTGACAGCTGGGAACAAGAAAAGTCAGTAGGCCTGTAGGTCAGTCTCTGGGAACAGCTGAGTTAGGGATGCTCACTCTCTCTCTGTCTCTCTCTGTCTCTCTGTCTCTGTCGCTGTCGCTGTCTCTGTCTCTCTCTCGATGGTGGTCAAGGTTTCTGCCCATCTGTGGCTATCTCTGCCTTCTAAGTAGATGGTGTAAGATTTCAGAAGATTCACACTAGAGCTTGCTAACAGGATACTCTGCATTGGTCTCTTTTATGACATAGAGTAGAGAGAGGGAGGGGGAGGAGAGGAAAGCAGAAGAGAAGGAGGGGGCAGGACAGGGGAGAGAGAGAGAGAGAGAGAGAGAGAGAGAGAGAGAGAGAGAGAGAGAGAGAGAGAGAGAATGCAAAACTATGGAAGCCACAGGTTTTTGTCACCTAATCTAAAAACATATCATCTATTACTTCCACCATGGGCTGTTGACTAAAAGCAAGCCACTAAGTTCAACCCTTAAGAGGACAAGGCTGAGACAGGGGGATAACATCAAGGAGAACTTGAGGTGGTTGTAAACACCATCCATAAGTCATTGTTTTTGTTAAGGGGACTCTCAGCAGAGAGAGAGAGTTTCTAACCTATAAGGCAAGTATTTTGGGGATTAAAAAAATTCGTGTTATTTTTTTCCCCTGCATAATTACTTTTATTTTCAAAACTAAATTGTTTTCTTTTTCCTGTCTCTAGATAACAAAGCTGATTGATATTCTTTTCTCTGTATTTGAAGAAAAAAAAAAAAACAAACAAACCCATGAGCTTGGCATTTGCTTCTTGTGTGAAGGACTTTATACATTAGAAGACTCCTGGTTAATTTTTAGGAATAGACAATGCAGCAGCTGGGAATTCACCTACTGAAAAAGCGACTTTTAAGTGATTTATTTTTTAACATGCCTATGTGTGTTTGTATGTGTGTGTTGAGCATAAGTGTACTACACATGTGTGTACCTGTAGAGGCCAGAGGCTGACACTGAGTGTCTTCCTGAACCATGGTCAGCCCACAGTCTACTGAGGCAGAATCTCTCACTGACACCCAGAGCTCACCAATTCGGCTGGTCTAGCTCAGCTCACTCCCGGAGCTCCTGTGACCCCCTGCTGTGCTAGAGAGGCACCCAGCTGTCTGTGTGGCACTTAGATGGTTTCTGGAGATCAGAACTCCCACCCTCGGACTGTGTGACCACCATCCCAGCATGTCTTCGAGTTCTGCAGACCCCCCCTTTACAGCTGTTTATGTGGAAGACATCTTCAGGGTGAATGGAAGGGCAGTGACACAGACCTATCGAGTGGCCCCACAACAAGATTGTTGTGTGTAGTTACACACAGAGAGAGGCGGTGTCAGAGACGAGCGTGCATCGTCAGGGTCATCCTCAGAGACAAAAGGTCACCCTCGATCCATCAGCTGTGTCCACTTGAAGAACATCATCCCAGCTGGGCCTGTGAATTGTCTCGGAGAGGAAGGTGTGGCAGGTAATCAGACCCTGACCTAAGTATATACAACCATTTGTCCCAATTTGTCCCCAATTGCACATGGCATTTATTTCCCTGGAGGGGCTAGGGTATATAGACTGAGGGTGACCAGAGGAAGGGGACCCACCTAAAACGACACGGGGAAGCTGTCCTGCGTGTTGGTTATAGCAGCCATCATCCATGCTTGGTGTAGACTTTCTGGTTTGGGTTTCTTGGGGTCACCCGTGCCTGAAAACGCTCACCCATGCTCTGTAAGGAAGCCCCGTGAACTCATCATTTCTCTGGAGGGAACCAAATCACAGAAGAGAACTTGGATTTGTCACTGGGCCCGAGGAAGAACCAACTAATTCCCCACCTCTCTTCATCCCCAGCCGAGGTCTGAAACCCCCAAGACAGCATAATCACGCAAGGGCCCCTCCCACCCCATTTCCTACTGTGGCATTTAGTGCGAATTTTTGACTTTCATCAAAATCAGATTTTTCTGTAGGAAAGGGTAAGAGTGGCCAAAAATGACTCATTTCTCTTTATGTTAGAGAGTGAAAGAAAGTGTGTCCCACTTTCTGAGAGAGAGAGAGAGAGAGAGAGAGAGAGAGAGAGAGAGAGAGAGAGAGAGAGAAAGAGAGAGAGAGAGAGAGAGGGAGGGAGGGAGGGAGGGAGGAAGCATGTGCAAGTGCACGTGCCAACACACCGATCTTTCTTTTAGGATTCATTACTTACTGGGCACAGGGAAATAATGGAATTAAATTTTTTCTTTTTCTTGTTCTGTAAACCTCTAGAGGGGTTGCTATAAATGCCATACCGACTTTGTTTCCTGAAAGACAATTTTCCTGTCAGTCTGATGGGTTCCTTTGACGTACCCTATTATTAGTGTGTGATGAATTCTTTAAAGAGCATCAAAGTATATACTTCAGCGTATTTTTGTTACTTTACCAAATTTCCCACTAACTCGAGGCTCTTTTCTGAGTCACTAATTATTCATAAAAGCTGTCAAGACTGCTTCATTCTTACCCTTCCGATGAAAACGCATTAAAGTTTAAGGAAAACCCTTAACTGAGCTTAAAATGCCCAAAGATGTTAGGAAGTGCAAAGTCATTTCCAGCTAAAATGTGAATTAAAAAGAAGAAAGAAACAGGAGGTAACAGGGGCAGGCGGTGCTCTGAAACCGTTTTAGAACGGGGCCACCGAGCAGGAACCGGGAAGGGAGGTAGGGTGGGGCTGGGTGTTCATGACTTTCCACCAGCACTAAGAAAGGAGTCCTGAAAACCACTGTGGAAATGGGCAGGAAAGCTGGGACAGAGCATCAAAGACAGGACTCCTACAGTAAAGCCCCTTAACCTTCTGCTTTCTCTCCAAAGTCTTTACTGTCAGAATAATACTCCTTAAGAAAGAGAGGAGTTGAAATACTCAGATAATTTACCTGTGTTCATCAAGAAGTCATTGACTCGCCAGACACAGCAGTGTGTCATTGCATGGGTGGTTCAGGTACACTGTGTCTGCGTGGGTAACATTCCTTCTCTGATGCCGTTAACTGTGCTTTATGAGATGAGATCTCTCGCCGGCTTACAGCCTGCCAAGTTGGCTGGGCTGGTGGGTGCCAGGGGTCTGCCTGTCTCTGCCTCCCTGGCAAGGGAACCATGTGAGGGATGCCACTCCAAGTTTCTCTTCTGACAAACTCTGGTAGTTACTCTGTGACATCTCAGAAGCTGACACTCGTGTCTTTAACAAGAAGACAGTCACCTTTTCTCCAACAGCCTGCATTGGCTCCTTAACCAGTGCTATGTTCTTGGTTGTGACAGTGGTGGTTACCTCCCTTCCCCCTCTTTATGGACCCCCCAATCCACAGGATGATGTCATCGGCAGAGGGCAGACCCTTCCTCCTCAGGTAGACATTTCTGGAGACCCAAATAGAGCCACCTCTGGTATGATTCTGAGTTCAATGAAGTTGTCGATCAAAATCAACCACCTGTGTGTCCTGTTTGTCTTCTGGCCTCTGAGCTTGCCTTTCTACAGTCCACGATCATATTAAAAAGTAAATTAAAATATATTGTTCTCCTGTTCCGAGTTCTCCAGTGGCTTCTAACTGTGCTTCTAATTAAGTTTATGCTAATTACCAGGTCTTATAAAACCCTAGATCACAGGGCGGAAGGCTGAGCCGAACCTCACCTGCTCCCATAAGCGAGGTTTTATTGCAATATAACTATGCCTGTTCATTGACATATCACCTATGGCAAAGTTTCCCACTGTGATGGCAGGGTTGAGTAATTCTGATGATGGCCAAAGGACTTAGAGAGTCTAAATATTACTGCCTCGTTCAGTGAGAAGTTTGTTAGCTCACTCCAGATGGTATGCCCCTGCCTCCCAGTCTGGCTGCATTACTAATTCCCTCCCCTCTTGGGCTCTTTCCTGCCACCAAAGCCTCACCCCCTTCCCTTGAGTTTCCACTTTCTCTCCCAGTGTAGAGTGTCAACATGTGGTATGTGTTGTATTTTATAGAAAGATAAGGAGAGAAGGAATATGTTTGGTGGATGTGTAGTCAGGGAAAGGGGGTGTCTCTGTGGGTCCAGGATGAGGCATTCCTTCCCCCCGAGGGACCAGTCACATAGAATAGAGTTTATTGGGGGCATGGGGAGGGGAGTTGAGGGAGTAGAGACAGAGAGAGACAGAGAGACAGTAGAAGGGTGGAGGTCTGCTACTGCCATGAACACATGGAGACAGGAGAAAGGGGAACGGGGAAAGAAAGGGTAAGGAGTAGGAGGAGAGCGGGAGAGGGAGGAGGGGCAAGCAGCCCCTTTTATAGAGAGTCAGGCACCTGGCTGTTGCCAGGTAACTGTGGGGCAGAGCTTAGACTAAATGCCAGCAGTACTCCTGCCTGGCATGTCCTCTAAGCCAAAGGCTCACTCCCTGGCTTCTTTCAAGCTCTAATCCAGTCACCCTCTCTACCCGCATTACTTGCTCCGTGTCGCTGCCTGTCACACAAGCTAATTAATTGTTTTCTCTGTCTCCACCAGCATCTAATGTCTAGAGAACCAAGGATCTTCTAATGTATGAATGTTTGGAGGTGCATGTGTGCGTGTATGTGTTTGTACATACATTGAATGTGTGTAGAGACCAGAGGTAAGCATCAGGTGTCTTCCTCAATTAGTCTCCACTGAACCCAGAGCTCCCTGGTCTGGTTAGGCTGGCCAATCTATATCTGCTTCCCCACTGGGAATACAGGCATGCACCCCAACACTTGATGTTTATGCAGGTTCTGGGGATTCGAACTCAGGTCTTCATGCTTGGGCAGCAAGCACTTTTCTCACTGAGTATCTAAAATGATGAGTCCTTTGTCTGAGCCATAACAGAACTCGGCTGTCATTGGTGCTCGTCGATATTTGTAGGTAAGTTAACTTAGAAATCAGCTTTTGTGAGGTAGGTGCTGTTCTCCAAGGCGGCGTACAGGAAGCATGCATGCCTACGGCTCTCCCAGGTTTTATGGGCACCTGAGCTGGAAGGCAAACATTTTTGGCTACTATAAGTTATTACAGAAGGCTTTACACATCAACGAGGCAAGGCTTTGGGTTCTGGGGCCCAGCATCTATAATCCTAGGTTTCAAAGCAGGCCCTCCTTTTTCCTGAGTTCTTTCTGTGTTGTGTGAAAGACAGGAAGCTGACACTTCACTAATTTTGCCAAGTAGGATTTTTAAAGCAATAAGACTACTGAGTGCAAAAGACAGCTGAGAAAGGGGTGAAGAGACGGCTCAGAAGTAAAGACACTTTCCACCAAACCCTAAGACCAGAGCTCAGTCTTGAGAACTCACATGGGCAGAGTGGACTCCAGCAAGTTGTTTTCTGATGCACCACACACACACACACACACAAACTCTCTCACACACATTCACACACACACAAACTCACACACAAACACAAACATACATTTACACACAAACACACAGACACATTCACACACTCACACACACTCTTACACAGAAATACACAGACACACACATTCTCATACACAAACACACAGACACATTCACACACACATTCTCACACACAGACAAACAGACACATTCACACACATTCTTACACAGAAATACAGACACACACATTCTCATACACAAACACACAGACACATTCACACACACTCACACACATTCTCACACACAAATACACAGACACACACATGCTCACACACAAACACACAGACACATTCACACATACATTCTCACACACAGACAGACACATTCACACACACTCATACACACAAACATACAGACACACATACACACTCACACTCTCACACTCACATACATTCACACACACACTCATACACAAATACAGACACACACATATACTAACATATACATGCAGTCACACACATACATACATACATACACACATAGTCACATACACATACTTTAAGTACAATTAAAATGTTTTTAAAGATTAGAAAAATTTAGATATGGGCTTTATATTAGATGGTCTCATGGATTTAGTAATTCTCAGTGATAATGGCTTGTGACCCTCCCTGTTTCCCCCCTCCCTCCAGGATTGTTGGCTGATGTCAGTCCTTGAGGACAAATGGAGCAGAGATGGTGAGGGGGAGGGACCAGCTGTGGGGAGGCAGGTGAACTTTACTTGTGGTGATCAAGGATTATGTAGTTTTGGGGACCTGGGGTAGGAACATTCAGGGTGGGCAATGGTCACTGACTGAAGACTTAAGGTACTGAAACACTTCATTAGCACAGAGACGCATTTCAGGAACCTCGGGTGCTAGCGTAACAGGTTCATATCAGGAGAAAGGAGGTCGAGCCTGTGATCTGAACCAAAGCTACAGGGTGTTCTACAGGTAGAGGTGAGAAGGAGGGGCCCTGCTGGTACAGGGAGTCCGCCATTGTGCCTAGCCCAGAAGGCTATCTGGACCATGGTAGACTTTGCCCATAATTAGCAGGGGAACAGCAGTGACAATGGTCTTGTGGTCTGCATTTTGCTTGGACAAGGGGATTGAAGCAGAAAGGTTGCAATTGCATGGTGGCCAAGGTCTGTACTAGAGTGGCGTAGTGGCAACAATCATGCAATGATCACAAAGGAAGACCCTGTGACTCCCACTTGGAAGAAAAGGAAGAGAAAGACTTGGTCTTTCCACACCCATCAGGGTCAATCAGTTCAAAGATGGCTTCCTGTTCTCCGAACACCCTGTTCTCTTGACATTTGGGGTGAGGGGGATGAGAAAACTTGCATTCATGCCTTCCTCGTTTCTTTGAACACCCATGGAGAATCTAGTGTATTTAAGGCATAAAACTATCAGGCATAGGCTAAGGAATGAATCTGGGCAAAAGGACCCTCAACATTTCACTATAGAACTATAGGGGGACTCTAGGTTAACTATAGGGGAAACTGGAACACATCAAGACACCCCAAATCTTGGTCTGTGTTGGCTTCTTGCTTTCATCCTTGCTGTCCAGGTGTAGGAAGTGTCACACATGAGCGTGCTGGGGTTGAGAGACAGTGTTCCACACAGATTCTGAGTACCGGAAGTCAGATTTCCATTCTTGGCCCTCCAGTCCTTCATCTTCACGGTATTAGTGAAGCCAGAACATAAACAACAGATGGTCGGAGTGGGCGAGCATCTGAGTTTATGTGGCATTATCTGTGCCCACCTCATTCTCCTTCCTCTCAGCCGGGGCTAGCAACATCCCAGCTCCCCGGCAAGCCTGAAGGTGGTGAGAGACAAAGCGTGTGAAGATCTCAGAGTCTGCAAGCCTTTGCCCGAGCTGCCTTCTGTTCAGCATCCTGGACAGGAAAGATCTTGGTGAGTGGCAGCCAAGCGATGGCAACTGCATGCCGTGCCGGGAGCTCGTACGGATTTTCTTGGTCTCAGCTCCACTCTGCTCGGTTGGCACTTACAGCATCCTAGGGGACGAGAAAGCATCAGGTGCTGTTTTACACACCCAGCCCCTCCTCCTGTGCAGAGTTCATCGTGTATAAAGCACATTGTGCTCGACTTGTCACAGACTTCTCGGGACCTTTCTGCCTCCCCCTGGGAACCAACAGCTGATCTATGCCGAACAAGGCACCTGAATTCTGACCACGTGGTACCGGTTGTGTTTGTCAATCTTTGAATTTTTAAAAGATTGATTTCTTTATTATATAGAAGTACACTGTAGCTGTCTTCAGACACACCAGAAGAGGGCATTGGATCTCGTTACAGATGGTTGTGAGCCACCATGTGGTTGCTGGGATTTGAACTCAAGACCTCTGGAGAAGCATTCAGTGCTCTTAACCGCTGAGCCATCTCTCCAGCCCAATCTTTGATTTTTTAAAAAATACTTTCAATAATCTGCTATTATTTTGTCTTTTAAGACAGGGCCTCACTACCTATCCCTGGCTGACCTGGAAGTTGCTGTATAGAGGAACCAGGCCTCTGTGGTCTTGAACTCACGGAAATTTGCCTGCTTCTGCCTCTTGAGTGTGAGGATTAAAGGCATGTACTCCCACCACCTCAGTCTTTTTTTTCTTTTCTTCTTCTTCTTCTTCTTCTTCTTCTTCTTTTTTTTTTTTTTTTTTTTTGAGATGGTGTGTGTTGGGAAGGGAGGGTGTGTGCCACAGTGCCTGATCTGTGGCGGTCAGAGGGACAGCCTTGTGGAGTCGGTTCTCTCCTTCTGCTTTTATGTGCGTTCCAGAGGTTGAATTCAGACCACCAGGCTTGTGTGGCAAGTGCTTTTGCCTGCCGAGACATCTCTCTGGCCCATTGTTGGCAATCTTCTGGTGTATGTTCTCTTTTAGGTAGGTGAAATGACATGCCCTAAATGACAGACTAAGTGACTGATCCTGAATTCAAACTTGGAAGCTGGTTTCTAGTGCTCCAAAGTTCAACCACTGTGCAATGCAAGGGTTCATTTTTTATGTGAAATGTACACATAGGTAAACCATCAAGACATGAATGAGTTCAGAATAAGCCATATATATTCATATATTAATATAGTATATATTCTCCTTGCAATAGGATGGCAACTTCTTTTAGGCAAAAAGGAGGGAGGAGGAGGAGGAGAGGAGAGAAAGAGAGGGGTGGGGAAAGAAAGAGGTTGTGATCTTTTTATCTCTTGTAGTGGTAGTAAAATTGATTCCCACCTCCCTGTTCCCTCACCAGGTAAGATTTGGTGAAATTTGGAGACATTTCTGCTTTTGTAGCTTGATGTAAGTACCGTGGTCTTCTAGCACGTTCCTAGTCAGCTCTTCCCAGGAAATGTCTGCCTGCCTATGGATGACAGATTTAGGCCAAAAACATGTCTCATAAAAATCTATAAAAAACATTTAAAAGTAAAAAAAAAAAAAAAGAAAGTGTGAATTTTACATGTCTTTCTAGAAAGAATTTAAATCATACATTTTGGATCCTTTTTAACAACATTAAAATCTTTCTATCCAGCTGTTAAGCCTCCCAAGGTCCAGTCTGTTTTCTTGACTTTAGGCTTCTATTTTACTGAGTTTCAAAACCTGATCTCATGTAGCCCAGAGTAGCCTCAAATTCAGTATGTACCTGAGGCTGGCCTTGAATTCTTGATTCTTATAGGCAGGTGCCACCATGTCCACTGCCCAGTGGGCTTCTATTTTCTTTAGCTTTCTATAGAATACCCTTTTATGTATGTATGTATGTATGTATGTATGTGTGTGTGTATGTGTATATATATGTTTTTATATTACATTTATATACAGAGAGAGGGAGGGAGAGGAGAGGAGGACAGGGAAGGGAGATGGGAGGGAGAGGTGTGTGCACTTATGTGCTATGGTATGCAACTTTTAGGAATGTGTAGTCTCTTTCTACTGTGCAGATCCTAGGGAATCAAACTCAGGTTGTCAGGCTCGGCAGCAAATGTCTTTAGGAACTGAGTCTTCTTGCCAACCCCTCTTTCGTGGTGTTTTAAAAAACATTTAATAGATTCATTCATATTGTTTTATGTCCATGTACCATGTATGTGCAGAGCTCACAGGAATCAGAAGAGGTCTTTGAAGACTCTGGAACTGGAGTTATAGATGGGCTGACACGTAGGTGCTGAGAATCGAATTCTGGTCCTTTAAAAGAGTAGTAGCCCCGAGCCATTGCTCCAGCCTCCTGATCCTCTTAATGGTTCTATTTTCTTGACAAGAAACCCAAGGCAGAGGAAGGTTGCATAGAGTCTCCATCATCACACAGCCAAGAGTGTGTTGATCTCTTGCTCTGGAGCCTCATTTTGTGTTGTGTTACTTGTATTCTTCCCAGATGCTGTGCTCTTCCAGGACAGAGTTTGTGTTGCAACACACAGGATGCCAAGGCCTGGAGGACCAGAAGGAATGAGAGAGTGAGTGTGCGGACTGGACCAAACACCCATGTTGGAAATGATGCTTTTTGACATGTATCATTGGCACCATGCCCTGAAGATGTACCATCAAACGGGGATACCCAGTCTATGTTACGGTGGTCCCAACTTATCTGCAGTTTAGCTTGCTCTGGGTTTGGTTACCCATAGTCCATGGCAGTCCAAGAACCTTGTATGGAAAATTCCAGAAGTAAACAATTTCAGGTAGGTTTTAAGATGCATACTGCTTTGAGCAACAGGGTGGAAGGTGAAGGCATCCTGCATCTTCCTTCCTGGATGGGAATCATCCCTTTATGTCCACACTGTGCTCCCCACTCATTAATTAGTCAACAGTCCTCTTGTGTACCAGATCAATGCTCATGGTATGGCTCTGTGTGTGTGTGTGTGTGTGTGTGTGTGTGTTCAGGTGACTCTTCTGCAGAAGTATAGTGCTTTATCTCTGGGCCTGTGCACCACTTCATAATGTAGGCGTCTTAGTTCATACTATCATAATAGGAGAGAACAGCCAATAAGGCATTCAGAGAGAGGAGACCTCAGACCCCCAGCTCTGAGCAGAATGCATGACTGTGGCTGTTTCATATGGTTCTTACAATTGCAAAATCTCTCTCTCTCTCTCTCTCTCTCTCTCTCTCTCTCTCTCTCTCTCTCTCTCTCTCTCTCTCTCTTTCTCTCTCTCTCTGGATGTGGACACAGCACAACTTCCACATCAGAGTAAAAGGGAGATGGGTCATTCTTGAGCAAATTTGAATGACCATGGCCACAGGTCTCCCTGGGTTCCACACTCCTGATGTGAAAGCATTTTTCAGGGAATTTTATAGACACAAGATAAAGAAAGTAATAAATACATTGGTACCCACCTGCTACTGACTGGTTCTATGTCAACTAGGGTCATCAGAGAGGAAGGGGACTCAGTTGAGGAACTGCCTCTATGAGGTGCAGTTGTAAGGCGTTTTCTCAACTAGTGATGGATGAGGTAGGGCTGAGTGGATTTCGGGTAATGCCATCCCTGGGCTGGTGGTCCTGGGTTCTACAAGGAAAGCACACTGAGCAAATCATGAAGAGCAAGCCAGTAAGAAGCACCCTTCATGGCCTCTGCATCAGGTCCTGCCTTCAGGTTCCTGCCCTGTGTGAGTTTCTGTCCTGACTTCCTTCAGTGATGGACAGCAAAGTGGAAGTGTTGAGAGACCAGATCTTGGGTTCATGCTCCGTCTTAGAGAACCTGACCTAAGATGGAACCCCAGTTAACAGGCCAGTTTCCAGGTTAGCCTCCAACCAATCTGCACCAGGTTATAAGCCCACCCCTGGCACTTCAGTTCCTGACAACCACCAATCAGGGAAAACAAAAAACAAACAAACAAACAAACAAACAAAAAAAACAAAACAGAAGTTAAGTTTATGGTTTGGCTCCTAGCACCAGCCAATTATGTTAAAGGCCACAGTAGCCCTCCAATTAGATGCCTGCCAGGTTAGAAACACTCAGTCCTTGCTTGCCAGCTCCTATAAAACTGTGTCCCGCTTCAACAAACAGTCCTGTGGGTGGGCAGTGAGTAAGCCCAGGCTCCAGCTCATAAATAAAGAGACCCGATGTAATTACATCGGAGTTGGCTGCTGGTTGGTCTTTTGGGGCTCACGATCACTTTCTGGTTCAACAGTGTAAGCTGAACAAACCCTTTCCTCTCCAACTTACTTTTTTTGCTCATGGTGTTTCATCACAGCAATAGTAATCTAAGACATCACTTATCCATCAGGGAGGTGGTTACAGCAAAATGGGGGAATCTCATCTACAGACTATAGATGCTATCTGAAAACTTTCAGTTGGTGGAGGTAAGTGGTCTTGCTATGTTAATAGATTCCCAAAGGCTGTTACCTATTAGGATGTTAGTTCCTCCACAGAGATGGGCAAAGCTGTTCATGGGACTGAAGCTAGCCCAAAAGAAGGTAATTAGCTTCTAGACCTTTGCCCTTCCAGCATCTTCAGAGCACAAGGTCTAATCAGTCCTTGCAGACACAGTTTCCCTCCAGGAATCATTGCTCATTAACTCTAAGGAAAAAAAAAAAGAGGAAAAAGACACACTGGCAGATGCCATGCAGGAAGAGCTGCACTGGGCAGGTGAGATTCTGGAAATGGCTCACCGTTTTGCTCAGCTCTAGTGCGGCATACCCTGGAAAGGCACAGACCCAGGGACTGTGTCCCAGGGTTGTTTCTTGCTGCTGCTGTGGCTTCTCTTGTTCGTCATTGCTATCTTCCTCATATACCTGGCATGGTGTGATTAGGCCTGGAGGGACCTTCACTGCCTACAGCCTGGTGGAATTGCTTCCTGGGTGATAGTCTCACATTGGGCTGTTTCCCTGCAGATCAACATGAAGATAAACTTTTATGAGACAATGCTGTTTAGATGAATTAATGATTTCATGGAATTCCTGACTTGACTTGAGTACTGTTAGAAAGCTAGCATGGTTTAAATAATTTTGGGAAGTTAGGGTGGTTGATAGAAAGTTTTAAGTTAGAATCGTAGACACGTGCCCCTTCATCACAGACTAGCGAGAGATGCATACTGAGCTCTTGGTTGTAGTAGCAAGAAGAAAAGTAGGCCGGGGACAGTTAATGGTCAAAGAAAACATTCATTCTAGGTTGGGTCTGAGTTCCTGGGTCTTGTGATCTAGGGATGTGGCCACAGGTTTCTATGTGCACCATGAAAAGGAAGGTCATCAATAAAGGGTAAGTAATTTCATTGTAAGAACAGCGAACAGATGATTAACCAGTTTAGCTAATCTAAACTTCAAAAATAAGACAGAAGCTCTATGATGATGTTTCTTGGGAAATACAAATCATCATCAGCTAAGCATAGGAAAGAACTTGGTACCATAGGGCTGGCTTGCTTAAACTTTGTTAATCAGTGACAAAAGAATTATTGCTTTGGGGTTATGATGGGAGATGTTTAGTTAGGCATGTTTCAAAAGAATATGTAGCCAATAATGCTGTTGCAATTCCCTTCTGTGTAATGATGTAAATATGTTTTTGAAGGCTATGTTTTTGCAGTGACTGTTTTTAGAGGATATTAACTTGTGGTTATGAGGTAATTTTCTTCTTACATAAGCTTTGTCTTAGGGGGTATAAAGGGGATAAGGAAAAAAATGAAGTTGTTGGATCTTTGTTCCATTCGCCCAGTATGTCTGTCTGTCTGTGTATGTGTGAAGATGTTGGAGCTTGTTGGAACTTCCTTCATCCACCAAATCTCTCTCTCTCTCTCTCTCTCTCTCTCTCTCTCTCTCTCTCTCTCTCTCTTTCTCTCTCTCTGTGTGTGTGTCTGCAATTTTCCCCCTTTCTCAACAGCCCCAGAGAATTAAGTTTTGATCCCTCAGAAGAATTCTGCTCCGCACTCAGCCCTCCTTGGTTTAGCAGTGTAATTGACAACACATAGTCAGTTTGTGTAAAAGACACCGATAGTTAATTACCCTTCGAGAATGAGATTTATTGACACAAACAGCATCTTCTGGACGTGATGTGATGTGCCCCCACCCCTAACTGAAGAACTATATAGACAGTTGGTGGCTTCTGAGAGAGGGAGACTCGGTTTCCTTTAAGGGTGTGACTCCTGGTAAGTCAACCACAGTCCCACGAATGGCCCCGTTAGTATTTGGGCAGCACAATTAGACTTGATAGGCTTTAAACAAATTAAAATTAAAAAAAGACATGATGTTGGGTGAGGATGGATCTGGGAGGAGGCGAAGTGGGGAGAGCAGGAGAATATGACCTAAATTTGTAGTGTGCATGTGCGATATTCAAAGGATACATAATACAGAATTTTAAAAGAGCTTTGTTAGGAGAAAAGACCTCAAGGGCACAATTGGAATTTGGGCTGAGTCAGTTTTAGAAATAAACAATGACCTGTTCAAAAATAGCAGAAAACAGCCTTAAAGGAAAGGTCTTTCCTTAAAACCTGGGAAGGACCTTCACTAAGAGCAAGAATAAGAGACACAAAATAATAAGTGAGAGTGGGGGCAGAGGTACCTTCTCAGGGAAATCCTCCCTAGAACCCTTCAATAACCACCCACAAAAGGGATACTTGGTTCTTACTTGTTTTCTCGGGGGCTTCACAACATGTGATTCAATTAAATATGACAAGGACCATGAAGGAAGTGGGTATCACAGACAAGAAGCTATCAAAGGGCTGGACAGACACTCAGTGCGTAAAAGCATGTTGATCTTAACAAAGGATTCAGGTTCAGTTCCCAGAACCCATGTGTCTTAGTCAGGGTTTCCATTGCTGTGATGAAACACCATGACCAGAAAGCAAGCTGGGGAGGTTCATTTGCCACTTACACTTCCATATTCTAATCCATCATGGAAGGAAGTCAGGACCAGGGGCTCACACAGGACAGGAACCTGGTTGAAGAAGCCATGGAGGGATGCTGCTCCCTGGCTTGCTCTTCATGGCTTGCCCAGTCTGCTTTCTTATAGAGCAGGACCACCAGCTGAGGATGGCGCCACCCACAAGGGTCTGGGCCCTCTCTCATCAATCACTAATTAAGAAAATGCCCTACAGCTGGATCTTTGAAGACATTTTTCTTAATTGAGACTCCTCTCTGACAAGTAGCTTGTGTCAAGTTGACAGAAAACTATCCAGCACACCATGTCAGGCATCTCACAACCTCTTGTAACTCCAGCTCCAGGAGGTCTGATGCATGAGGCACCTGAGGCCATCTGCACTCATGTACAAGCATGGATAATTAAAAATAAAATGAAGCTGAAGAAACATTTTATTATTGTTTGTTTAAAACATTTTGTTTGTTGTTTGTCTTAGAGGGAGACAGAGATACAGAAAGAGATAGACTGAGAGACAGACAAAGAGACAAAGAGAGATAGACAGACAGAGATACAGAGATGTAGAGAGAGACGGAGAGAGAGACAGAAATACAGAGAGACAGAGACAGACAGAGATACAGAGAGAGACAAAGAGAGAAATACAGAGAAAGACAGAGACAAAGAGAGAGACAGACAGAGACAGAGAAAGACAGAGAAAGAGAGAACACCTGCAGGGGATGTGACCTGATTTTTTCTGGCCTCTCAGGGATGACTGAGAGGGACGGCCTGTTCCCTAACATTCTTGTGCCTAAATTATAAATTAAATGTTATCTTAGTTACCTACGGTATATACCCACCATGAGTCTGAAGAGATTGCTGTGTTTGTCCCTCATGGCTGGTTAACAGTCCGAAAGTCCTTATATCAATTTTGCTAGCTAGTTGAAGCTATTTACAGAAAGGCCTCAGCAAAAGGCCTTCTGGAGGTCTGAACCTGAGAAGCGCTAATTGCCAACATCTGCCCTGTGGGAATTAAGGGGCAGGAGTGTGGGGTTAATGGCCAGATGTTCGGGAGGCAGGAGAGTTAGGAGCGTAACCTTGCTGTTGGAAGGATCAAGGCTCAGGGGTTGCCAAGATTAAACAGAGAGCGACAGAACTGGGAGAGGAAAACCCAGGGCACACATGGACCAAGGTGCCCTTTCTCTTTCTGAGTGGAGTATAATCAGGCTGCAGTTAAAAACTGTCAACAGAACGTGTGGATTAAAAAAATAAAAAGTCCCCCAAGTTCCTGTGGATCCAGAGAATTACAGCTTTGGTTGACCCCAGTGATTGCTCTGAGCACACAGGACTGTCTGAGTCAGTTTACTTCTGACTCCCTGATTTAAGGCCTTCTACTTGAGAGTCTTTGAAAAGTCTCGTGTGTGTGTGTGTGTGTGTGTGTGTGTGTGTGTGTCTGTGTGTCTGTGTGTCTGTGTGTGTATCAGAAATCTCACTTTCCTGTATTATTTTGTGGAACAGAGCTCTGCCCTTTTCCACTTAGAGTGTTCCATTTTGTTTCTGTTTTGTTTTTATTCTGTTCCAATAGAGTCTACAGTCTCAGGCTGGCCTTGAACTTGCTTTGCATTGTGAATACCTGATCCTCTGGGCCTCCACCTCCTGAGAGCTGGGATTACAGGCATGCACCACCATGTCTGGCATCTGCAGTGCGTGGGTCCTGTATGCCTCTGCTAACTGTGCCTCATTCCCAGCCCAGCTTTGTTTGTTAAGTGAATGCTCAGGCCTCGCCTCCAGATGATCACGAGTTTGTTTGTGATGCTGTTGAGACCTTTGTGTGTCCCCTGTGGGAGTCTGTCACGCAGGTGAAGTGAGTGGGGTGAGTTATGTTGGTGCCTAAGTCCATCCACATCCTTTACACGGTTAGTCATGCAGCTGTCCTTGGACTGTCCGTCCTATTGCTGTGGATTGAGATCAGGCAGATGCCGCTTTCATTGCTTCTCAGGTTCAGTGAGGGTGAAGATTTACTGCAGTCTGGGAGTGTGTGTGTGTGTATGCATGTATGTATCTATATGTATATGTACGCGTATATATGCATATGTACATGTGTGTATGTGTGTATATGTGTATGCATGTATGCCTGTGGACGTACATAATGTATGTGTGTATGCATGTATGTGTCTATGCATGTGTATGTATGCATGTATGTGTGTATATGTGTAGACGTGTATGTATGTGTGTGCCTATATGTGTTATATGTATGTGTGTATGCATTTATGTGTGTAAATGTGTATGTATGTGTGTACATATATCTATGTATGTGTGTGTATTGTACAAAAACAGTGCCTGGAATAATAGCAAAGAGAAAACAGATTAAACACAGTATTTATATAGTACTAGGCAACAGAATTCACTGTCATAATCAGGAGTATTCTTTTTTTAAAATTTAACTTAATTTTATTTTTTAACTTGTTCACTTTACATCCCGTTCACTGCTCCCCTCCCACAATCTTCTCCACTTCCCTTCCCCCCTTCTCTTCAGAATGGATGCCCCCCCAGTATCTCCTCCACCCTGGTACTTTAAGTCTTTGAGTACCTAGGTGCTTCTTCTCCCTCTGAAGCCAGACAAGGCAGCAGGGATGCTCTTAATAAGTCAGGCTGGTGAGACAACATATAACACATAACACATAACACATATAAAATATAACAATAACACATATAACATATAACACATAACACAACACATAACACATAGCACACAATATATTATGTAATATGCAGTATATAACACATAACACATGCCATATAGCATATAACATATATATGTATAATATAATGTATAATACATATTATGTAACATATAATATAAAATATGTAATATATAGTACAGAACATAGAAAACATAACATACAACCTACAACATATAATATACAATAAACAATATAACATATAGCAAGCATATCTATCCTCTCACATACATATGTATGTATAACACACACACACACACACACACACACACACACAAAGTATTCCAACCAGGAACCAGTTGAGACTCTTGGCTTCTCTGTTCAGTCCTAGAGAAACTAGGAACACTGCCAGTTTCCCTGTGACACAAAGAGTCTCGAAGAATCCTGGGTGGATGTCAGCCTCCCAGTTCCACAGCATCTGAAATGCAGCCTCAGAGCTGGGGCTCAAGGTTGCCCTTTGGAATGGCAGTCCTGAGCTCGATCCCCAGCCTTCTGGGGCCCAGGTGCTTCCTGTTTTGTGTTTCTCAGCTTCCAAGCATGGGCACTGAGGAAGGCACAAGCCATCTCTGCATAGCTGGGAGAAATAGTCCCACTTCCTAATGATTTCATTAATTATATCATTTAAGTTCTAATGAAAAAAAACTCTCCCCTTCTTTTGAACTAGTTAAGCATAGGAAAGTTTGTACACCCTCCCTAACTTTACTAATTCCTGACCAGAAACTGAAAACCTCCCTTTAAGCAGTCGCTATAGCTGTGATCGGATTTGCCCAGAGGGGCAGTCCGTGGGAAAATTTGCGAATTATAGTCAGCAAGCAGCCGTTTGCCAACAGAACAGCTTTTTTTTTTTTTTAAAAAAAACTCAGAAAAATTAATTCCAGTGTAAATAAAAAGACATAATCTTTGAAGTACTGAAGACCACAAGACCCAATTAGGCCGACGGCTATGGGGGCATTTTCTAAAATACTCCCTAACATGAGCCTTATTACGGCAGTCTGGGGAAGGCAGCCTGTCATGGGTTCCAGACGTACAAGCTGAAGGCACTACAACAGTAAAAAGAACCCAGGGTGCGATGCTAAGGAGGTGTCAGTGAAGGACAGATGAAGGACAGGACGCTGTGACAGTGGTTCGTGTTGTCTGGCAACTTGATGCGATCTAAAAACAAAAGAGTCACCACATCACTAAATAAGAAGCCAAGAGCTTAAAAAAGGATGAAGGCAGATCTAGCCACACATGGCTTACCCATTGAAGGCCATCCTAGACTACACAGTGAGTCTAAGGGTAGTGGGGGCAAGCAGCTCAGTTGTAGATTGCTTGCCTAGCATGCATAAGCTTTGTTAGGCTCCATTCTCAGAAACCTGCACATGCACGCGCGCGCACACACACACACACACACACACATGCACCTACCCAACACACAACATTATATCTGGCTTAGTGAGCTATGCAGAGCCCCCAGCTTCCCACCAAACAACCCCCAATAACCCTGCTTTGTGGTCAAGCCATTGTGAGAAGTGTAAGAAGGTCTCATTTTAACTAAGAAGTAAGAGGCCACCTTTAAATGGCCCCCACTGCTGGAGAAACTGGCAGAGCTGCCTTCAGACCCTCTGGAGGTTTAGGCAGTTGAAGGACTGTGCTCACCTGCCATCAGCCACCGCCGTGGGTGTACCTCACCACCCTCCCCTTCATGAAGTAATTCACGAACTCTATAATTAAGAAATCCACTAATTATAGCATAGTTCCGAGATGGAAGTTGGCGTCTTCTACTAAGATGTCAACTCCCCTGGAAGTGGGAGCACACTGAAGTGGGTAGAGTCTGACAGGCAGCCCTGCCGCTCCCCCCAGAACACCTAACCTCTAGGTGCAAAGACAGACGGCTCAGCCCTCAGCCTGGGGTGGTTTCAGAGTATAAAAATGTAAAAGGATCTTAGAGAGTAGACAAGGTTTATTTAGAGAACCAACACTTGAGAACGTAGCAGTTTGTGGATGGAGGTGTTTAAATGGATAGTCTACCATACTTGAGATTGTGCACATGTGGATGACAACACAGGTGTGTGTCTGTGTGTGTGTGTGTGTGTGTGTGTGGTGTGCACTCGTTCCATGTACATGTGTGACCTTCAACTTGGCTTTTGACTCAGGGGTGTCTTACTGGTCTGCAGCTTGCCAAGTAGGCAAGCACTGAGGTTGCAGGAGACGAGTTCCATTATGCCCGGCTTTGTATTTTCTTAAAGACAGCATGGGTCCCAGGGTTGGACATAGGTCCCCATGCTTGTGAGGTGAGCCCTTTACTGACTGAGCTCTCTCTCCTGCTCTTTTTTTTAAAAATTATATATTCTATGTATTTACATTTCATGTTATCCCCTTGTTCCCCTCTCCCATCCCCCCTTGCTTCCATGAAGATGCTCCCATTCCCAGCCACCCACTCCCACCTCATTGCCTTGGCATTCCCTTACACTGGGGCATCAAACTTTTACTGGACCAAAGGCCTCTCCTCCCATTGATGCCAGACAATGACATGCTCTTCTACATATACAGCTGGAGCCATGGGTTTCTCCATGTGTACTCGTTGGTTGGTGTTTTAGTTCCTGGTAGCTCTGGGGGGGGGGGGGTTGGTTAGTTGATATTGTTGTTCTTTCCTTGTTTGCAAATCCTCCATTGGAGTCCCTGTGCTCAGTCCAGTGGTTAGCTGCAAGCATCCTCATCTGTATCAGTATGGCTCTGGCAGAGCCTCTGAGGAGGCATCCATATCAGGCCCCTGCCAGTAACCTCTACTTGGCATCAGCAATAGTGTCTGGGTTTGGTGGCTGCATATGGGATGAATCCTCAGGTGAGGCAGTCTCTGAATGATCTTTTCTTCAATCCCTGCTCATCTATTTGTCCCTATATTTACTCCCATGAGTGTTTTGTTCTCCCTTCTAAGAAGGACTGAAGCATCCTCATTTTGGTCTTCCTTCTTTTTGAGTTTCATAAGGGCTGTGAATTGTTTCTTGGGTATCCCGAGCTGCAAGAGTCTGATGAACGGCTTTGGGTATGGACCCCCCTCAGGCTAACAAATAGCAAGTCTGGTCCTCTTTCACAACAGAGAGTGAAGTTTACGGTGACTCTGTCACCAGGCAGTGACTGGAGAACCAGCCTGCTCAGCAGACAACCCTGACCGGTCAGTTCCCTGTTTGTACCAGCTCGTCACCGTGCAGGTGGTGTGTATTTTCCAGCCGGGGGACGGAGGCAACCCTAAGGTCAAGTCTGAGTCACTTTTCCAGATTGTTGCAATGAGATGGCCAGCTGTAGGATGGAACTAAAGGGAGGCATGTTCGGGAGAACCGTGACATTCCACCAAGTTCCCTGGTATGTGCTGGGCTGGGGGCTCCTCTCCCTCACCTCTCTGTGACCTCAGTGGTATAATTCTTGTGGTTGGCAACTGTCATGCATTGGATCCCTTTGATAATGTTGTAGTTTCCTTTCTCATTGCAGTAGCCATCCTTGGCCAAAGCAACTTATACCCCAGCAAGGTGGCAGACACCTCTAATCCTAGTACTAGAGAAACCCGTACATATCTTGCGAGTTCAAAACCACTCTGGTCTATATAACTAGTTCAAGGCCAGCCAGGGCTGTGTAGTGAGACCCAGTCTCAAAACACATGCACACACACCACACCACATACACATACTACACACACACACACACACACACACACACACACACACACTATACACACACTACACACACACACCACACACTATACACACACACTACACACACACTACACACACACTACACACACGCACAACAACCCACATACATTACAAGCAAGTAAGGGTGTTTACTTACAACTTAAGATGGAAAGGGTTTACTTTAGTTCAGTTTGTGGGGTGCAGTCTATCCTGGATATAGTTGGGAGACCACCTTGGGCATGTGAGATAGTGAGTTCTGCTGCACCCATAGTCAGGAGGCAAAGAGGTGGGTGCAAGTGCTCAGCCCCATCACTCCTTTTCATTCAGCCCAGGACCCCAGCCCACATTTAGGGCATGTCTTCCTTCCTCAGCCAAACCTCCTTGGAATCACCCTCAAAGATGCTCCCAGAGGTGTCTCCTCTAGATCATTCTAAATCCAGCCAAGTTCACAGTGAAGACCAACCAAGCCAGCAGAGGCAAGCTAAAATGGTGAGCTACACTTCCAAATGGAAAAGTCCCCAAAGGCTGCCCTCTGATCCCTGCATATTCTCTTTAGCACAAAAGCAAGGCCTTGGACCAAGAAGATCTGGGGCTCCTTCCCTGTTAGGGACCTGAGTTTTATAGTCCTGCAAAGAGGAGTTCTTGAGTACTGTATAGACTAGTGTCCAGTGTCAACGGGGGGGGGGGGTGGATTTGTTTCTGTAACTTTGCCCTTTCCTGAGTGGGTTTCTGGGGATGATGCATGGAATTTGGGGGCTCTCTGCCAGCCTGACAGAGCCTTGCAGTGGGAGGCCACTCATTAGTGGAATTTCTCTGGTGCTTAGGATTTCAGGACCTAGAGGGACATACATCTATGAAAATGGCTGGATAAAGAGTCAGCACACTGGGAGCCAAGATTTGTAACCGATGGGTGGGAGATGGAGCACTCAGCTTCATTGCAGACCTGTGTGTTATCCAGAGTGTAGGGGCCATAGCTACTTACTCATTCTTTTTCCCACCCATCTTTCTTTCCCGCTCCCATCCTCTTCTTTTCAGCCTTGTAATCCCAGCTCCTAATGTCACCCAAACTAACTTTTAGAGTCTGGCTGGAAGACTGCTACGTAATGGATGGGGCATCCTGATCATGGCTGGAGTGACTCCAAGGAGACAGCATCCATTTGTTTGGTGCATCAAGAGAGTCGCCTCTCAGGTTGTTCTGTGAAGTTCTCGGGTGCATTGGGATAGGATGCTCTTAGGTTTAACCTGGGGCTGAGGAACCCACATTTCTCTGCAGCCACCCACAGAGAGCCCATCTGTGACTCACTGACATGTTCTCTTGTACCGGACTCTGAGAAAGAAATGCTTGCATTCCAGGCCAGGGCTGCTCAAGTGTACCCTTTCTCCAGCTTCCAACCTCGTCACTGATTGTGGGATGTCTGAGGCTACAGGAGAGTCAGACATCCCATGAGCCTACCGGATTCCCTGACATCAAAAAGTCACTTGAAATGACACATCTCTCCCACCTGTAAAATGTGTACACCCCAACTAAGGTGTGCCACTCCTTAGTTTCCCCATGGATGGAGTCAGGGCCTGACACCCCTTCACAGAGACAACCTGGCTACATCCTCACTGGAGACCTCCCTGCTACTGAGAGCTATGAAATGAACTTCATGGACCTGCACTCTCATCAGAGCCCCCACCCATCCAGGGTGCAGGCTGTTTGTCTTTCTGTCTGTCTGTGCTATAGCATTCTTCTAATAGACTGTTAACCCAGCAGGGTCCCCCTTGGACCGCTCACGGGGGACTTTTTAGACACTGATACCTGGTCATGGAGAGATGTGAGGGCCTTGATAATTTTGCCTGCCTTGGTTAGATCTCCTGAGATCCTGTACTTGAGACCACAATACCTTAGGGGTAATCAACCACCTTTCCCCTGTTTTGTTTTACCTGCTCTCTTTGACAAAAGTCTCTCCTTTCTAACAAGAACCGTGAAGGGACAGAGATCTTCATTCCGCTTTCTGTGTCGTGACTCTGCTCTGTCATTCCTCTGGAGATGCTGGTGGGAGACACAGGACTCCTGGTTCAGATACAAAAGGCATTTGCAACTTAGAGCACCTCAGACTTGCCTAAGTGTGTGATGTCTCTTCCTCCCAAGGTCCCTGACAGACCTGAGAAGCAGCCCACATAGATGCTGCTCGGTTGTGTGTGTGTATGTGTGTGAAGGTATTTGGGCGTGTGAATGTGTGTGTGTATTTGTGTGCATTTGTGTACCAGTGGGTGCATGTTTGTGTATGTGTGTAGATGTATGCATTTTTGCACATGTGCATTTCTGCACGTGTGCACACAGGCCGTGGTTTCAGGAAGCTTGAACTGAGACATCCTATCTTTCAAAGACATCAACAGCAAGCCTGCCCAAATGTTGCTAAGAACTAAACATTATTTTTCTTATACTGGTCAAGACACTAATTTGCCCCATGACCCTGAGTAAGTAATGTCCCAAGACCTTTTGCTTCTCAATCTTCTTTGAAAAGACAGTCTGGAACAAAATCTGATGGAAGAATTGGGGATTATAAAGAAGAAGAAGAAGAAGAAGAAGAAGAAGAAGAAGAAGAAGAAGAAGAAGAAGAAGAAAAAGAAGAAGAAGAAAAATCCCTTATGGCATTGGAGAGAAAGATAGCTCAATTGGTATTGCAACTGCCCTGCAAACATGGGTCTGAGTCTTGATACCCAATATATATATTAGAAAAGTGGGTTTTCTACAGCTGCAGAACGGTAGTAGCCCCAGGGGTGCAGGTGGCTGCATGAATACAGTTAAATCTCCAGAGCTCTAGGGACAGACAGCCCAGCTGAATGGATGAACTCTAGGTTCAGTGAGAGACCACGTCTCGGAAAATGAGGCCTAGAGTGGTGGAGGAATGTAGGTTTATGTTAAGGCGATACATGATTGGACAATGGAGAGGTAGGTGGGTAAAGGTCTAGGATCGGAAGAGAGGAAAGGATGGAAGCCCACATGTAGGTTTTTCTTGACGCATCTCTAGCTTGATGAGGTTGTTATGATTATTTCTAAGGGGCTCTATGGGTCTAATTTATCTTTTCTAGATGGGCAGTTTATATCTTTTCCTGATGGTTGTGAGTTTATTGTGTAGAGGGTCTGTGGATTGAGAATTTAACATACAAACCTGTTTGATAAATTAATGGATGTGAGTCATGTTTGTACTGGGTGATGGAGGAAAGGAAAACGCTGGTGCAGTCCTATTCACCCGGGACAGAGGCAGCAGGGATGGTGGAGTGAACCACGTCTGAGTTCTTAGAGGCAGTGACAAGTTAGAGATCCCTGTAGTGCCAAATGTCACTCAGGAGCCAACAAAGCACAGGAAAAAAATAATAAGCCACCTTTTAATATTTACCACAACAGAGGAAGACACCAGGAGATCGACCTCTGGCCTCCATGTGCAATCCCAACACACCCAAGCATCTGAGAGCACAGTGCACACACACTTACAGAAACATACTTGTATCATTCACACACACACACACACACACACACACACACACACACACCACACACACACACACACACACCCTTCTCAGGCACTCCCGAAGCATTAGAGGAGCTGCATTTGCACTTTCCTTCTGGGGCCTTCCCACAAAGACTGTGTCCTCGACACTAAAGCTATGTGCTGAATGGCAGGTAGAGCAGGTGCCTGGGATGGCCCCACTTACCCTTGTGAGGAACCCAGTGTGCAGAAGCAAAGACACTCAAGGAGAAATGTCACCTGACCACGGCAGGAAGGAACTGGGTGGGGCTGGCTCACTGATATTACAGCACATACTTTTCAGGTGAAAGACTGACAGTTGTCAAATAAAAGCTTCAGTCGCCAGCCCGAAGGTATCGACAAATGAGCACTCCCGAGCCTTTGCCTAGAGAGCACAGTCTGCCCGCAGTGCTAGTGTGTGGAGGGCCGAAGGCTGCGCCCTTACAAGATGGTGCTGGTTTCAGGTGCCATGAATCAGCTAAAGTGTGGTAAATAACCACTGGGCACATGTGCAAAGAGTGGTGCAAGCCAAGTCACCGCCCATCCCGGGGCGTCACGATCAGACCACTAGTGGGCAGCCAATCACACAGCGACACACCACCCTTGCGGGTATAAATTAGGGTGCCTTTTCCTGCCCGGTGTCTTCCTCTTCAAGATGCAATAAAGGTTTTGCTGCAGAAGGATCCTGGTGTTCCGTGTGCGTTCTTGCTGGCGAGACGGTAGTGCGGGGCACTAGTGTGCTTAGCACATCCTCAGTTAAAATGCCAGTTAAAGTATAATTTATCTCAAATAAACGTCTCCATCATTTTTAATTGCCAGTCTCTGTGTTTGTGCAGGGAAACAAGACCATTAAGGGATTATTTGTCTTCTAAGCCGTGAAGCAAGGCCCCCAGGAGCCAACTCCCGACTGCCTCTAATTGGAAAGGAAGCTGAAAAAAGAGAAATAGTGGGTTACGTCAGTCTATAAACAGTGACGTTTCTTCTAAGAGGCAGCTTTGTGTGTTCTTCTCATTTGGGAAAGCTGTACATTGTTCTCGTTTTGGGGAGTCAGTGTCACCTCATTTTTTTGCAAAGGAAAAAGAAAAGATCTTTCTCTATGCCTATCTCTGCATTGGATGCTGTAATTACAGGATCCCTTCCTTAGGCATGGCCAGCAAGGAGCACTGGGGGGAGGAGCTGCCACACAGATCCCGCATTCATTATGGCCAGTCGGTGTCTTGCTGTGTAACTCTCCTTTTAGTATCTGTTAATCGAGCTCTGTGACAGTCTTCACAGTTCCCGTTGTCCGTGTCTGAAAGAGGGTAAGAGATGGCTTATCCTGAAACAAATACGGTCATGGCTCAGGACTGTACAGGTCTGTTCTTCCCTAATACCACATTCCAACGTGAAAGGCTTTCCATGAAGGTTTTATAGCAACAGGACAAAGAAGAGTCGTAAATCAAGGGGCTTTTCAAATACATTGGTGGAAACATTAAGTGGTCGTCGCTGAAGAGTGGAGAGACGTCTGCTGCCAGTCGGATGCTGTTGGATGCGTCCTTAGCCCCTTGATGGGCAGAGAATAAGTTTGCTAAGTTAGCGTGTTCCAAGGGCTTTATCTGTTTAGCAGGGTTAGGTCTGACACAGAGGTGGGGAAGGCCTAGCTGTTTAGGAAGCTGAAGACAGCCCAGAAGAAGCTGTGATTGGCTCTGGACCTGAAGCCTTTCAATCTCTCCACTGTCAATAAAACCGTAATCTGTCACTTAGCCCTAGTAAACACGCTGTCTTCCCAGTCCTCTCTCGTACTACCAAATGTATTGAAGACTTTTCCAAAGGTTTAGTGCCCAAATTCTATGTAGCTTAAACACACACACACACACAAACACACACACACCCCAATCAAAGCTTGTTTTGGTAGCATTTTGCAAGCTTTGCGTGTTTCTCTGAAACACTAGCCAGAGTTATTTTTTTCCTGTCCAAAGAAAAGTAACAACAAAACATTCTCCCCGTCAGCTCGCATGTGTGTGCTATTTTGTTGTTTTGTTGTGCCTCGTTCACAAGCCCTGGAAGACCACCCAGTAGCTGACCCCAATGTAATCACACTAGGGTCTCTTTGTTTCAAGCTCACTGATGAGGCAGGACAGGATGGTGAAACAGGCTCCAGCCCTTATCAGAACAAGGTTTTATAAGAGACAGCAAGCAAACCAGGGTGTGGAAAGCCGCGATAGCATTCGCCATCACAAGATGTCGCTGACTTCCATTGCGGCAGCCCGGCCCCTCCCTGTAAACTGTGTGCGCATGTGCAAGAGTGTGTTCACGCCAAGTCTTTGCCCACCCCGGGGCGTGCCAGTGAGATCATGAGTAAGCGACCAATTAGACGTGGACACGCAGCCTTGGGGACTATATAGGGGACAGCTCGCGGGGCCTCGTGGTCTTCCTCTTCAAGCTGCAATAAACGCTTTGCTGCAGAAGGATCCTGGTGTTCCGTGTGCATTCTTGCTGGCGAGACGGTAGCGCGGGACACCAGGGGGGTTCTCATCGTCCTATCTGTACCTGGCATTCTTGACACATGAACTGCATGTGAAAACAACACTCAGGAAGGCACATCCAGGGCTGGAGAGATGGCTCAGTGGTTAAGAGTACCGACTGCTCTCCCAGAGGTCCTGAGTTCAAATCCCGGCAACCACATGGTGGCTCACAACCATCTGTAATGAGATCTGATGCCCTCTTTCTGGTGTGTCTGAAGATAGCTGCAGTGTACTCACATATAGTAAATAAATAAATAGATAAATAAATAAATGAATCTTTAAAAAATGTGAGTTGTTTTCCTTATCGATCTAATTTACCTTGAAGGGTGATACACTCTAAACTAATTCAGAGATTAACAACCACTTAAAGATCTCTGGCAGGCATTTAGGTTCTTTGATCAGTATGTCATAGTCCCATTTATTCAGTGACTTTGGGAGGAGGCATTTGAGAAGATTTAAAGGGGAATCTGACTGCTCCGTACGTGATCTGGCAGCTCGGCTGTGCTTGGAGCTTTGAAGCTTCGTCTTTGTTAATAACGAAACCAAGAGTGTGACTTGACTGGATGTTTCGAGATCCTCTGTGGCAGATAGAGGTGACCCTCATTTCTACCCATTGAATGAGATAACCGGGATGTGACATTTTGCCACCCAGAAAAGATGGCCACTAGGACATACTCCAGCAATCTCGTTTTGGCCTCAGCTCGTCTCCTTACTTTTGTTGATTTCATCCAAATAGCCAGATGCTGGACAACTGCTCCCGACTCATGCCCGACTTAAATAGAAGTTCATGGAGCACTTCCTTTGCCTATTTCCAATGACAGGAACCAATCTTAGTCTGGGTTAAGATGGACTATACCAACCCCCAAGTGACAATTTCACCAAGAAAATTTTCTTTTTCTACTGTTTTTTTTTTGTTGTTGTTGTTTGTTTGTTTTTGTTTCTCTCGATTTTCATTTACTTCTGCTTTTGTTCCTTCTCCTTTTCTACTTACTGTTTTCTGAAAAGGACATGGAGGTTTTGTATCTTTTTTTAAACTGTGGTTATTTGCACGTGTGTGTGTGTGTGTTTGTGTGTGTGTGTGTGTGCGTGCACACATGTGTGCACATCTGCCATGTGCATGTACAAGTGTGGAGATCAGAGAACAGTTTGCTTCTTTCCTTCCTCCATGTGGGTCCTGGGGTTTGAACTCGGGTCATTAGGCTTGGTGGCAAGCACCTTCACCCACTGAGTGACCTCACTGGTCCTCTTTTTCTATTTTCAGAATTCTACTCTAATTCTAAATTCAAAAGCAACATGGACAGATGCCAATGTGATTGATTGCACAGTGGGAGAGAAAGTAGCATTTAGGGATTTCTAAGTATTAGAATGTTCTGGATTTAAAAAAAAAATCTCCCTCTCTCCTCCACGCTGAGCCATCGTTCGCAAATAATTAAAGGGAATGTAATTAGATGTAGGATTTTGGACCGATTATCATAGGCACTGTCATTTTCTTTTGCTACATATGCTTTTTGTTCTTCACAAGAAGGATGACATCACTAGCTAGCTCCCGTTTTATAAACAGGAGAACTAATTTTTCCTGTTTATATGCAAAAATTCTCAAGAGCAAAATGAGAGAAATATTAAGTAGTATCCATGTCATTTCCCTTGTGGCAAGAACCTTTATCCACCCTCCAGCAAGCGCCAGGGTAGGGGGACTTCTAGGCAGGTTCTGTCACTTAGCTACGGTGTGCAGTGCAGCCACAGACTCGGATGTACGGGGGTCTCGGAGACAGGCTGACTTAGGTCCTTCAGTTGAGTACCAAGCAGGGAGCCTGCCTCTTTCTAAAATACTGGCTTCACACAAGTGGTGGATTTGGTCCACGCTGTTTCTTCCTATCCCTTCTGTATCTGACAAATGACTCAGTAAATGTCTGAATAAATGGAGAAAAAAAGATCAGAACAAGGAAGTGACCCCAATTCAATTCGGGTTTAGAGGAATACTTCACATTTACTATGTTGCTACTATTATTATCATTGACTATAATTGTTACTGTACCAGCTCAGGTCTGCCCTCCACCTCAGGCATTTCGAAGGACTAGGTTCAGAGAGCTGAGAGATAAGATTCCTGCAATTTCAGGGAGTTCTCTCTCTCTCTCTCTCTCTCTCTCTCTCTCTCTCTCTTTCTATGCCTACAGCACCCCATATTCCCAGGTGGTCTCCCATCCCCAGACCTGGCCCTGCTTAGCTTCTGAGATCAGACAAGATAAGGCATGTTCAGGGTGGTCTCTCTCTCTTTAATATCATTGAAAATCTGATTCTTTTTTGAGATGGTTATAAATTTTAGGAAATTTGCCTACAGGGAGATGGGGAAATGGTGGCCTTCTGCTTCAGTGCCTTTTACCTGGATTTAATTTCATCAGTGTGGAGCTTTGCTGCAGAGTACCAGGAGAAACAATGACTATGGAGATGTGCTTAGCTTTGGTTTCCTCTTCTCCTTTTCTCCTTCCTTCATTCCCTCCTTCTTTTCTTCCTTCCCTCTTTTCATCTTCCCCCCTCCCCATTTCTCTGTCCTCCTCTCCCTCCTTCCTTCTTCCATCCCTCCCTCCCTTCTTTTCTTCCTCTCTTTGTCCTTAGTTGGTTCCAAGTTTTCAGCTCATTTGCATTTCCAAAGAGGCACTGCATTTAAAAAGGTTTATTTTTATCTTTATTCACATGTATGCATGTGTGTCTGTGTGTGCGCACACACTATGTGCACGACCCGTGTCGGTACCCAAAGAGAGCGCATCAGAATTCCCTGGAGCTGGAGTTAACAGACAGTTAGTTGTAAATGGCCTGAACCACTGAGCCAACTCTCTAACCTCAAGGGGCTGCATTTTTGCTTGTCCCTCTTGGACATACTGAATGTATGCCATTTTATTTTCTGTCTGCTTTTCCGTGAGCAGTCCTTATGATTAAAGATGCACCTGGGCATCACAGCACAAGAAATCCTGCCACCAGGATGAGGCTGCACTGCTGGTGACAGATTTAAATGTCAACGTTGCGGAACGGAAGCGGAAGTGGTTCTTTGCGCCGGGCCCGGAGAACCATCCACTGACCTGAGATCAGAGCTCAGCGTACCGACTGCAGTTCCATCCAGGCCCATGACAGATTTATCCTGGCTGGTTTCTGGAATGATCCAAGAGCTGCTAGTACACAAATGTCATGCAAATGGTGTTATTTTAGCTGGCTTATCAGCAGACCACAGCGTGTCTCCCCCGCTTGGCACCGTGCACTGCACATCCGGCATTCTCGGGTATCTGACAAGTCACCGCCTTGGATTGTGGTGATGCTCTTATGGAATGTACCTGTATTTGTCTATAGAAAGCCACAGAGTTCGTTACTGCTATCTGGGCACTTAATCATATGGACATGGGTCAGTGGGGAAAATACTGTCTTTTCTTTGATTTTCAGAAGTCTAAATATTAGAACCTACTAATGAAGAACGAAACCCGTGGCTGACATATTCGACTTCAAAGACAGTTGGGGATGCTACTAATTAACTCTTTTTACCAGAACAACTGTAAATATATTCTCCTACTTTAAAGCTACTTACAGTGCCAGAAAGAGGTTGATGGACTGGTCTTCCATATCATTACTTTAATTAAATCCCATCAGCACAACAAAAACAGCGCTAGTGTCTTCCACATTAAAAGGGGCCTCTGCTGGAGAGTTGTGTTTCTGACACATCTGCTGGGACTTAGGCGCCACACTCTGCACTCTGATTGGATGTGGTTTGTTGTCGTGGTCCCTGTTTGTTACAAAGAGAAGTCTGTCTCCTCGACGAGGGGTGAGGGCTACACTTATCTGTGACCATAAGGCCAAATATCTAGAATGTAGTTAGGAATCATGACCTGAACAAAGTCAGGTGATTGAGTGTAGGGCACTCTCAAGTAAAAGGGGTAAAGGCTGGGAGGGCTCAACTTTACACAGGAGCTCCAGGCAGCCAAGGAGTACTGGGAGTGGAAGGAAGAAACAGTCTTCCCCAGGGAAGAATGCACCGATGGTTAACCAGTACCAAATGGTCAGCCCTGAAAACATACATAATGGTTAACCTTATACAGACTGAGCAGATTATATGTAGGAATGTATTTGTGCATATGTGTATATATGCATGCAATAGCAGTGATAAAACAGGCCATGACTTGGCAAGAGAGTAAGGAGGGGCATATGGGAGGCTTTGGAGGGAGGGTGGGAAGGTGAAAATGGTGTGATCTGTAAGCTCAAAAGGAAAAAATAACATTTTAAAGAAAAGACCCAGATAAGAACAAACATCATAACTGCTGCATCCCCTCTCCCAACTTCCAAAAATCCTTTGTGTATGTGTGTATATGGTGTGTATGTGTGTGGTGTATGTGTGTATGTATGGTGTGTGTGTGTGTGTGTGTGTGTATGGTGTGTATATTGTGTGTATGTATATATGGTGTGTATGTGTGTATGGTGTACATGTGTGTATATATTGTGTGGATGTGTGTGTATATTGTGTATGTGTGTATATGGTATGTGTGTATGGTGTGTATGGTGTGTATGTGTGTATATGGTGTACATGTGTGTGTATATGGTATACATGTGTGTGTATATTGTGTGGATGTGTGTGTATTTGGTGTGTATAGTGTGTATGTGTGTATGGTCATGTATAAGCATGGGTGTGCATGCACATGCAGAAGTCAGAGGGCGGTGCCGAGAGTTGATCCTCGACTTATGTCCTCTTGGAGACAGAATTTCCTGTTCACCTCTATATAGAGTTAGCCAGGCTAACTCTGGCCAGTGAGCATCAAAGGGTTGTCTTGTCTCCCCCTGTCTCCCCATAGGAGTGTGCTGGGATTGATGACATGTTCTGAACTTGCTAGCTCACTGTACAGGATGAGTGGGTGGTGCAGAAGATCAGAGGTGAAGGGAGGAAGACCTTCCAGGAAGCTAATGAATCCTCAAACCCGGTAAACCAGAGGAAAGGAGAGACCGCCCGGAAGCTGAGCCTGACCATCACACCAGCACCACCTGGCTGTGTTCTGTGACCTCCACCCAACTGGATTCCTGTCGCTCAGTGTAGACTCCAGGCCGGACTGCTGCCCCGGCCACAGTGGCAGCCCCTCTTCCCTGTCACAGTTGTAGACAGCCCCGTTCTGACGTGATAGCAGCATGTCTGAATCTCTAGCAAACAGGCTATCAGGCAGCTGGGTTTGTCACTAGGGGAAGTGAGTTTTCCATCTTGGACACTGCAAAATGCTCCTAGTGTCCACATGTCCTGTATCCAACGTCCTTCCCTGCCACCTCACAGGGAACTCAGAGGCCTGGCTGTAGGCTTATGCTGTGGAGCAAACACCCTTTCTCCAGGGACCTAGAAGAAGGGACCTGGGCTCCTCTTCTGAAACCCTCACCATGCTATTTGTCTCTGGCGCTTGAGCACAAACTCTCCTCAGACACCACCCCCCACAGGACACTGTCTGTCATACCTGTCTGTTTGTCAATGGCAAAAGTAGACCCTCGGATGAACTCATACGCTGTGACAGCCCGTCTGAGTGTGCCCTTGAGTCTCCATCCGAGTCCTTCCATAGAGGTCAGGTCAGCTGCTAAAGGGCAGTTAACTAACTGAGCAGTTGTGTCTCTCCTCTTCAGGAAGGATAGTGAGTGTTCAGAAAGTATTTTATCTGCCTATCGTCAAGATCATTCCAAGAATCCTGACAGAGTGAATAAAATTAGTCTTCACCTCTGACCTTGGAGATTTGGAACTATTTCATATTTGACTTTGATACCTTCATCTACACAGTTGGAATTTTAGTATTCATTGAACCAACCACCTTATCCAATGCACATATGCATGTACACACACACACACAGACACACACACAGACACAGACAGAGTAATCTATTTTATCTCCATCTTTTTCTACTTGCTAAAATTAAATTCTAAATGCCAGAATGCAGCCTGTGTTGTTATGAGTAGCAGGCTGTGGGGTAGTTGCTTTTTCCATGAAGGTACCAAGATAGCTTTAATCCCCTTTCTCACTGAATATGTCTAGCAGGATTTGGGTTACTAGGAAGTTCTGAAGTTCTGCCTAAACGATGTCACTGGAGCAGATGGTTATGGTGGTTTCTCCATAAGGGGAGGCGAGGTGCCACAGATGCAGAGATGTGGTCTGTGTCAAACAATGGGCTTGAGGTTTGGTGCAGTGTGAATAGATTTTCTTCAGGTTGAAGTGGTGGAAATTTCTCAGAGATAAGATTGGGACTTTGCTCTGAAAGCTGTAGGTGAGGTGCAGCTGGATCTCAGGGGAGACTGGGTTTAGAGACCCACATACCACAAGCACTAGCCTTTGTTCTACTTTCCTGTGGCATTCTGGCCCATTCCCTGGAGGCTTTCTTGGTCTTCCCTCTTCTGGATCCTCTGGTTTAATGCAGAGGGGCTCCCCAGAGCTTAGCAGCTTTGTTTCTGGAATATGTTTATGTAGACTACATCAGGAGCCCGTCCCAGGCTGGAGGACCACAGGGTGGGCCACTGTGACACCATTGTCCCATGCTCAGCTATGCAGATGGCTCAAAGGAGAAATAACTGGGAGAAGGCAAGAGGCAGCTTGCAGAATATTGTAGTAAATATTAAAAATTATATTAGGCATATCTCAAACAAAATATCTCTTGATACTAAAATGTTTTTTGTTGAGTTTTATATGTTTCAGAATGTACAACTATTATAAAGCTTGTCATCAGAATGCTGAACTGGCCTGATTCCAAACATCAGAGACAACCGTCCTGTGGCTTTTCCTCTTGAGGTCTGTTCAGCTTCTTCATTCCCCTCCCCCCTTCTAAATTCTCAACGCCCATATATTCAGCTTGAAGAAGCTTAAGATGAGTCATCATCCAATTCCTTGGACTTTGGGGGGGGGGGTAAAGTGGATATTGTAAGGTTGTTTTTATAAAAATTTTAGAAATGGTCATAATCATACAGGGAAGAATTAGCCAGATTTGATTATACAGTCATTATTCTATTTTGGTAACTAAGCTAAATCATATCTTCATTGGTAAGAATTTAATTGATACAAAGTTAAGGATATAATTCTTACAGTACTAAAATTAATTTGTTACAGATTTATAATTTAAACATTGTGTTTAATTGGTTAAACAATCTAGTTGAGGGCTAGATAACAAGCTCATGGCTCTGAGTCATTAAAAGGTGCTTTTTTAAAAAGATAATTTCAATTTAAGATGGCCAAGAGTAGTCAAGGCTTAAAGGTTCAGAGATGCTTTATATAGATAAATAATCTTCAAAGACACCAGAAGTCCACAGAATATGATATTTATAAACTTTTTTAAAATTAAAGATCATTTGACGAGAGACATGTCTGCTCCTGACACACCCTTCTTAGATTCTAAGAAGAAATTGAGCATCAATAGAGTTGCTGCAGTTGTGGTGAGACAGTCACTTGGCAAGAACTGCCTCATTTATCTACAGACAATACTATCCAGAAACGGACACTTTTGAGGAATAGTCAGCTGATAATCTTTGCCAAGTCAAAATTATCAGCCCTTAAGATCTCTGCATTAAAAATATCTGTCAGATATGATCCTGGGCCAGAAGGCTGAAGACTGATGCTCCAACGTTTTGAGAGATGTGGGACTGTTCAGGTGATCAGCAGTCTCTCTATATTGGCTAGTTTTGTAAGTTCTGTTTTGTGCTTCTCATTATCAGGTGATATTAGTCATTCTGAGATTTCTGACGTGGTTGAAGACTGGTAATCTCTTAGCCAGACCAGCTGTTTGGCATTAAGAAAGTTAATATAGATCTCAAAAGGTGATTTTCAGATGACATACAATCTAAAACTGAGATATAAGTCAGATATAGAATTATAGTCTTTCAAGATAGATAAAAGGGTGCTTTATTTAATAGACAAAATTGATAGGCTAGATGTTAAGGCTGTCTTATACTTTATAAATTGTAAAACTGTAACAGTTATATTCATCTTATAGTTGGAAAAAAACTTTTTAACTGGACAAAAAGGAGAAAATGTAGATTGTCCTGAAGCTGTTAGTATTTTAATGTTAATTCCACTTCCTCAAGAAGGACTGCCTAGTCACATGACTCCAACTGAACTTTCCCATTTTTATTAGTAAAATAAAGGAAAGCCAGTGATTGGGCAGGGCAAGGAAAGTAGAGAGGGCTGAGAGGTTGGAGGAGGTCAGAGGAGGTCAGATGACCAGACCAGATGACAGAGGGGGAAGATTGTGGCAACATGGAGCTTCCCAAGGACCAGTTAGACCCAAGTGGGATTGACTGGTGTTAAAAGGCTATGATCATGAAGGATTTTATAGGTCTAATATCTCATATAAAAAGGCAGTTTGTATCTTTGTCTATTTGATGCAATCTTGTTGTGTAGAGGGTTTTTGGATTGAGAGTTGAATATATAAACCTGTATGAAAAGCTATCAGGCTGTAGAGTTGTGTTTGTGGGATTTTGGGGTACAGAAACACCCCAGGACAGAGGCAGAGAACAGGCAGTAGTAAATCGCCAAGGGAAGGGAGTTACACAGACAAGTTGGGCTGTGGTGGTGGCTCAGATCGGGCGCCAGAGGTGCTCATGACTCCGTATCAGGTTCGGGCCTGAGGAATAAGACCTCAGGGCGGGAAAAGAGATAAGCACTTTTATTTTTTAATATTTACTGCAACAGTAGAAGGCCAGAGTTGAAGTGTTAGGGGCAGATTAAACAGCATTGTGTGTATGGAAGTTCACCAACAAGATCTAGTTTTTATTGTCACAAGACTCTGAGCTCCTTTCCACAAGGGTAACTTCTGACAGGTAACAGCTTTTGTGTTCTCTGTATAAAAAAAAGAAATACCATTAGTCTGCAGATACACGGAGTGGGGAATATTCAAACCAAGGTCTCAGGTGCCAAGAACGCTAACCATTGGTCTTTGCTCTTTAGTCTGTATTCCAAGCACCACACAGCTAACCTTGAGTCTACTCCCAGGCCCAGAGCTGTTCTGTGTCTGATATTTCTTTTTCAGAGGATAGAGTTGTTATAGTAATTATTAAAAATGGAAAGGCTTATCTCTTCATCGGCCCCCAAGGTCTCACTCTGCAGATGCTGCTCTAGTTTGAAGCCGAGTGCACAGACTCTGTCACTCGGTTCATGAGCTACACTCTCCATGAGATTCCCTTCCCAGGAAGTTCACTCGGCCTGCCCTGGTGCTTCTGCCCCAGTGTGTTTCTTTACCCCACACCCGGCACATTCAGACTATGGCCCGGTAACTTTTCATGCAGGTTTATATATTCAACTCTCAATCCACAAACCCTCTATACAATAAAATTATATCTAATAGACAAAGACAAAAAATGCCCTTCTATGTGAGATAAAAAGACCTACAGAAACCCTTAAAATATTTATATCTACCTATGTCCAATTACAGCCACCAGGATCTAGGTCTGCTTTCTCCATCTCCATCTTGATCTCCTCTCCCAATCTCTGTTCTCTTGTTTTCCTACCTTTTCCTGCCTACCTCTCAACTGTTCAATCATTTATCACCTTAACATCAATCCACATGTTAAGATTGATTGAGCAAGCCCAGGACAGGGATTCTTAGACCATAGTTCAACCCCCAGTCCCCATCTACTAAGAAAAAAGTCAGGCATAGAAGCACAGGCTTGGAACCCCAGTCCCAGGAGGGCAGAAACGGGGCATCCCTGGAACTCAGAGGCCAGCTAGACTGGATGAATCACCAAGCTTCAGGTTCATTGAGACCTAAGTTGGAGCATGAGGAAGAGACTCAGCCTCTGGCATGCTCACATGCACACGCGGGAACATCGCTCACACATATACCACATACCACACACTTGGTAGGTTTACCATCAGTCATGTGCTGTTTGTACTTTGCCACATTCTGGAACATATTAACAAAAGTATAGAGAATGAATGTAAGGACCAGGATAGGAGGACTTCTCTGAGATGCTGTCTTCTGGACATGTCATGGTTATCATACACATGAGCACATAGCAGGTGTTGTTACCACCACAAGACCTGCACAAGATCAAGCCAGAAAGAATTCCAGCATATGTGGGGTAGAGAACCTTGAGGAACTATTGACAGTGGTCACTTACTGGGGAGGGGGGAATAATTCTTTTAAGGATGTGGCCAATGGCATGTTTCCTATGCTCCAGGGGATAACCCCACATCCATGCACGTGTGGGTTATAAAAGACATGAAGTTAGGAAGCATGTTGTGAGGGTTATGAGGGATCTGGGATGGGCCACTGGGGCATATCTATAACTGTAATCCACTGTATGAATGTATGAAGTTCTCAAGAACAGAAGAAAATTTTGAACAAAGATGTGATTGAAGATCGAAACAATCATACTTGAGTTTTAAGTTTGTAACTGTGATAGTAAACACAAAAATCACAATAAACACACTCAGGGATATTTTGTAGATCAATTCTCCTGCTGTGTTGACACAGGTTAGAGCCATCTGAGATGAGAAAATCTGGTTGAGAAAACACCTCCAGAAGACTGGGCTGCAGGCATGCCTCTACAGCATTTTCTTAATTAGGGACTGATGAGGGTGGGACCAGCCGTCCCATGGCTTGTGGTCCTGGGTTCTTTAAGAAAGGGGGCTAAAGAAGCCATGAGAAGCAAGCCAGTAAGCAGCACTCCTCCACAGCCTCTGCATCAGATCCTGCCTCCAGGTTCCTGTCCTGACTTTCTTCAGTGATGAACAGTGATGTAGAAGTGTAAGTCAAACAAACCAGTTCCTTCCCAAGTTGTGTCGGACACAGTGTTTTATCATAACAATGGTAACCCTAATAGGGCAGAAATTGGTACCAGGATGGTAGAGTTTTGCTAATGACAGACCTGACCATATTGTTTTGGGGAGAACTGTGGAACTTAGGATTAGAAAAATCAGTGAGAGCTCTGTGAGCCGCTCTGTGGGAGCTTGGAGGATAAGGATGCTCAGAGCAGTATCAAAGATGGAGGCCTGACTTGTGATGTTTTGGAGGGAAGTAAAGTCTCTAGCAGGCCATTTGCATCAAGGATCTCTGTGGTGTAGCCAGCTGCAGCTGAGGAACTGGCTGTGATTAACGAGAGACCAGAGCCACCAAAGTCAAGTTAGTTCTGGTGGCACAGTGGAGGCTGGTCAGCTGGTGCTGAAGAATTAGCTGTGATTAAGAAGAGGTCAGCATTACAGAGGTAAAATCTTTCTCTGAGTCAGCATGTGCAAGCTGTGTTCAGAAGTGCCAAGGCTGTGCCGGGTGCTGGCAACCAAACTTGGTCATGTGTATAAGAGTCACTCAGGTGGCACTGGTGGTAATGGAGAGCTGTAGGCACACGTTTTTGTTTGTTTGTTTGTTTTTGTTTTGTTTTTTTTGCAGCCTGTTTTACTAAACATCCAACCTCTCCTCTTGCCCACCTCCCACCAGAGGCAGTGGAAGAAAAAGATTGTTAGGGGAAGTGGATCTGTTTAGAAATAGTTCTTTGTGAGTGAGCTCGATCTTCTATGTCAGCAGTTCAGTCCTGTAGCAAACACTAAAGGCGAATCAGCAGCTGCAGACCAGTCCTGAGGAAACCACAAGACTCAACATCTAACCCCAGGCTGCTGAAGCGGCAAGAAGCCTCGGGAACCCTGAGAGCAGTTCTTTTGGGTAAGTTTTTCTCAATGGCAATGTTACCACAAGTTGAGCTCAACAATACTATGTAAGATGAACCAATACATGCATGTCGTTAGCAAAGAACAGCGAGGGGGAACAAACCAAACCACCCACTGTCTGTGGGTCATATTTATACTCCTTCATCAGGCACCCTTTTACGTGTTTGCTATCTCAAAACATCCTTTCAGCTATGTCTGCTTTAGGAAAACAGTATTTTAGGTGTCTGCTTTAGAAAGGCATCCTTTTCACCTGTGTGCCCCAGCAAAACATCATTTGACATAACTGACTTTCCAAAGAAACCAGAAGTTTTCACTTTAAGAGTAGCTGAAGCCGGCACTGTGAGAGGCCCGGAAAGGCCATTGGTGAGGGTGCAGCCAGAGTAGCCGTTGAAGCCCCAGGACTAAAGGGGTCAGGGAGAAAAATTGAGGCTTTGCATTGTAAAGAGCACACCCATGATATGTTATTGGTGATAATGCAGCCTAGTTGCAACAGAAGACTCCAGCATTTTGGAGATGTCAGTATCATGGGATGACCACCAAGAACAGCAGCAGCAGTGGAGTGGAGCCACATGGAGCCTGAAAGACAAGCTGTGTGTGCTACAGAGGCTAGAGCCAGAGAAGTGACTCAAGCCCCTTGGAGGAGCCCAGAAGATCACAAGCGGTGAGTGAGTCCCAGACAGATACGTTGCTATTTGCACAGTTGGAGTTTGCTTTTGCTTTGTTTAGATTGGGACTGCACCCTGGTTCTTCTCTCTTGAAGTCAGAAAGTACTTAACTTTTGTTTAGTTTTATAGGAGCTCACAGTTGAGACACTGAATTTAAAATAAAATAAAAAAAGACTTTGGATTTTAAAAGAGACTTTGGATTTTTACAGAGAGCTAATGTTTAAAGTGTTTGAATTGGTGGAAACGGTAAGACTTTTATGCTTATAACGGGTTTTATATTCGTGATACTTACTAATCTGAGTTCATGGGGGATAAACCAAAAAAGGAAAAGGTTACATCTTTAAAAGTGCTGAGTATCAAGTTGACAAGGGGTCAAATATGCTGGCTAATTTTATATCAGTTTGTTAGGCCATAAGACTGGGCTGTGAGCACCTGTAGAACATCTTAATTAGTGACTGTTAGGGAATGTGGTCCATTCTATATGAAAATGGGCTGAACCAGTCATGATGAGCAAGCCTGTAAGCAACTCCCCTGAACAGCCCCTGCATCAGCTCCTGGCTCCAGGTTCCTACCCTGTTTAAGTTGTTGTTCTGATTTCCTTCAATGACCAACCATGATTTGGAAGTGTAAATCAAACAGACCCCTTCTTTCCCAAGTTGCTTTGTCATGATGTTTAATCACAGCAGTGATAACCCTAATTGGGGCGGTTCTAGAGGCACGCCTTTGTAGCAGTTTTGATCTTATTAGCTAAAGCCCGTTGACATCTCTGGAGGATTTGTGAGCTTAACGCTGTGCTACAGAAAGTCATGGGAATCGCTGAAAGTAATTGACCAGGACAGACCACGAAGAAGAGGGTAAGACAGTATGAATGCCATATTCCGATATACAGAAGAAATTGAAATTGTGGGGTGGAGGAGATGCCTTTATATGTAAAGTACTTACTGCATCAATATGACGCCCTGTGTGTAGGTCATCTGAGCCCATGTAGAAGCTGGATACATGCCTGTAACACCCATGCTAGGGGTGAAAGCAGAAGGGACCCTGGGACTTGCTGGCCAGTGTGGTGGAGCTAGTAAGCTCCTAGTGAGAGACCCTGTCTCCAAAAGTAAGGTAGAGAGTGATGGAGGAAACCCACCCTGAACTCAACCTCTGATCTCCACACTGTATCTACTGTATATTGTATTTTTTTTCCATTTGAGTTATAAAATAAGAAAGTGATTTTATTATTGAACTTTTTTTGTATTGTTAATATTTAATCATGTAATTTAAAAGTCAGACTGTCACGGGTATGCACATATGTAGAAAAACAACACATGGAGGGTTGTATTATCCAATGTTTGAAGCATCTCCTGGGGGGAGGGAGGGTCTGATGGCAGATAGGAGGGACTTCTGTCCTATAGGCTCATGTGACCAGTGCAGACACCTGTATTCATAGCACGGATACTTGCTACATTCAACCCAAAGGAGCCCTTGAAGCACTGTGGTAGAAGGATTTCATGCATCAGAGTAGCAGCTATGGTACAGAATTCTGTTAGCCTGTGGTTCTGGTACCTGAGTCAGAATAATATGCTTAACATTGTTGTCCTTTAGGTTCAGACTCAGGTACCAGAACCACAGACTAACAGGGTCCCGTACCATAGCTGCTGAACTGGTCATGACCTTTCATGATCATGTTATTTTTAAGTTCCAGCACATATTAAGGCTTTGATCCTGAATACTGAAGCCACACCATTAGAGTTAGATCATGCTCTAGAGTCTCTTACGAGGACAGTCTTGAACCAACCACCTGATTTCTGCCCCATCTGTTTGTGGTTCAGTAGCTAATGTAGGTTGTAAGTGAAGGGTGCTTGAGCTGGCTAATTTATCAGCTGCTCAGGCATTTTAAAATACTAATTACAAAATCTAGTGACTGTGTCCAGTGCTCAGACAGTTAGTAGGAAACACGGCTAAGCGATGTCTAGGAAGGTTGTATGACTCCTCCTGCTTTGTTTGTTTCAGTCTAGGAAGATTAATGTTCTAGGAACATGTGACCATTATGTGTTCTCTCTCTCCCCTCTCCTTCTCCCTCTTCATTCCCTGCTCCCCCTCCTTCTCTCTGTCTCTGTCTGTCTCCCTCTCTCCCTCTGTGTTTGTATGTGTGTAGAGATACTCTCCTTAAAGCCTTAGAAGTAGGGAAAGGAGGAGAGAGTGTTGCTTTTCTAGTAGGCTGCTCATACCTTTGCAGTAAGCCACAGAAACAGGATCTTTTTAAGGTTCCGCACTGTCCTATCATGGCTCCTTTAACTCCAAAGAGCTCTTGCCAAAAGCATCGATTGTCACAGGGACAACACCAAGGCACTTACATGACATTCTGCCAACGGGTTTGCACTCCAGCAAGACATACATAAGAAGTAAAATTGCAAGGTGCATGTTAACTGTGAAGGTCTGGACTACGGTGTGTATCACCAAGAAACTTGAATTAGAACTTTCCTGCTCTACTCAGATTTGCTCCCAAGCTTTTTCTGCAGTTGTTGGTCATGAGCCTTGTCCCCCCACACACATGCACAATACTGTTTATACCCACGCTACGGCAGACAGCAGTAGCTGAACATCGATCAGGTGGTCTGAGCACTGATATCTGTAGAGACCTCAGCAAGCATTTGACTGTGTGCTAAGAGGACAGTTTTAGAAATTAATGTTATGTCTACAGTGTCAGAACTGTGCCCTCTGAATGTTCATCTCTCTGTGTATGGTTTTACTTAAGGTGTACTGTAACATGAAAACCACCATGAGGAGGACTGTAAAAGACTGAAGTGTATGTATGGTACATCGACTAACTTATCTAGTCAAGTCCAGCTCCGCCTTTGTGAGTGTTCTTTCTGCCTTGTGATTCTGGACCACTATAATGAAGCTTAGAAGAATGCAAATAATTCCTGTATCTTAATAAAGGAATGGAGTTTGGTAAAATGCAATTGATTATTGCCCTGGAGACATTGAACAGTTTTGTATTTTTGAGTTTAAGGCCATTTGTAAATTCATTTCTCTTTATCTGACTATAAGTGTGTATCATGGCTATTCTTGTCTATATCTGGGATGAACCACAATCCAGAATTGGATGGCTCACCTGTGATCCAGATCTTGAGGCTGGGGGATACAAGTTTCTCACCTGCATCTTGGCATGGAGATCTTGAGGCATAGTGGCTATGAATCCCAGGAGACTAAGGCAAGGAGATGTCTGAGTTCAAGGTCATCTGGGACAAATAGAGTCTCAGATCCAGGCATGGGGGTGCACACCTTTAATCTGAGCCACACCTTCTGCTGGAGACCTACATAAGGACATTGGAAGAAGGAAGACTCTCTTCTTTGCCTGCCTGCCTTGTGGGACTGAGTAACTACTAGATCATTGGACTTCCATTCACAGCTGCTGTTGACCATTGTGGGGGAGTTGGGCTACAGACTGTAATTCACCAACAAATTCCCTTGCTCTAAAGAGACTACCTATAAATTCTGTGACTCTAGAGAACCTTGACTAATATAGTGTGTGACACTCCAAATCTTCTCTCTTTATCTGATTTTTAAGTATACTATACTCTGACTCTTTTGGAACCATTTGTAACTTCAGCTGATTCCCCTCATAAGTGTTACAATTTGACAAATGTTCCTTTAACACATGCCTGCCACAATTATATTTTCTTCAAGAGTTTCCCTTGAGCACTAGGCTGCCACACTCTTGAATATGTTTACCCAGATTCAAGGCCAACTGCCCAATTCTTATCTACTAGGATCATTAGGTAATCACTGTGGGTCTACCTAAAAATGTCCTCTGCTTTCTTAGTTGTCGTACAAGGATAACAGAAGTATCTAGCTAGCCATGCTATTGTGTAGTTTCAGAGATGTACTATATACTAGGTACTAATACAATAGATACTGGAAAATTATTATTTGTATTGGTTATCAATATTGATGGCTCAACAACTCTTTGATACCATACAGGAAATAATATATGTAATACACATGGCCTCTGGACCCGTGGAACTTAAAGGTTACTCCTGAGAATTTGTGAGCTCACAAATGAAAATGCCAGCACAAGAAAAGATGCGGCTCATGCCCTCCCCCGTTTAGGCTGCTTTCTTGGCAAGAAGTGCCGAATGTGAGCATTGCATTTAGAGATGTATCACCTCCCTAAAAATTTATTTCTAAGTTAATCTCCCTCATGAACTGTTGGAAATGAAGTTGTACGTTTTAATCCCTTTCTGCTTAATGTGCTTGAGATTAAGCTGTTCTTTCCAAAAACCAAAACGAGCTATCTTCCCTTGAGGGAAATGCCATCAGCTCTTAAAGTACTAGGCAAGAGACATCCACCAAGCTTGCTGCTAGGAGTGTGGTCCAGGCTCCACGGTATTGCGTGTTCTAAGAAGGAGCTCCTTAAAAGTAAAGAAGCTTCATAAGCCCCTCCCTGATCCATGTTGAAATGTCGACTGGCTTGGTTCTGCGTAGGTCCCATGGGAAGGAAAACCACAGATGCTGGGAGTTCATGTGTGCAATGGCCCTGTTGTGTCCAGAAGACACCTCCTCAACACAGTGCTCCCTGACCTCTGACTCTTAGTCTTTCCACTCTCTCTTTTACTATGCTTTATGAACCTTGGTAGGGGGAGGAAGGAAATATTCCATTTATGGATAAGCACTCCACAGGTACTTATTCTGTGTCTGTGACCAGTTGTGAAGCTTTGTATTAAGTGATGCACCTTGCAAAGGAAGATCTGGTGGGGTCTAAGGGCTGCATTAACCCACAGATATAACGAAAAAAGTATTTAGAAGGTGTCTTAGTTTGGGTTTTACTGATGTAAACAGACACCATGACCAAGGCAACTCTTATAAGGACAACATTTAGTTGGGGCTGGCTTACAGGTTCAGAGGTTCAGTCCATTATCATCAAGGCAGGAACATGGAGGCACCTAGGCAGGTGTGATACAGCTGAAGTTGAGAGTTCTACATCTTCATCTGAAGGCTGCTAGCAGAATAGTGGCTTTCAGACAGATAGGTTGAGTATCTTATAACCCACACCCATAGCAACACACCTACTCCAACAGGGTCACCTCCAAATAGTGACACTCCCTGGGCTGGGCATACATAAACTGTCATGGAAGGCAGTTTAATACTGTGTTCATTTATGGTAGTGGGATTCCTCCTAGTTATTATGACCCCCCCAGCCATCATTTTTAATTCAAGTTTAGAATACCAGATGTGAGTTCAATCCAGTGTAACAGGCCTTTCATCTAAGGAGAAGATGGTTGGTTACCTCCATAACGTTCATGCCATGATTGCACTGAAGGGCATTTCACATCAGGCTGGTCATTACTGTATTCCTGGCTGAAGACGATTGGTAGTTAATGGCTTCTAGGAGAAGGGGAGTCAGTGTTCTGGACTGTGACCTTGGTAGGTTTCCACGAACATCTGGGCATCAGTCATTGAACTCAGTGAGTGAAAAAGAAGAAATGAAGTTGGGAAGAGGGAGGATATAAAGTGGAGGAGCAGGAGCTTGAAGTGAGGGGTATGGCACAGATATGATCAAATACATGCTATACACGTATGAAATTCCCTAGAAATGCAAGTGGCACTTAGTCTAGGCTGCCTCTTAAGCTTCTGTGCTTGCCTTACAGTTCAAAACCTATGTTTGGTCAGCTGGGTAACTTGAATCTGTGCAAGTCTGAGACATGTTCTAGATGTCCTTTCTGATTGCTACACCGGCCCCATCTCCTGTGGGGTGTTCTGCAGGAGCAGCCTTCAGGGCAGAGGAGTGGGGCACCCTTTCACCCCTTTGCCCTCGGTTGTTTGCACTGCTGCAAATAGCTCTTGTGAGTTCTCAAGACTTTCCTGTGTGAGACTGCATTTCCCCACTGTCTGCTCTGCAGAGATCAGTGTGGAGCTGAGTTTCTCACAGGACCCCACCGTGATCCCTTTGAGACTTACATCCCGTTCTCCTGATATCTTCATCTTGGTCTTCTCTTTCCTTCTTCCTCCCTTCATTTTATGGCACGGAATGGCAAGGGTTTTTTTTTCTTAGGATGCCAAGAGGAAACCTGTGTAATAGGATCTGAGACACGTGGTCCGAGTACAGGGAATGAATTGTTTTGTTCTCTTTTCCAATCTGCGGTTCTAACATCAGTGCAAAATAGAGTAGAAGTCTGGATGGTATGATGAGGGTGGAGGTGGAGAGAAGACCTGGTCTGTGTGTATGTACACACACGAATCGTTCTTCTGCAGATACCCAGTGAGAGTGGAAGGTGTGTGTGTATGCACACACACGAATCATTCTTTTGCAGATACCCAGTGAGAGTGAAAGGTGTGTGTGTATGCACACACATGAATTGTTCTTCTGCAGAAAACCAGCAAGAATGAAATGTGTGTATGTGTGTGTATGCACACACACAAATCTTCTGCAGATACCCAGTGAGAGTGAAAGGTGTGTGTGTATGCACACACATGAATCGTTCTTCTGTAGATACCCAGTGAGAGTGAAAGGTGTGTGTGTATGTACACACACGAATCTTTCTTCTACAGATACCCAGCGAGAGTGAAAGCTGGAGGTGGTTAGTGTCCGGGCAATGAGTGCATTTCCAGATTCTGCTCTGCAAATTGAAAAACCAACGTTCCTATTATAAACGCGTCTGCGTGACTTGACTTAGCTGGCCACTGAGGACTTCAGCTTGAGCCAAATGCCTCCCAGCCAAGACCCAACAAGTTTGCCGGATGGTTTCATTTCTTTGACTGTCAGAACTCATTGGCTTCCTTTGCCTTTCTTGTTCTCTGGCAACACCTTAAGTATATTCACCATACATACTAGTGTTGTTTTTCCACCACCCTCCCCCACCCAAACTGAAGTCAAGAAGTCACGGGATAGTCATTCATCATGAGTTTCGGCTCAGTAAATTCAAACAGAAATCAGAAAGAAAACAACGCCCTGATTTTGTGGAGGCGGCTGGACACTGGGAGGGTACAGGTAAGTAAACCAAAGAAAGAAGTCCCGCCAGAGTGATGCACAACTTTGGAGGTGGCTCCTCCCCCGGAAGTCCGAGGAAGACATCCAATGTCCTCCACTTTCATTCTGTAATTAATTCCCTTGAGATATGTGCTCTCACTGAACCCAAGACTTGATGGTTTTGATCCGGTGAGCTCTGGGGACCTTCCTGTCTTTCTGGCCCAGGCCCCCTCCCAGTGCTGGGGTTATAAGCACAAGCAAGGCCATGCCCAGCTTTTGAAATGGGTGCCGAGATGTGAACTCAGGTCTTTGTTTGTGCAGCAACAGCCATGTCTCCACCCCCCCCCCCACTGCTTTACTGAGCAGAGTTACTTCAAACTTCTGTGCATCCTCATATGCATCCTGATATTACTACTGGGTGTTTGAAAATGAGCCTTTTAAGCCAGTGGGCTGGCTATGGGCCTGTGTGCCTGCAGTTTTAGCTGTTCATGGGAAGAGGCTTCCCAAGAATGAAGCAAGCACAGTCAAAGCTTAATGTGTGCTGATAAGGACGTTTCTGGATATAACCAGCCCTGAAGCTGGCATTTATTTTATCCTTTTATAAAATATTTATTTATTTTATGTGAGTACACTGTAGCTGTTTTCAGACACACCAGAAGAGGGCATCAGATCTCATTTCAGATGATTGTGAGCCACCATATGGCTCCTGGGATTTAAACTCAGGACCTTTGGAAGAGCAGTCAGTGCTCTTAACTGCTGAGCCATCTCTCCAGCCCCCTATTTTATCTTTTCTAATGTACTACAGTTGACTTAAACCTACATTGAGCAATTCTTAAAAGTCATCTTTAGAATCCATTATGTTGTCGGGTCAGGTAGTTTTACTTTTGGACAGGAATCATATAACTCCCTGAATTGCAAAATCTGTAGGAAAAAGGTGCTGAGTACCCCACCTTCCCACCTCCTGGTGTTTTAATGTAAGGATAGACTTACATATTTCATCATTATATAAAACAATACTGTATACATTTACACCAAAAAAAAAAAAAAAATCATAAAATTGGTGACTTGGTTAGTGTGGGGCTTCGAATAGGAAATGTCCCCTATAGACTAAGGCCATTAAGCTCTCGTCCCCAGGGAGGTGCTGTTGATATGAGAATGTTGGGAGGTATAACCTTGCTGGAAGACGTAAGACTATGGAGGCGGGCTGTGAGGGTTTACAGCTTTGCCTTACTTCCTGTTTGCCCTCACTGCTTCCCGCTGTTGGTGGTAACCGCTGTGAGCGTCTTAGCTTCCGGATTTCTCCTTCCTGTTTCCTGTTCCTACTGCCATGCGTGCTGCTTACTGCCCCGCCCCCTTGCCACAATGTCTAAACTCATTCAAAGTAACCCAAATACTGCTTTCCTTTCACAAACTGGTGGAGGTTTGGGGAATGCCTGAAAGCAAACGACCAAACGCGAATCTGGGATGGCTTTCCTAGCTATTTTTGTCATCACACTTCAAATATTGGGCTCTCTGCAGCTGTACTCCCATTTTGTGTAAAACTCGGAATTAGCTAAGATTCAGAACTCTGAGAAGCGACACCATAAAACACACTGAGAGCTACTCACCCGCAGGTCTTGCTTTGGAGGCTGGACCTACACAGTCTAGACTACTCCATCTGCTGCATGCCTAAGCCCCCTCCGAAGTCTTTCCAGAAGATGGAAGACTGGAAAATAATCCCACCACAGCTGAGTAATATATATTGGCATATGTAGTGTTGCAGCCACATGGGATCCAGGCATGGAAATCTACCTAGCATCTTTTATCCATCAGTGTTTCTTCTCTGAGGAAGGCTAGCACAGATGTCTGCAAACCATTTCATGTCACCCACCTCTGTCTTTATCGCCTTTTGGCTCACTCAAGTTAAACCTTTTCCATACCTTAGCAGGGTGTGGTGTCACCAGTGTGAAGAGAGCAGTGAGGATCAGTGGGGCCTGAACCTGAAGAGTTTTTCATGAGGGAGTGCTGTGGCCAAGTCATGGCAGATAAATTCTCTCTTTCAGATCTTAGTGAAGAGCAGCTTCAGAATTGCTTTGGGGAGCTGGTGTTCCATCAGGCTATGGGATAGGCTTTAAATTGCTTTGATTCTTAAAATAGCTCCAAGGGGGTTGGATATATGGCTTAGCAGGCGAGGTCTAACCTTGCCCTTGTGTGCAATCACCCGTAACTCTAGTTCCTGGGGATCAGCTGTCCCCTTCTGGTCTCTGCAGTCACCAGCATGCGCATACCTATACTAGGCCCATACAGACACACTTAATACACATAAATCTTAAACTTCAGGGAGCAGATGCTGAAAAGGGCCGGTGGAGCGGCTGGGGTCTGATGGCTTGTGCTTCTTCCTAGGACAGCAGTGATGCTGTTACCTGGTGATGCTTTGGAGGGGGCAGAGTCTCGACTCACACACAAATATACATGGCAGATGGGTCAGTGATTTTGCCACTTTGATTATTTTCCAGGAAATCAATAAGCTGTTATCATTGGCTCAAAGGACCATCAAAAGAACAGATGATTGTATATAGTTTCTCAAGTCCTAAAATGAATATGTCTAGCGGATGCAAATTTGGTCGGTATCTGCAGGCCAAAGGGCTCCTTGCTATGTCCTGGGTTTAGGAATGAAGTATCCATGTGTCTTGTTTCAAAACTGTGTGTGATGCATAGTCTCCAAGGATCTGGCTAATCTGCAGGAGCTGAAGGGGAGAAGTGGAGAAAAGCTTGGCATGAGCCCAGCAATCCTGTCTATCCCTGCTTCCCAGCGCTATTGGCTGGAGTTCCTGCAGTCATATCTACTTACAAACAAAGAGAACGTGCCGCTCCCTCCATGTAGCCCAGAAGAAAAGAAAACACAAGGCTGGTGAGATGGGTCCCTAGGTGAAAGGCTTGCCTGTGTAAATACGAGGACCTGAGCTCGATCCCCCACACCCTCAGAAAAAGCCAGCATGGGGGCATGAGTTTGTAGTTTTAGCACTGGGGAGCCAGAGGCAGGTGCACTTCTGAGGTTCATGGGCTGATGAGATACCCCGTTTCGAACGAAACACCAATATTTCTCGAGAAATGACACCAAAAGTTGACCTCTGGGTTTCCCATGCTCAGACATACATGCATGTGAGTGCACATGCACACATGTGTACTTGCATGCACACATATGTGCACAGACATGCATAATACATACATGGCATTATGTAAGATAGAGAAATGCAGCTGTTTGCAGATGTTCTCAGAGTAGCCAATTTTCATGATACCGGAGAGGCTGCTTAGACAATAATATGGTCAAGAGATTTTTGAATATTTTTATTTTGTGTGTATGTGTGTATGTGTGTGTGTGTGCTCACAAATTTGTGTGCACACATATGCCTGTGGAGACCAGAAGGGAGTGTCAGAGCCCCTGAGCTGGAAGCACAGGTGAATGTGGGGTGCCCAGCATGGGTGCTGGGAACCAAATTCAGGGTTACAGCCCTCTCAACCCCTGAGCCGTCTCTCCAGCCCCATCATGAGTTTTAAAAGAAGCACTTGCTGGCAAGTTGTAAGAGAACAGGGCATGGTGACTTTAAAACGCAAGCCTAAATGAAGAATGCATGGCAGAGTCAGGTTGCAAGCAGAACCACCCCAGGTAAAGCCACCCTGGGTGCTCAGAGCTGCAGTCAGATATAGTGTTTAAAAAAATGACTTTCTGGGCAAAGTCAAATGTTTAGATCTGGCTTCTCTGAACTTTCACCTCTTTTCCTGATTGCAGACACCCCTAACTCCATAAGGACAGCGAATCTGAGGCTGCCCGAATCAGTTTATACAGACACCATTTGTTCGAAGATTTTCCTACAGGAATGAGATTGCAGAGCTGCTTTGCTTGTCTCTTAGGCATTTGCTTAGACAGAGAAGTGAGGCAAAGAAGTGACAGGGGCTTTAATTTACCCAGCTCATTTCCAGTCCTGTTGGACATTATTGCCCTCCAAGAGCGGCGAAGTCCGTCTGCTCCGTGAAGATCTGCGATGGCGATTGGCGTTTATCCATTGTTCACAGCTCACAGTAGGAGAACGCAGTCAGGTGGTAAGTGCGCCCCCCCCCCCCCCCCCCCCGTCATCTCAGTGCCTTGCAATTTGAAGAATCCAAAATCAGCATCACGGCGATGACACAGATTGTTCCTTTCAGCATCCAGCAATAGAACCTGCTCTGAAGGTCGGAGTTACCCAGACAGAGCTAAGCCCTGTGTGTGAGGTGCAAACAGGATGTGAGCCGGTACGGTACATGGGTTTACTGAGATAATTGACTTTTAGTCCATGTGCTTTTTTACAGACGATTAAATAAATAGGTCAAGAGAAATGCATTTAATTCAAGTCGTACCTGGGAATCAAGACACCAACCAAAGCAAGCCCCGATTTTTCAGTACCAATTTATTCTGTAGCTTCTGATGTTGCTGCCTTGAAATATTTCAAAAACAACCTTCTTTGGTTTGGTTTTGTGTGTGTGTGTGTGTGTGTTTGTGTGTGTGTGTGTAGATCAGAGAACTTGTGGTTACAAGTGTCATTCTTTAGGAGCTCTTCTCCTTGGTAACTTTTGTCTGCTTTTGTTTTTGTGAGATAGAATTTTTCATTGAACCAGGGGTTCACCAAGTAGGCTGCAGTGTTCCCCAGGGATATGCCTGTCTTGGTCTCTTCAGTGACACATACCACTGGGCTGTTCTGCTTTTTAATTTTTCACTCAGGTTTCGGGAATCAAACTCGGGTCCTCATGCTTGCAAGCGCTTTACCTACTGAGCATCTCTCTTTGCTTCAAAATGATGTAATTAGGACTGAAGTTGTTCCATTTGGGAGAATCACTGCTTTGTAGTTACAGATTAGAATTTGGTCCACATCCCCTAGGTGGATGGTGTGTGTGTGTGTGTGTGTGTGTGTATGTGTGTGCATGTGTACTTGCACATATGTGTACTTGCATATGTGTGTGTACTTACATGCGTGTATACTTACACATGTGTGTATGTGTGTACTTGAACATGTGTGTATGTGTATACTTGCATATGTGTGTGTACTTGCATGTGTGTGTGGGGGGGATTATTTAAGATGTTTAATATATGTATGGTGGCTTGAATAAGAATGGCTCCCATTGGCTCATATGCTTGAATGTCATCTGTTAATGAAGCTATTAAGGATTAGGAGGTGAGCTTGTTGGAGGTGTGTCACTAGAGATGGGCTGTGGCTGGTGTGGGGACGATGCCGCAGCTCCATCCCAGTGAAGGTGGAGGCTAAGAATGTGAGTACAGTCAGCACAGAGGTGGTTATAGCCCAGGCAGCTGGGTCTGCAGAGCCCCACTGGGCGGCTTTGCCTGCAGCAACAGGGCAAGTAGCTCAAACCAAAGGTACCTGGCGAGGCAGGGACATCTCCAAAGAAGACTTCTAAGAGCCCAGAAGTGAGCATTGTTAAAGATGCTCTTGAAGGCTGCCTAGTGACCTGTCTGTGTCTTGTGATGTCTACAGACATCACAGTTTTGATGACCATTAACTTAGTGATGAACCAAGCAACCAAGGGAGGGCAAACATGGTACTTAGTTGTCTCCGGGCAAGTGAGTTATCCCGAGAAAGACTTTACTGATCTTGGAGTGTACCACAGAACCTGTGGGCTAAGTAGACACCAAAGCTTCCTGTACATAAGGGACACGTTGGCTGGGAACTCTGGCCTGGGAAATAAAATAGACCACAGCAGAGCATTTTGGTCTAGAACGTACTGTCAATGTGTGGTTTGTGTGCACCGTCGATGCGCAGTCTCTGTGCACTGTCAGCATGCAGTGTATGTACACTGTGACTGTGCAGTCTGTGTGCTCCAGTTGGTGAGTATCAAGAGAGCTGTTTTGTTCTCCAGAGAAGAGCATAGATCACTGCTGCTCTTAAATTTTTGGTTACGTTGTTTGTTACTGAACTGTCTTTTAAAGACTTGCTTTCGTTTAACATCTGAAATGCATTCGATGAAGCATTTGATATGGTCTGTTAAACTACCTATGGAAAGAGTTTTTGTACATTCTGTACACACAGCCAGTAGGTATGGACGCTATCAAAATGTGTGATTATGCACATGCCATAAATCTTTTCATTTGCTGCCACGGTGCGTCCTTGGACTCACCTTGTGTTAGAGTAATTAAGCTTTGAGACTGGGCTGGAGAGATAGCTCAGTGGTTAAGGTGGCTGCTCTTCTAGATGAATAGTGTTTGGATCCCAGCTACCTATAACTCCAACTCCAGTGGATCTGACACCCTCTTCTGGCATCCACAGACACCCATATTCACTTTTGCATATACCGAAACACTCAGAGATCGCATATACGTACTACAAAATAAGGTGAGTGTGAACAAAAGCTTTGTTTCACACTAACTGTGATGTTTGGACCAATCACCAGCTATCAGCCCAAGTTTCTTGACATTTGATGTTCACATTTGATCTTTTGAGCGTTCTAAAATAGGTGCTAGTGTTTCTGTGGCTCCCAGCACTCTTGGGATACAGGGATGAGAAAAAGAGACAGAGGCCCCTCCTGAATACCTCTTACATTTTCCTAAGGTGTTCAGAATGGACAAGAAGGCCTTCTTAAAGGCAAAAATGCTCAGTCTGATGAGAAGAGACTAGTGTGGTCACAGGAGTGTATTTTCAGGTCAGAACTTAGAAAGGTCATGGGCCACGGAAGTCAGGAGGCAGTCGGGCAGAAAGAAATAGTGTTAATGAGACACATATATTGTCTGCTCGCAGTTGAGATAGTAAGAGTTGTAATTATTAAACAATTGGGTGAACTGTTTTGAAATTGAAAAGCTATGGTCACAGATATTTCAGCTAAAACTTGACATTTGCCTGTACACCTTTTGTTGCATAGAAATAGATAAATCAAATATTTTAAGCACAAAAAAGATCACATTTTAGAATAAGATTCTGGGTGATAGATATGGCAGAAAAACAGTTTCATGGGAAATGGCAAAGCATTCAAGATGTCTAGTGGATGACGAGCAGCTCTTTCGTGGGTGCTTGGAGCAGATAACTATGTGTCAAGTGGATATTTATATTCCTTCTGAATGTTCAGGCTGGGAAGATGGCTCAGTGGATAAAGTGTTTGCTGTGTAAAGGTGAGGACCAGGGTTTTCTTCCCCAGCAATCACTCAAATGTCAAGTGGGCATGGTAGCATGCCAGAAATTCCATCCTTCAAAGTGAAGGCAGAGTCAGAGTTGGCTAAATGGTTAGGCTAGCTGTATCCATAAGCTCAGAGTTCCATTGAGAGTCCTTGGTTAGCTGTATCCATAAGCTCAGAGTTCCACTGAGAGTCCTTGGCTAGGCCTGCTGTATCCAAGAGCTCGGGGTTCAGTTGAAAGCCCCTGGCTCAATGAATAAAGTGATGAGCCTTTGAGGAGGACTCTTGATGTAAGCTCAGGAGTCTACACAGACACACTTGCACGTTCACTTCCACATGCATATAAATGCAGAAAACATTAAGAGTGAAGTAACTTAAGAGAAAATTCTCTCATATTATTCTGATGATCCAGTCCCCTCTTCTTCTCCCAGTCCATCTCCCATACCCCCTGTCCACCACCAACCTCCCCTCTCACTTGGATCCACTCCTCTTTCGGTTCTCTTCCAAAAATTGTGGACCTCCCTGGGATGTCAACCATGGCATGGCAACCTCCATGGCATGGCAAATTGCAATAAGACCAGGCATACCCCCTCATACCAAGGTGAGATAAGGCAACCCAGTTGGAAGGAAAGGGTCCCAATAGTGGGCAAAAGAGTCAGGAACAGATGATTGAAGTAATTTTTTATGTGTCAGTAATCTTTCTCTTCCATAAACGACATCCTTTTCAACACTTAATAAAGAGGTGGGTGTCAACAGAGTATGTCAAAGGCTTTAGAGACCTTTCCCATTTTGTTGTCACAGAGCACAGAACAGTTGAATGCCTTGTAGTACTGTATATCTAAGCCAACTTTTTTTTTTCCCATTCCCTGTGTAAAGACACAATGACAATATGTGTCTTCATGGAGTCTTCATCTCTATCTGCAAAGGGGAAATCACAATACTTAAGCTGTTCAGTTGTGAGGGTAACAACCTGTAGTACCACAATCTGTTAAACTTATCATGAGCTCTGGAATGTTCTCATTTGTAGACCAGGTTGCCCCCAAGCCAACTACTAATTCCAGGGGCTGAATAGCTCTACTTAAAGAGGGAGAAAGGGAGAGAGGTTGGAAGGATGTACTCTAATATTCCAAAGGAGATAGAAACAGGCCCCTAGCCTACTTGGTTCCAACCTCACACCTGGTAAAAGGGACTTTTAAGAAGCACCTTTTGAACATTTTCTTTTTCTTTCTTTTTTTTTTTTTTTTTGCAAGCCACCATAGGACGTACCTAGGAAATGTATGACATCAATTAGCATACATATTAATTGTCAATCTTATTCTCAAAAACCTAATTTAGAACTGCCTCCCCGGATTCTTTTCAAAATCTAATTTGGAATTGTCCAGCTCTCTCTTCCATTGCAACAGACACTTCTTTCTAATTGCATGGCACAGGCAGAAAGGGACTCTCGTTTATTGCCTAATGGTTGGGTAATTAAACACAAGGAACAGTCATCTCCTGTGTGCACTTGTTGGAAGTTTTTAATATTTTCACTGATTTTTAATTAAAATTAAAACTACATATTAAATTATTATTGAGGTTGTGCCATTAAGTCCCCAGGAGCAGCAGACAGAATACACAGAAGAACCAGAATGAACAGGAATGGGTAAGAGGTATGCCATCAAAGCATAAAAGTGGAGTTTTAAATTTGAGATAGCAGCTTAATGGTTTATTGATAAAGCAGTTTGTCTGTCTGTGCCTTTTGCTGTTAGTTCACTCAATGGCCCTATACTTATAGGTGAGATGTGAGGTTCTGGCTACTCACTAACACAGTAAGTTATTCAACTGTTTATCTTCCTTCAAAATACCAAGGCAGCTATGAGGCTAGAGGGGAAGTGACTGTCTTAATGGCATCTTAATAAACTCCATGCAAGAGGCTGGAGGTTTATATTCACACGTGACATGTCCATTGGACCATATTCTCCTGAGGTTGCAAAGTGTTCTCTTGGAATCTGGAATGATCCATAAATCACATCCACCAGGCCATAAACATCCAGGTCACAGCAGAACTATGGGTGAAACTATGTTTAAATATAATAAAATATGGATTACTTGCATGTCCATAAAATGAAGCCCCATGGTCCAGCAGTTACAAGCCCAGAATGCAATCTACCCAATGACAGTTCATAAGACGAAAAGTTGTCTAACCCCACAATGTGCTAAATATATGGGGGATTCGGGCCTGATCTACAGTCCTCTGAGACCCTCTGATTACTCATTCTGTCAGCATTGCTCATGAGTTACGTGCCTGTGCATTCCTTGTGAATATAAATCCCAGTCTCTCTGGTGTCATTGTGTGTAGTTAGATCATTTGTGTGATGACATTTTCCATGTGCCAAGGGGGAGAGGGAGACACTTTATGGTGCTTAAAAAAACATGCACAGTTTCCTGACACCAGGAAGATGATCAAGGGCTCAGAAAAATCACAACTTGTTTTCCAACTTCTGCTCAGGAGAATATGTCAACCTCCACCTCAGCCCACTGTTAGATGAGATATTTTCTTGCCCTGATCTCACCTTCTGAATTGTTCTTATTAAATTAAGAATCAGAAACTAAATGAGCATTCTCTGTCAAGATCAATTTCTGTGTTGTTCACTGGGAGTGTGGGGACTTTCACACAGATAAAATCATAAGGACTCTAAGGATCTGTATTAGGACATGTTTGCCAGAAATGGCCAGTCAATGAGTTGACAGATGATTGTTTTAATTAGCTTTAACCGCCAACTTGACTGGAGCTACCTCAGAAAGGAATCTTAATAGAGAGATTTACAGTATCAGATTAGCATGTCTGTAAAAAGATTGTCTTGATGGTCCACTCTGGGCGTCACCGTCACTAGGCAAGTAGTGTTGGAAAAGTAGTCCTGAGTCAGATAGACCAGGATTCCAGTCTAGTTCTCCTTTGTGTGCATGAATGAATTATTGAAACTTTCTGAACTTTAATATCTTCCTCTCTGAACTGGAGACAGCAATTGGTATTGTATTAGATAGTTTTGAATATTCTGTAAAGTAATATATGAAGTCAGCATTTCTAGCTGTCATGTGATAAGTGATACAACCATCGCCAGCTGTTATTCTAATAAATGATTGATGTGCACAGACGCCTGATAAAATTGCTGTTGTGACAAGTGACGGACCCACTTGTTTTGTTTTTTTTTAACTGAGAAGAACATAAACATCTATAGTTCCACATTCCTTCAAGAGTGAGAACCCTGTATTGGAGGCAGCTTAGTCTGTAAGTAGGAGGACCTGAGTCCAGGCACATACTTGTAATACTAAAGTGGCAAGACAGAGATGGGAAGTTTCCCCAGGACTCAGTGGAGAGCCAGCCTAGTCTATTAGGTAAGCTCCTGTCTCAAAGGTCAAGGTGGATGACACCTGAAGAATGACACTCAAGGCTTACTGCTAGCTCACATGCAGGTACACACACACACAAAAACACACACACACACAAACATGCATAAACACACAGAAAAGACTGAAAGCCCTGAATTATAGCACAAAGATAAAAAAAAAAAAAACAATGAAATGTTATACATGTACTGCAATAAAGTCTAAACATATTAACCCCACACTGTTTAATGGAAGGAAGTGTGGAGAACTTGACAGGAAATTCTGCTGTACTGATAGATGAGTCTCTTCCTTGTCCTGGTTGTCTTTGCTCATGGAGACAGAATTCATGACTCCTCCTGAGAGCAGGTGGCAACCTGTACAAACAAAATTCTTCCCCCGAGCAATGGGATGATTAACGGGATGAATAGGCGGCCTTCTCCTTGTATGATCAACCTCTTTACCCAGGGACCAGAACAAACCGTTTGATATAGTTTCATGGTAAATGATGCATGCCTCTCAGCATCTGGAGATTTGAGTTCAAATTTGAAATGAACTCACAAATAAAAGTAGATGTCACTGTCTCCATTTAGCCCATATTCAGCATAGGGTCGATAGTGTCTCTGGGGGATGCTTGGAGCAGTCAAGGTCAAGGTATCAGGGACAGCTGGAGAGTGGGTCTCTGAAGTGAGTCGGGAAAGCAACAGAGAGACCACTGAGTGCGTACACAGAGTGACTTGTCACAGCTGAGAAAGCAAGACAACCTTATTTCTTAGCAACTGGGGGACTATTGAATAAACCATGATTCATTCACAGCCAAGTATCCTCGTCTAATCTTTGCCAGTTCTACATTCATAGCAAGATAAGGTGCAGTGTGGCTACTGAGAGAAAATCCTTACTGCCCGTCTCCCCATTTAAAGATGAGGGAACAGTACACACAGTGCAAGAGAGCACAAACCTGAAAGCTATATGCAGCAGTAATGGTTTCTCTGGAAGGACAGAGAAGGCATGGGAAGTAAAGTACAAGTCAAATTGTATTTTCTCTTAAAAACATAAAGAGCTGACCATCACCCAGAGCTAGGGCCCTCCCACTGCCATTGGGACCCACAACCTGCCCTCAGAGAGCTGAGCACCCAGGAATGCTCCCACTCCTAAGCCCACAGGGGAGACCCCACTTTCTCTCCAGTGACTGTACAGAGACCTGCCAGGAACTCACCGGGCACAGGAATCACGAGGATGCCTTGGACTGGAGCCTTCCAGTCTCCATCTTTGCCCAGAGCTAGGGCCCACCCACTGCCATCAGGACCCACAACCTGCCCACAGAGAACTCTTACTTCTGAGCCCACAGGAAGGACAAGGTCCAGTTAGAGACAGCAAGACTAACTAACATCACAGATAACAAGATGGCAAGAGGTAAGCACAAGAACCTAAGCAACAAAAACCAAGACAATATGGCAACATCAGAACCCAGTTCTCTCACCACAGCAAGTAGTGGATATCCCAACACACCAGAAAAACAAGATTTGGACCTAAAAATCATACCTCTTCATGATGATAGAGGGCTTCAAGAAGGACATGAATAACTCCCTTAAAGAAATACAGGAGAACGCAGGTAAGCAAGTAGAAGCCCTTAAAGATGAAACACAAAAATCACTTAAAGAGCTACAGAAAAACACAGACAATCAGGTGAAGGAATTGAACAAAATTATCAAACAAACCAGTAGCCCTCCTCTACTCAAAGGATAAACAGGCTGAGAAAGAAATTAAGAGAAAAAACACCCTTCACAATAGTCACAAATAATATAAAATACCTTGGTGTGACCCAAACTAAGCAAGTGAAAGTTCTGTATGACAAGAACTTCAAGTCTCTGAAGAAAAAAGTTGAAGAAGATCTCAGAAGATGGAAAGATTTCCCATGTGTATGGATTGGCAGGATTAATATTGTAAAAATGGCCATCTTTCCAAAAGCAATCTACAGATTCAATCCAATCTCCATCAAAATTCCAACTCAATTCTTCATGGAGTTAGAAAGAGCAATTTGCAAATTCATTTGGAATAACAAAAAACCCATTCTCAACAATAAAAGAACTTCTGGAGGAATCACTATCCCTGACCCCAAGCTATATTGCAGATCAATCGTGATAAAGACTGCATGGTATTGGAACAGAGGCAGGTAGATCAATGGAATAGAATTGAAGATCCAGAAATGAACCCACACACCTATCTTTCACAAAGGAGCTAAAAACATCCAATAGAAAAAAAAGGCAGTATCTTCAACAAAAACTGCTGTTCATCTGGCAGTCAGCATGCAGAATAATGCAAATCGATCCATTCTTATCTCCTTGTACAAAGCTCAAGTCCAAGTGGATCAAAGACCCCCACATAAAACCAGATACACTGAAAATATTAGAAGAGAAAGTAGGGAAGAGTTTAGAATACATAGGCACAGGGAAAATTTTACTGAACAGAACACCAATGGCTTATGCTCTAAGATCAACAATGGACAAGTGGGACTTCATAAAATTGCAAAGCTTCTGTAAATCAAAGGACACTGTCAATAGGAAAAATGGCAACCAACAGATTGGGGAAAGATATTTCCCAATCCTACATCTGATAGAGGGCTAGTATCCAGTATATACAAAGAACTCAAGAAGTTAGACTCCAGAGAATCAAATAATCCTATTAAAAAAAACAGGATACAGAGCTAAACAGAATTCTCAACTGAGGAGTATCGAATGGCTGAGAAGCATCTAAAGAAATGTTCAACATCCTTAGTCGTTAGGGAAATGCAAATCAAAACAACCCTGAGATTATACCTCACACCAGTCAGAATGGCTAAGATCAAAAACTCAAGTGACAGCAGATGCTGGCAAAGATGTGGAGAAAGAGAAACACTCTTCCATTGTTGGTGGGGTTGTAAGCTGGTGCAACTACTCTGAAAATCAGTCTGGAGGTTCCCCAGAAAATTGGACATAGTACTACCTGAGGATCCAGCTATAATACTCCTGGGAACATACCTAAATGAAACTCCAACATATAACAAGGACACATGCTCCACCATGTTCATAGCAGCCTTATTTATAATAGATAGAAGTTGGAAACAATACAAATGTCTTTCAACAGAGGAATGGATACAGTAAATGTGCTACATTTACACAATGGAGTACTACTCAGCTATTAGAAACAATGACTTCATGAAATTCTTAGCAAATGAATGGAACTAGAAAATATCATCCTGAGTGAGGTAACCCAGTCACAGAAGAACACACATGGTATGCACTCACTGATAAGCAGATACTAGCACCAAAAAGCAATACTCAAAAAACAATTCACAGATCTTATGAAGCTCAAAAGAAGGAAGGCCAGAATGGGGATGCCTCAGTCCTTCTTAGGAGAGCAAAATCCTCACAGGAGGAAATACAGGGACAAATAGTGGAGCAGGGACTGAAGAAAAGATTATCCAGGACTGCCTCACCTAGGGATTCATCTCACATGCAGCCACCAAACCCAGTCACTATTGCTGATGCCAAGAAGTGCTTATTGGCAGGAGCCTGATATGGATACCTCCTCAGAGGCTTTGCCAGAGCATGACAAATACAAAGGTGGATGCTCGCAGCCAACCATTGGACTGAGCACAGGGACCCCAATGGAGGAGTTAGAGAAAGAATTGAAGGAGCTGAAGGGTTTGCAGCCCCATAGGAAGAACAATAACATCAACTAGCCAGACTACTCCCCCTCCACCCCCCCAAGCTCCCAGGTACTAAATCACAATTCAAAGAGTATACACTAGGAGGGGCCCATGGCTCCAGCCACATATTTAGCAGAAGATGGCTTCGTCAGACATCAATGGGAGGGGAGGCCCTTGGTCATGGGAAGGTTTGATGCCCCAGTGTAGGGAAATACCAGGGCATGGAGGCAGGAGTGGGTATGTGGTTGGCGGAGTACCTTCATGGAAGCAGGGGAGGGGGATAGAGAGGAAACAAGAAAAGGGGATAACATTTGAAATGTAAATAAATAAAATATCCAATAAAAAAGAAGATATTGACTATCATTAAATTGTGGTGGCCTGTAAACTGTTGATATTTTGAATGATGTGCATTTTTTATTATATAAATATTTTAAAGGAATAGATATTTCCCAGGTGATTCGTGCAATTCTTGCCCAAACTTAATCATAACCACAGCTGTAACAGAAAAGGATGTTTTGTAAGTTGCTGAATTTTCTCTTAGCAGTAAAAAAGGAGGGGCTTATGGGGCTTGGGAGGTGGCTCACTTTTTAAGAGTGTTTTTCTGGTCCTCCTATAGAGGATCGAAAATTTGTTTCCCATCAGCCACATGGGTGGTTCATCATCAGAGGTGACTCCAGCTCCAAGACCCTAACATCCTCTATGGCTTCCTCCCGCACTGTGCTCACACACACACACATACTCACACACAGATGCACACATATGCAGGAATAACAATATATCACAACTCTAAAAACAATAAAAAGGCTTTCAGGAAAACGAGAACAGATTTCTCCTCTTTTTCGGCACGAGTCCTTCCCTTCAGAGCTCGGCCGGGGGTCTCCTTCTTCCAACACTCACTCCTCTTAGGAAATATATTTCTCCATCTTGTTCCATCACAACAGCTTAGTCCCTGGTGTATTATGGCTGCCATAATAAAGGACCACAGGCTGAGTGGCTTAATCAATAATTTATTTTCCCACAATGCTAGAGGCTGGGAGTCTATAATGCAGGTGTCAGCAGGACTGGCTTCCTCTGCAGCCTTCCTCCCCGCTTGGCTTAGGCAGCCAGGCTTCCTGTGCATCACATATCAACCCCCTATGGTTGGTAATGGCCTCATCTTCTATGAGAAATAAGGTGGCTTGGAGCTCATGCCCAGAACCTCATTTTAACTAAAGTCTTTAAGGCTGGCGTTTTTAAAAGGTTAAAAGTTAAAACGGCAAAGTCTGCGACACTGGGTGTGGGGAGTAGGGGATGAGGAAGAGAACGTGAAGCTGGATCTAAGATGACTGAGCCAAAGAGATAAGGTGAAGAACAAAGCTGTGGGCCACTGACCATAGGCAAGCTCCTCTCTCTCCAAAACCCTCGAGCACCATGTGGAAGGTACCATTGTCCTTCTGCGTATCCTTGCTTCTAAGGCATGTAATCATTAAGAGAGTAAGTTACACACAAGAAGGTCTTCTAACAAGTAGCTACAACAAGAACACTCCACTCTCTAAGTACCAGGTAACGAGAAAGAATGCCGCTACATGCTGGAGGCTGGCACGAGTTATTTCTCTACCATGGGAATAGCTACAAGCTGATCAATCACGTAAATGTGAGAACAAAGGGCACTCGGTATAATTAACATCCAGACGAACACCTGCAAGGCTTAGACAGCAATGCCAGCCCCCTAGCCAGCAGTGAAGACCAGGAGCTCACAATGCATAGATGGACAGATGAGGGGTTCAGCTGTTCCCACCAGTGTGGGCAGCACATGCCCGCCTACCCGGTTGGGCCAAGGGATGTGCACACTGTGTGACTCTTCTGTTGGAGTGGCTCATGGTAGCCTAGGGAATTAACTGGTCTCCATAGAGATGACCCCAGCCTTTGTCCTCTTTCTGCTGTGGTCTTAAGAGAACCCTAGACAAGGAAGTCTGATGGCTTTTCCTCTTGGAAACACTTCCTACTTTCCAATGCTTTCCGCTTTGATTTCTCATTTTCCTTCAGCTTCTCATCGGTAAAAATTCTTAATAAAGCCCGTTTCTGCTTTGTATAGGTCTACATATGTATGTCTGCAGGTGAGGGTCCACGCCATCAACCTTATTAGTATGAGATAACAGACTCAGAGCCGCTGTCCCAGGAGGACTTTTGATGGCTGTGAGTGTCTGGCATCTTAGGCTTTTGAGTTGTATACAGCTGAGTCATGAAAGGTCCCATTGTACTAGAAAAAAAAATCTGTCTGTCTGTGTCTGTCTGTCTGTCTGTCATCTATCGATCTCCTATCTTTTGCCTATCATCATTATCATTGTTTCTTTCTAGGGGATTGCACATTATCTTCCTAGAACATTGTCTCACAACCCTCTTTAGAGATGGAGCTTTTGCAAATGCATTTAGAATAGGTCCTCCCTGAGGAGAGGGGATACATAGGAAAAAACCCAGGGCGAAGGCAGTTTATGGAGATGGAGGTGGTATGACTAGAAGCCAAAGTTTCCAGGGATTTGATGGCCACTATTAGCCTGGACCAATGCTCAGAGCAGATTGGGCTGAAGCCTCCAAAAAGGATGGATTCTGCACACATCTTGAGTTAGCACATCTGTTCCCCAACTGTGATTGAAAACACTTTGTTATTTTATTCTATGCAGTTTGTGGAAAATTGTGTGTGTGTGTGTGTGTGTGTGTATCCCTGTGTGCATATCTGTGTGTGTGTGTCTGTCTGTCTGTCTGTGTGTCTGTCTGTCTCTCTCTCTCTCTCTCTCTCTCTGTATCTCTCTCTCTCTCTGTGTGTGTGTGTGTGTGTGTGTCTGTCTGTCTGTCTGTCTGTCTGTCTGTCTCTCTCTCTCTCTCTGTGTGTGTGTGTGTGTGTGTGTGTGTGTGTGTGTAAGTGCAGGGACATGTGGGTCACAGACAACTTGGGTGTTTGCCTTCTTCATCTTCCAGCCTGTTTGAGACAACATTTCCTATTGTTGTGTGTGCCAGACTAAGCTGGCCCCTGAGCTTCTGGGGTTCTTCTCTTTCTACTTCCCCTCTTGTCATAGGAGTGTGGGGATAACGGATGTGCACACACAGTCAAAACTCTCATGCACATAACAGAAACGTTTTTAAAAATGTGGTGAGATGGGGAAGCAATTGTAGAGGATGCCTGGTGTCATTTTCCGGCTTTTACATTCATTTACATACAAAAAAGACTAAAAATGTGATCACTAGATTACTGTAAAAATAAGGTATTTAGAAACCTTCTCTACCTTGTTCTGAATCCTATCCATCAAAATAGTGTCAGATGCATGATGGGGAAATAGTTCATTGTTTTGTACCTGCAATGTGAAGAAAAAAAAGTGTGTCTATTTTTAGAGCTTTGAAAAATATATCACCAAATTTCACATCACGGGATTTTCAAGCATCAAACAAAAGAAATGGCTATTTTTCCCTTTGCAAATTTATTCAGTGTAGCTATAGCAATTAGATTTGTGTGATCCCCGAGTCCTCTCAGATGCAGTAATCTCTCATGAGCCCGGAAGTAATTTGACATGCAAGCTTCCTGCTGTAGTGATTTTAGACTGCCCACGATGCCAGCAATTATTTTGATTTTTGTCTTTGCTTTGGTACGAGTCAGACTAATTAGATCACACGTGGGCAGAGGAGACAGAAGTTAACAACTTGACAATGCTTGATTCGAGTCATGCTTATATTTTAAAAGTAACCATTGTAGATTATGATTCGATGAGTATTTCCCATCAGAAATATTAGTAAGAGAGAAAGGAAATGTGTAATAATGAAGATGATTTCATCTACAGCTACTAAAAATGATTCCAAGTGGTTAAAGCAAACAACAAACAAACCAAGAACAAATAGAAGACAACGTAATTTCTTTACCAGCTCCTGGGAAAGGCTCACATTTGAATGGTTGGAAAGGAAAGTTCGCCCCTGACACATTCCAAAACGGAGCTCATAGGGGTCCTTTTAAAAACTAGGTGATCAGTTATTATCAAGATAAGTTAAAAGTAGACAAAAAAGTGCACACACACACACACATGTACACACACCACCATATACAAACATTCTCATCACACACATACATACATACACACTCCCACCCCCTCACATTCCCACACCACACCACACACACATACACACACACACACTCCTGCACTACACACATACATTCCCATACACACACACTCACACACACACAAAACTCACACATTCCCACACCACACACACACTCCCACACACACCACACACATATTTCCACACTACACACACATACACACACCACACACATACTCTCACACCAAACACACACATTCCCACACCACACACACACATACACACTCCCATATACACACATTCTCACACCAAACACACACATTCCCATACCACACACACACATACACACACATTCCCACACCACACACATACACACACTCCACACACACACATACACACACTCCACACACACACACATACACACACACATACACACAGTTCACACACACACACACACACACTCCACACACACACACACACACACACACACACACACACACACACACATACACAGTCACACCCCCTCTTCCCACACCCTCATGTCCCCCACACATATGTTCCAGCATGCATTGCCTACCGTGGTACTGTCATACTGCTGCACTGAAGAGAGAACTGAGCCCTCTGTCTGGCTCTCGTTCTATGTGGTTCATTTTCTGTTCTCTTCTCCACCACTTTTGCTTAGAGACACTTTCAGATGCAGAAGGTTTATTCAGGGCAAGAAAATACTTTGTTTAAAGTGGAGAAAAACAGAGAAGCAGCTTTCAAATTAGCTGCCCTGGCCTATAGGTCTATTCCCCAGCTTCCAGCCTGCGTAGAGAGAAGGACCGAAACTTGAGAAGGTCAGTGCTAGCGAACAAAACCTACACTATGTTCCAAAGCTTCCAGAGCAACACAAAGGGGACCAGGAAAATGGTTCAGCTAGAAAACTCGGTGCCATGTGCACAAAAACATTATAAACAAATGTAAAGTAATTAAAAACAACCGTGAACTCAGGGTCTGGACAGAGGGCTCAGTTGTGAAGCACCTGTACTCTTGCTGCGGATCAGAGCCCGGCTCCTGACATTCATGCTGCATGGCTCCTAACCACCTGGAACTATCTCCATGGGGATCCTGTGCCCTCTTCTGGCCTCTGGAGGCACCTGAATGTGTATGCATGTACCCACACACAGACACATGCACACACACATACTACACACAGACACACATGCACACACATGTACCTCCACACAGACACACATGCACACACATGTACCCACACATAGACACACATGCACATACATGTACCCACACATAAACACACATGCACATACATGTACCTCCACAGACACACACATACATGTACCCACACACAGACACAGACACACATGCACATACACACAGACACACACATGTGTACCCCCACAGACACATGCACACAATCATGTACCCCCACACAGACACACATGCACACACACATGTACCCACACACAGACACACAAGCACACACACATGTAACTATACACAGACACACATGCACACACATGTACCCACACACAGACACACATGCACTTATACTTGAATAAAGTCTTCATTAGGGATACTATTGCAGCAATGAAACATCATCACCAAAGCAAGTTCTGGGGGACACAGTGTATTTCACTTCCACTTTCACATCACTGTTCATCATCAGAGGAAGTCAGGACAGGAACTCAAGCAGGGCGGGAACCTGGAGGCAGGAGCTGATGCAGAAGCCATGGAGAGGCGCTGCTTACTGGCTTCCTTCCCATGGCTTGCTCGCTCTGGTTTCTTAGACAACCCAGGTCCACAAGTGCAGGGCAGGGCCCTCTCACATCAATTGCTAATTAGAAAAATGTCCTGTAGTCTGTCCTTTCAGATGACTCTAGCTTGTCTCAAGTTGACATAAAACTAGCCAGGGCACCTTCTCCCCCAAACAAACCCTCAAAGAATTGGAATGAGCTTTCAGACAGCTGAACACACAGAGGACCATAGAGAGGGTCGTGCTTAGAGAACACAGAAGTCCCATAGCTCTGCTTCTTTTCCTCACCCTGCAGATCTTTCATCTAAGTTCTTTTAAATTATCCTTTATACTAGGTATAGGCAATGTGTTTCTCTTTGTTCTTTGATCTATTCTAGCAAACAGATAAATCCACAGAGGGGATCATGAGAACCTTTAAGCATAGCTGACTACACAAACCTCAACCTGTGTTTGCATTTGGCATCTGAAGTGGAAAAGCCTCTGGAATCTGATACCAGCTCCCATCAGGTTGAATTAGCTAGAAGACGCCACAATGGCGCCTACTGAAGAGGCAGCTGCAGAACTTCGTGGTGTGGGTGTCCTAGCTATGTTTCTGTAGCTATCACAAAACATGGCCAAGGCAACTTATCAAAGGACGTGTTTAATTGGGCTTATGGTTTCAGAGGATTGGAGTCCGTGAGGGTGGAGTATAGTGGCAGGAACCACTGAGAATGCATCTTGATCTGCAAGGCAGGAATCAGATGTGAGCGGCATATGTCTTTTGAAACACCTCCAATCCATCCCAAAACAAGTCCAGTGAAGACCAAGTCTTCACACGTATGAGCCAATGGAACTGTTCCTCATTCCAAGACTGCGGGGAAGAACCTGGCATTGTTATCTGGAAAGAAGAGCCTGGATTTCTCTTAATACACATTCTTACAGAGCCAGGCCCATGCTTTTGACTTGCTACCATTCCTTCCTCAAAAGACACAATCCCACATGTCAGCTTCCAGGGGACGGGCAGGCAGGATGAGGGTGTGTGCTTCTGAAGTCTGAATAGTGGTCTGGGGACCCGGGATGGTGCTGTGGCTGGGTTATGTGTGCCTCTGTACAAGCAGATACTTGGTTAAGTGCAATGTAAAAACCCTCTGACTTAGGCAATGACTGGTGGTCTTGTGGTTCTGCTGTTACCTAGAAATAGTCAGGTAAGGGTAAGGCTGTGTGATCTGTATTGGAGGAAGCAGTCGGAACTTGAATGGTGGTCTGTGTAGTTGGATGGCAGATTTCAGGTAGTTTGGAGGAGGAAATGGGAAGATGGGGCATTGAAGAAACATAGATTTAGGGCTGGACGGGTGACTAGGAAGTTAGCAGGGCTTTCTATTCTTCTAGAGGACAGAGTCCAGAGCTACATGGTAGCTCACAACCCTCTGTAACTCTAGGTCCTGGAGATTCAACACCCTCTTCTGGACTTTATGGGTACTTCATGTTCCCAAGCTTCCTCCCAAGTCCTCCTGAATGTGTGTGTGTGTGTGTGTGTGTGTGTGTGTGTGTGTGTGTGTGTGTGTGTGTGTGAGAGAGAGAGAGAGAGAGAGAGAGAGAGAGAGCAGTTCTTAGGTCTGGCTGAATGGGAGCTTGCTCTGTAGACCAGGGTGGCTCAGACTCAGAGAGATCTGCCTAGATTCTAGGATTAAACATGAAACATAAATTCTTTTACTAAAGAGCCCCCCCAAGACACCAATTTCCTCAGCAACACACTGGCTTCAAGAAATGGTAAAGGAAGTTTTTGTAGCTAAAGAGAGATGTGATTTTCTGGAGTCCCGGGCCCATAGGAAGCGGTGGAACACTCTGGAAAGAATCAATCAATGCACAGTGAGTGTCAAGATTCAAGTTTTCTTTGGATGCTTAAAAAATATATATACAATCCTATAGAATTCACTTAGAAAGAAGATGCAAAATTATAAAGTGCAGAGGTGACAAATAAGATCACACACCACCACTAGTTTCTTACATTGTAAACAAGGGTGTGCTAGTCACTAACATAGGTAAATAAAAAGCCATCTGCTAATTGGATTAAAAGCAAATAGAATAAAACATCCAGCCCCATGCTTTCTCTGCAAATACGGTACTTTATGTCCAAAAGTAGAAACAATAAGAACCTTCAGATAGTAGGAACAGGTGTGCCGAGCTTCTGGCACTTGAGACTGTTAGTTGTAAGCAACAGATGTCACAACTTAGTTGTTTAAAGGGAAAGGGCTTTTCTGAAAGCAGCTCACAGTTTCCATGGGAGAGGTGGAGAAACAGGGCAGAGACTATGGATTGAGAAACAATGTCTCAAAGCAGCTGTTTGGAAACACAATTATCCTAGGAAGACATGGACACAGGAAGTTGGACCACTAATAACACTGATGGCCCAGGATGCAGCAACCGCCCCCTCCCCGTGCTCTTTGCTGCCCCCTAGAGCATAGGTGGAGTTATTGTGAGTCCCAGGCATCTTCCCTGTATGGATCCTGCCTGGACACACACGTTAGAAAGGCAGAGTTTCAGGACTGGCCTGCGTATTTCTTAGTGTCAATAGACTCTTCGACAGCTTCAGGATATTCAAAAAGGAAGCTCTGACTCAGAAATTGGGGACTTTTCTTCCAGACATGAAGGGGATGGCTTGAGATTCATCCCTGCCAGGACAAAAGCGATGAGTTGGGTAGTTGTCCTACTCATGATGTGCGCTTGATCCCCAAGACAAGAAGCATTATGTATTCCCCTCCCAAAACACTGGTTTTTCCATAAAACGGTTTTATGTTGAGTCAGCTCTGATTCAGCAAGATGACAGCGGTGAACTCTTGATTACAGAATTTTGTATCAAATAGGCCATTGTGATATCATTATGCACAAGTCAGTTTGTATGGCAATTGTTATTTTAAGGGAAGCCATCTCAGCCGGAAGCAGTGGGGTAGCAGTAGCTTCTTGGGTAGCTTTTAACTTTGTTTTTGAACTCACTGAAAACAGAAAGGTTGAGATGTAGGTCCACATCACGCAGTCTGATCCTCCCAGCAAAAGGGGCGTGGTCTTCCCGGTGTGACCTGAATCTGCTCACAAGAGTCCACCACAGTTGGACACCCTGGACCACTGTTGATCTCCCTCATAGGAGGATAGGGTGGCAGGGTCTTTGGATTCTCAATTAATATCCAGGCACTCCTCGAAGCCATTTGCATTCAATCCAGCTCTAATTGCACGTGGCCTGAAGTTTCAGCCTAGGGTAAAAGACTTGGGGAGGTTAACTGGGAAGTGCTCCATTTACAAAGCTGTGCGGAGCCTCGTCTGGAGTGGGTGCTCACGTTCCAAAGTGTTTTCTTTGGGAGTATCCATGATCCTGCCTGTAATCCCTCACCTGTGCTAAGTACAAAAAAAAAAAAAAAAAAAAAAAAAACCAAAACAAAAACATCTCATTGGTTCCTCAGGGTGAACTTTTTTCAGAATCAAACAGATCTGTTACTAGGATCTCAGAAGAAGATGGTTTGCTTAGCGCTCTCTCCTACCAGGGGAAGAAACCAATGGGAAGATGTTGGGCATAATGAATAGGGTTTGTAGATCGGCTCCACTAGAGAGATCTCATGACTCTATCACTTTGGATCGGGGAGATCATGGCTGGGAAAGGCACCTTTGGAAGGAGTTTTCCCTTTTCTCAAAAAGACCGAATCCACAAAAGAGCCCCATACTTCCTGATTAAGATTTAGGTCTGATAATAAAAAGGGAAATGAAGATAATACATATTTTATGCCCCAGCCTCTCTGGCAATGATGAATATTTCTTCATGCCCCGAGGACAGAGCAGAAGCTATTGTTTTGCAGTCATCTGTGGATATGAAATACAGTCCCCCGTGGAACACAATAGATCAGCCGTGCAGGTTTACGATCTGTCTCCGCCTCGTTTCCTCAGAGATCTGTTATCTGGGATTCATCTCGGATTAATTACTCAGGTGTTTTGTAGTTACTTTATTCACAGAAATAATCTTGCGCTGAATTTTGGTACAGACAAACCACTTTATCAGGACTTCTTGGGCCGGTGAGATGGCTTACCAGCTAAAGGTGCTGGATGTATACATCTGGTGATGCTTGATGTATGCACCTAGTGATCTGAATGATTCCTGGAACCCACATAAAGGTAAATGGAGAAAACAGACTCCCTAAAATTGTCTTCTGACTTCCACATGAACTCTGAGACTCATGTACCACCCCCAATAATGCATGTCTCACAATAACTATGATGATGATGATGCCAAAGATTTCCTCCTTTGTGACTTATGTATGTCCCTACTCCAGTCCATGAGGAGAAAACCCCAAGACTGCCTATGTGACTCACGCTTAATTTCCAGTGAATCGGTAATCCCACCACACATTATGTTATCTCCTAAAGTGTGGGACACGCGCAAGACCTGTGTGGACAGGCACAGCTTTGAGTATCGTTAGTTCAGGAGAGGAGGATACAAGAATCCCTTTGTAGTATTCTCCCCACAATGCTGGGAATGACGGAACATCCATTTGGTGCCGTCTTGTTTGTGTGTCTTAATCAAATGAAGGACACACCCTTGGTCAGAGCCATCCACAAAGAAGAAGAGTCTTTGTTTGGAATTTCATAATTCTAATTTAGCGCGCGCTCTCTCTCTGTCTCTCTCTGTCTCTCTCTGTCTCTTTTTCTCTCTTGGCTCTGTGTTTGTCTATGTTATCTCTTTCCCTCTGTATTTACTTCAATATACGTTTACTTTTTTCTATTTATATATAATTTAAATCTTTGGTTTATGATGTACTAGGGTAGCTTGCCTTTTTCTACTTCTTTCTTCCAACTTTCTCCACCTTTTCCCCCCTAACCTTTCATCCCCCCAATACTAACTAGATAAGAGAGGAAAAAAGGATAGAGGAGAAAGAAAAGAGATCCTTGAACAAAGGGGGCAATGTTATCATTAGATTATGTCTTGCTGATTAGGAGTAAGTTTGATCTTTGCTGTCAGGATAACTAATTTCTTTTTCTTCTTGTTTTCTTCTTTGTCTATGACTAACTAACAAACTATGATCATCAACAACCAACAATTCACAACAACTCACCAACAAACAACCCAACAAACAAACACCACCATGTCACAATCCAGATCTATACAAAGGCACACTGTAGTGACTAAATCAGCATTGTCTCCTTAAGCTCAGGTATTTGTGCACTTGGTCTCCAGTAGGTGGCGCTGTTTGGGGGAGAGGTTATGGGACCTTTAAAAGGCCGAGCCTTGTTGGGGGAAGTACATCACTAGAGGAGGCTTTACAGCTTTTCCCTACTTCCTATTTTCTCTCTCTATTTCCTGTGTGCTTTTCTGGATGGAAATGTCACTAGCCAGCTTCCTGGTCTGGCTCCTATTGCTATGCCTACTTCACCATTATGAAACCATAAGGCAAAATGAACTCTTTCTCCTTTAAGTTGCTTTTGGTCACAGTGTTTTAACTTCAGCGGCAGAAAAGTAACTAGCACAAACACAGACTAGACTTTCCAGAGACTGCAGCAGCCTCGTCTGAGACCCAGCAGTCTTTAGCCAAAGGAACAAATCTCACATCCCGAGGAAGGCAGGACAGAAATCTGGAAAGGACACAGCCCCTTAGGACAGTCTTAGATGTTGAGTTTCTGGTCATGCAAGCGCCTTGCCCCCAGGCTTCTTGTTCAGTGAAAAATATATTACGTGCTGCAGAACCCACTTACCTAGGTGCCCTCCTGAATGTATCCCAAACACCTCTCTCGCTGCCTGCCTCTTCTTCCTAATGACTTCTCCCCAAGACAGCTATGCACTGTTTGCAGTGATAATCACCAACACCAAGGTTACTTACTGGAGAAAGGTTCACATTGGCTCAGTGTTCCAGAGCATAAGAGTCTATCCTGATAGGGAGGCTTCACAGCAAGACGCAGTCATGGTAGCTGGGGCAGGAAGCTAAGACACCATATCCTCAACTGTAAGCACAGAGCAGAGATCAAAAGGCTTTTTGCACATAAAGCTCTAGCAACATAGTTTCTCCAGCAAGGAAAACTCCAAACCTCTCCAGACAGCACCGCCATCTGGGGACAATGGGGGACATCTTTCATTCAAGCTGCCATGGCTACATTCGTTCTAGCCCTTTAGAATGTTTCTAATGTCTGAGCCTTCTCACGTGCCATCCCATGCCTGCTGTGCTGTCCTTCCCATCTCAACACATACAACTTCACCTTTAAACTGTTTGGGTTGTGGGGAGCCTCCACTCGGAGCACTCACTGGTCACCTTGACCTTTGCCCTCCCACCATGGCCATGGAGTTTGGTGGACTGTCTGTTTTCTTCATTAGGCTCTGCCCCGAGAGCATAGGAACTGTCCACTTTGCTTAGTATGACAGTGTTCTTAGGTCCTTGCACAGTGCTGAGTATTTCTTTCATGGCATTAAAAAGAAAACAACATGTATTTGGTATGAGTCTCACTTCTGTTGCTGAGATAAAGCATCCTGACCAGAAACAGCGCAGGGGAGGAAGGGACTGGCTTACTTACAGATCTGGGTTGCAGTCCAGCATCAGGAGGAAGCCAAGGCAGGAAGAAACCCAAGCAGCCAGGCACAGTGCACCCAAGGTTAAGACCAGAGAGAATAGAAGCTCTCATGTGTTCCGCTTGCTCTCATCTAGCTCTCTCCTTTCTTATAGGCTCTTTCAGGATCCCCACCTAGGGAATGGTGCTGCCCACAGTGGGCTGGGTCTTCCTGTGTCAGTTAATACCCAAGACAATTCTCACAGATGTACCTACAGGCTGATCTGATCTAGACGCTTTCTAGGTTGAAATTCTCTTCCTGGGTGATTCTAGGCTGTGGCAAGTTGACAGGAGTAACCAATGCCTTCTCCCCCCAAATAAAGGAGCTCACAGGCAGCTGTCCCACCAAAAAGTCCTATCCCCAGTCAAATGTCTATCTCCTTTACTTTAGTACTTCTAAGAAGACATATAGCTGAGGCAGGAGGAAGTTGTGGTTGAGGTTTCAGAAACTTTTCAGGGGGAAATATTGAAGAATTTTGTGGATATTTTGTGACCTCCCATCCTTTCAGAGGGTAATGCTAATAGATCCATTTCCATAGACCTAGCCAGATGCTGTAGATTTGAATTCTTAGAAATGCAGACCAGGTCTTCAGCAGGTCACTACAGCTGCTCTGCTTCCTCATGGTCATGTCAATCCCAGAGGAAAGAGTTGATCCTACACAAGCCTATAAATTGCCAGGTTTACAAACAATTCTGTTGTTGTTTATGTTTTAGTAGCTTTAATCATAAATTAGGTGTGTACCTCCAAACAGCTGTACAGTCTTTGGATCTCTGTATCTAGCTGTGCTTAGAAGAACCACAACTCTACAGCCTCTGGTCCCCATGTTTTAGGTCTTTAAGTTTTCAGCTCAGTATATCACCTTCCTGCTTCTGACAACATGCCATAACTTCCCCATTGTGATGGACTCTAACCCTCTGCAGCCGTAAGCTAAAATAAAGCCTTTCTTTCTTAACTTGCTTTTGGTCCTAGTGTTTTGTCATAGCAACAAGAAAAATAGCCACAGTGTTTGTTGATTCTGAGATCTCAGTTGGTACAAGTGGATAATGTGAGGGGGGGGGAATTAATTTATAGTGATCCCTTAATATCTTAACAGCACCCTGGAGCCCTTTGTTTATTTTAACGGCTCTCTGTAATGTATGTTCAGTGGTGTTTACTGAAACATAGTTTGAGAAAACATGTAGAAACAAAGGAGAGTGGGAAGCTGCGGAGAGAAGGAAAACAAAAACAAAAACAAAAACCAAAGAGCAAGAGGGAAACAAGGGAAGAAAGAAACCAAGTCTTCACAAGGTAAAGGATATTTCAATAAATTATAAAGAATGCTATCCAGGTATTTAAAATGGGTATTGGTGTTTTTGTGGGTTAGCATGGTGCATCTTTAGCTTATTAAATGCAAATTGAAGTGTAACTTGCATAGAACACACACACACAGACACACAGACACACAGACACACAGACACACACACACACACACACACACACACACACACTTGCTCTTGACTTTACAAAATGACCAGACTATGATAAACAGACCTATTAACTGCCTTTTGCCAATATATTTATTACTGCAAGAGCAAAACAGCAGCAGTCCACGCTGGTCTGGAACTCAATCCTCCTGCCTCTGCCTCCAAAGTGCTAAGTTATAGGTGTGCACCCATCATGCCTGGGTCTCCTTTTTTTTTCCTGTGAAAATTAACACCATTATGAATATTTAAGCGAAGTTGATCCGATGAACAAGCAAGCATCATGAATGTTCAATAAGAGTTTACAAACATTATTGTAAACTTATTTTGAGCAGATGCCAACCTCAGCATTTAAAAGTCAATAAGATAACTGGAGACTGCTGTTAATGCATCTGATACAAAGGAGGCACAGGAATGACCTCTGCATTCATTATCCGCCAGCTTTTCCTCCCCTGGCTGCTGTGTGCCTGCTGCTCTGTGTTGCTTTATCCCCCACTGGGTCTCCTTTGGTTATGTAAGAGCATCATAAAACAAGACAGCAGATGTGCTTGACACCTAAATAATCTAAGTCCTGCCCATTAAAGCCAAGATCAATAGTGTGGTAATGACTTTAACACAACTTTCTTACTTTCCCTCTAGCTCAGTAGCTCTCGGTCTTCCCAATGCTACGACCCTTTAATATAGCTCCTCATGGTGTGGTGACCTCCAACCATAAAATATTTTCATTGTTACTTCCTAACTATAATTTTACTACTTTTATGAATTATAATGTGAATGTCTGTGCTTTTGTTGATTTTAGGTGACTCCTGTGAAAGAACTGTTTGCCCCCTATCCCCCCAAAGAGGTGACCCTCAGGTTGAGAATTCTAGCTGAAGCCACTATGCTTGGCTTTTGGGCATGTTGCTCCCACTTCTACTTCTGTTTTCTCCCTTTTCTGTGTGACTTTCGCTTTTCGGATTCTTATGATGATACACACGTGCCTCACACTCTCTGCCAGTCGTTATCTGCAGAGCTTGAACTATTTGACTAAACTACACCTACAAAGACCCCTTTTCCAAAGAAGGCTCTCCACATGTTTCTGGTGGCTGAATCATGAGATAATGTAATCCACTACCGTGAGGCTGTGCAGGATTTACACAGCCCAGGATCTCAGCCCGTAGAACAGTGCTGGCCACACTGAAAGCCAGTCTTTCCGTTTATTAACCCAGCTCAGAAAACCCCCTCGAAGACATGCCCAGAGGCTCGCCTCCGAGATGATTCCAGATCCTGTCAAGTTGATAGTCAGTATTATCAAGTGACTTATAATGGAACGCTTGCTCCCCACTGACTTCCCCCATTCGCCCAGTCAACATGCATTTGGCAAAGAAGGAGACGTCAGCTGGATACTAATGCTCATTCCTTTCTGCTTCCCAGGGATAGATGCAATGGGACCCGTCTCCTCATGACACCAAGCCATCCCCACCATCATGGGTTGTGCCCTCAAATGTGATCCCAAATTAACCCTTCCTTGGGTTGCTATGCTTGAGTGTTTTGTCATAGCGATGGATCAGGAAAGTGTAACACCAGCCTATCACATGCTGAGGCCAGGAAGGAGCTGGGATGTAGTTGCATTTCAGTCTTCCTAAAGGATGCCCAGCTAGGAAGGAGGCCTGGAGAAGGCATTCTAGCAAGCAGGAAGCATGTGGGGGTACACAGAAAAGGAGAATGTGCCCACTCTCGTTTCCACTTCACTGCACCCCAGGCAGAGAGCCCCTCAACCAGGGGCTTCAGCACAGAGAGGCAGAGAGACAGCAGGTCACATGTTTGTTTGTTTGATTCTTTTTTTCCTCCTGATTTAGCAAAAGTATTTGGACCAAAAGACCCATAATTGAATTATCTTGCTTCCTTTTCCAAACTGGAAACTTAGTGGAATTAGAAGGATCCCAGTGACCACAGAACATAGTTTTAAGTTCCTGTTGAGTTTGACCATGATCGAGGTACCAGGAGGAAGCTGTGGCCAGTGCTATCAGAGGCATCTGCATACGTCTTCGATAAACATTCCCAGGCTAATATGAGAATGCTCCCTTCGGAATTAGTTATCATGAAGGATGGACCCATGTTTCCAGAGATGCCCCCATGAACATCCTGAGCAATCACACCATGGTTAGAAAGCCCACCCCTTTAGTTTAATGGTCTATGGTTATAATTTCTTAACTTTCAGACGAAGCACCCTATGTTTTGTATTGACTCTCACAGGTTTTATTGTGAGTTCACCTCACTTCAATACTTTTGTGATAATTTGCAGTTATTTTGGTTTTCCTTGGGGAATAGCTTTTGCATTGGTAAACTGAGTTTTATAAGCTTTTTAGGACAGAGAATATAGACTTTGGGGACATCACTGAGGTCTGACTTTACATCCTACCATTGCTGTTTGCCAGCCCGAGTTAGCACATCTCCAAATGTCACTAGGACTATCCCTCTGGGTTAGACCTTTGAAAAAATGAAAATTGCTCATGTAAACATTGTGGGTCCCCAGTTCCATGCTTGACACAGGGATCCACACATAGTCTTCAAGATATATTCTTAGTCTGTGGAGACAGGGTGGGATGATGCAGACCTTATAGACTGAACATCTGGCCATATGAAGCAAGTATTGCCAGTGCCTGAGGGCTCCAGGTGAAGATGGGGCTGGGTAGGCAGATAAGCCCCTGGTCTCCTGGCGTTGCTCTTCAGATGATAAAGGAGATACAAGAAAACATGCAGCCATCCAGACATCCAGACAGTAACAAATGACAGGAGGAAGACTACATGGCTCGAGAGAGAGATGGAACAGCCTATATCCAGGCAGGATGGGGAATGCCTTTGGATTTGGAGCTAGGCGAGAGAGCTCTTTAAGGAAGCTACGTGGATGCTTAAGCCACATGGTGTGATGGGAAAGCTAGAAGCTCATAGGAGAGGGCGAGTCTCTTAGGCACAGGGGAGCAGAGGGTGGGTGTTGAGACTGGGGAGTATGTGTGGGACATTTGAACACCTCCCATTTGTCACCTTAGAATGGCGGCAGCACTTGGTACTTAGGAATGCTATGGTCCTATTTCATAAATGCTTGATACTGCCTGGAGAATGTGCTAAGGGAGAAGCAAAAGTGAGCTGATCATGGCCATTGAGGGAGAGCTATAATCCATCAGCCGTTCTAGTGGATGATGACGGACAGGCCATGGAGGGGTGACATTACTCTTTATTTACGTGGAGATTTCAAGTATAGGGCTTGGGACATAGTTCAGTTTGTTGTAGGCTTGTCTGTCACACACGAGGCTGTAGGTTCTAAAGCCCTGAACTAAGTCAACCAGGCACAAAGACACACTTCCTGTCAAGCCAGGACCGAGGAGGAGGAGTCTAGAGTGTGAGCCATCCTTGGCTACATAGGGAGTTTGATGCCAACCTGGGTCGCATGCGACCCTGTCTCAAAATATTAACTATGAATTATTTTGGGGACAGTCATTAAAAATAATTTTTTTTTAAAATGAGGTTGAGGAGGCCAGTTTGCTGCAGGGTTAAAAATTTAAAAAAAAAAAAAAAAAAAAAAAAGGAAAGGGAGAGAAGATGTTTGGTCGTCTTGTCTCTTCAGTGATGAACAGCGGGAGGCAGGGGGCTGAAGATGAATGTGCTTCAGAATGTAATTACAGCATTTTCCTCTTAAAGGCTGACATCAGTCCATTCTATTTTTAAGATTTTATTTACATGAGTACACTGTAGCTGCCTCAGACACACCAGAAGAGGGCATCAGATCCCATTACAGATGGTTGTGAGACACCATGTGGTTGCTGGGAATTGAACTCAGGACCTCTGGAGAGCAGTCAGTGCTCTTAACCGCTGAGCCATCTCTCTGGTCCATTCTTGAGATGGAAGTGGTATCAGTGCAAGGCCATTCTTCACTGGGAGACTGTACTGGCTTGCTGCAAAACTTCTCTGAGTGAAGAGACCACTGTTCCATGTTTGTGCCCTCCCACGTGCCTCATGCCCATCAGCGTTCCAAGCATGACCACATCTCTTCCAGGACTCGTGTCAGTCTCCTCCAAAGGAACACACTTTGACCTAAATCAGGTTTTTGTAGGGTGCTTCCCTAGTCCTGGTTGCTAAGCATGTACACACACCTCTATTTTCTCTTATCCCATCTGTCTGTCTGTCTGTCCATTCACCAGGTTCTAACCAGCCCATCCCTCCTGCTATCTCTCTCTGTGTGCGTCTCTGCATATATCCAAGTATGATTTATCATTTATTCCGGAGTAGCCAGCACCTTTTCTCTATGAAATTCAGAAAAGCAGAAGGAGTGTTAGTTTGGGGACGGAAGGGGGCAGCACCCCACTTAAGAGTGTAAACCTTTCTTGCAGAGGACTCAAGTTCAATCCCCACCCATGTCACAACCATGTACAACTCCAGTTCCAGAGGCATCTGTGACCTTTCACCTCATGTGCACACACCAAGCATACCTATAATGCAAAGCAAATCTTAAAATAATGACGTTTTTCAAACTAATGTGTCATGTGACTAACTTTTATAATTTTAAATAAGCCTTAAAAATAAATATATCTGTATATATTCAAATAGTACTTGTTTTGTATACGCCTGGGTCCTTCTGTTTGCATGGTTTTTACGTTGTAGCTCTAGAGATTTTATTAATTCAAATGTTTGGTTTTTGGTTTTGTTTTTTTGTTTTTTGTTTTGTTTTTTTTGTTTTGTTTTTTTTTTTTTTTTGGTTTTTATCTTATGGCCTTAAGACCTTAAGATTTCATGTTTATTCAGAAGCTTTGGCCTGTCCCTAATATTGAATTTTCTATTTTCTTCCTTTGGATGGTGTCAGGCTGATTAAGCAAACAGAACAAAAGTGGCAAAGCATAATGCATCCCTCGGTATAAAGCTCAGCTCTCATGAGGCTCTGGGACTGGAAGTGGAGTCCAGATTCTTTACTTCAATAACCTTTCTCTGGAGATGGTTCCTGTGTGTTTCTTTCTGCCATGGGTGCTGGGAATAAAACTCAACTCCATAATTATGAGGCATCTTTCCCGCTGAGCTTTCTCCCTGAGCTTTCTCCCTGACCCTCTGTTTCTTGATTTTGCGTGAGCAGAGCCACTCTTGCACAAATTCTTAGGCTGCTGTTCCCTTAGCACTAATACCCAGAAAGGAACCATATTTGGTATTTTAGCCCCTCCCTTGCCTGCTCCCACCCCCTCTACTCACGGCCCCCCTCCTCTGCTCCACCCCCACCCCAGAGCCCTAACCTTAAAGCCTCCAGGAGCCGAAGCAGCCAACTGTGCTCTCTCTTTCCCTGAGATCAGCTGATTTACCAGAGCTCCGGCTTCTGCTCTGAAGATGTATCCAGCAGATGTTGTCCCGCATGTTCCTGGACAGTTTTGATCAGGGTTGCGAGTTTTAAGACTCAACACAAAAATGTTTTGTCAGTAAAAGCCTCCGGCTCACGGGGCACAGTTACATGAGCAAGAAGGCCTCATTTCCCGGGCTCTAATAACCACAACCTGTTTTAACTATTGCACATTAGAATGTCCATAAAGCCCTGGTCGTTTGTTACCGGGTTTTCAAATCTTCCTCTCTCAATGAAGGTGTTAGAGAAGGTCAGAGCCGCTGTCAGTCCCCAGCGATAAAGAGCAGGCTAGCACTTGGGGAAATGGCAGTTCCCACGGCGTCAAGGACTATAAACTCTTTAAATTGAATTGTAAAAGTTTATAACTAATAAAGAAACGCTTTTAGATGAATTTAATGTTATTTGGTCGTTTGAAATATTTCACAGATGGAAGCAGATGGTAAGGTTGTGAAACGGGGGGTATCATAAAATGTGACTGTGTCCTCCATGTTGAAGACGCAGTCCTGTAGTCATTAAATAGGTCATCATCTACTTTCGGCTGAAGTCAGATATTTTCTGGTAGCTCCTGTGACAAGAGGAGCGTCTGTGGCTTTTGCCTGCAGAAAAAGGAGTCCAGAAAAACTGACAGGTAATGCTTTTAGTAGTCAAGACAATAAGGGCTTCCCATTTTCTTCTTCAAGTGAATTTGACCAATTGCTGTCTTGAGTCAATAAAGAGAAGGCCACCTTAGATAAGAATAGGAATTCTGAGGCTGGAGGATGACTCTGGAGGATGGCTCAGGGATTGAGATCCCTGGCTTCTTTCTCTTCTAGAGGGCCTGAATTCCCAACGTCCACGTCAAGTGGCTCTCAAACACCTATTATTCCACGTAGGGGATCTAATGTCCACTTCAAACCTGCATATCTCTTCCTTTCTCTCTCTTCTTCTCTCCAATGCAGGCTCTCTTGTTGCCTGCAAAGACACCTGAAAACACACACACACACACACACACACACACACACACACACACACACTAAACAAAATAAGTCTGAAATGCGTAGGAAGTGCTATCCTGTCTTGCTCAACCAGCAAATGCTGTGGAAAGTTTTTCACTTGAGTCATTATTTTTCTAAAATGTGAGTGAGTAGAGACAAGGTAGTCATGGGTGCTCTTTTTGAGAAAGGGACCTTTTGGGGGAAGACAGGATAAAGCCAGCCATGTGCTTCTGAATAGAGAGGGCTTCGGGAAAAAGAAAAAGCCAGTAAAGATGTATGAATGCGAGCATGCTCCCCACAAATTGTAGAGCAGCTTGGAGGCCAGCACATGCAGACACAAGGGGAAAAGGATCAGGTGGTAAGAGAGGGAATGGTGGACAGCTCTGGATCATATATGGTGCTGAAAGCCATCTGTGATGGTTTGTATATGCTCAGCCCAGCGAGTGGCACTATTAGAGAGTATATCCCTGTTGGAGTAGGTTTGTCACTGTGGGTGTAGGTTTTAAGACCCTCAACCTAGCTGCCTGGAAGCCAGTATTCTGCTAGCAGCCTTCAGATGAAGATGTAGAACCCTCAGCTCCTCCTGCACTGTGCCTGCCTGGATGCTGCCATGCTCCTGCCTTGATGACAATGGACTGAACCTCTGAACCTGTAAGCCAGTCCCAATTAAATGATGTCCTAATAAGAGTTGCCTTGGTCATGGTGTCTGTTCACAGCTGTAAAACCCTAACTAAGACACCATTGTTGGGACCTTGGAATTTACTGAGTGTAACATGGAGTACATTGGAGCTCAGTAAGTAGATGAGCGATGTGATATGACTGATAATACCTAGAGAATGTTCTGGAAGCTGATAGAAAATATGTGTCTAGCAGGCAAGTCTCAAAGCAAAAAAACTATATAGGAAATAATCCTGGGGGAATGGGGCTTCTCAGACCAAAGCTGTGTACTGGTCATGGTTAGAGGCAGTAGTAGGCTTGGCAAGAGAACCAACGTGCTGTCCTGCAGATTGTGTGTGGGCTATGAAAGACAGTGGGGCTGATGATTGCTCCAGGGGATGAGGCTGCCATTTCCTGGCCCCAGGAGGCTGGAGGAGGCTAGAGTTTGGTTTCTATTTAAAAATAAAATGAGTTGAGAGATATTAATCATCCAAACACAGGTACTGGGAACATGTATACATACATGCAGAGTCTGAGAGAAAAGTCTGGGCCAGAGATGGGAATCTGAGAGCTCTCTGTGAGCATGGTATGTAAGGCTGAATGTCACCTGGCATGTGGCATATACAAGTCAGGATCTCGGTGAGGTCACTGAAAGCATTCAAGTAGGTAAGGAAAGCCAGAGGCCAGCAGAAGGACCCACGCTGGCTTTGCCTAGCTAATTGAGCGACACAGTGAATGAATCACAGTGGTGACCAAGCATGCCTCCTCACTCAGTGACATGGATGAAGAGCCTCGGGGTGTAGCTAATGGAACAAAAATGTGGAGCTGTTCCTGACATATCTCAGTGATACGTTTAATAAGTCAGTTATACATTAGGCACTTTATTCATGTGTGTCTGTGTGTGTGTGAGTTTGTGTGTGTGTGAGAGAGTTTGTATGTATGTATATTTGTGTGTGTGTTTGTGTGTGTACATGTGTATGTGTGTGTGTGAGTTTATGTGTGTATGTGTGTGTATGTGTGTGTGAGTTTGTGTGTGTGTCAGCTTGTGTATGTGTGAGAATTTGTATGTGTGTGTTTATGTGTGTATTTGTGTGTGTGTATGTGTGTGAGTTTGTGTGTGTATGTGTGTGAGTTTGTGTGTGTGTAAACTTGTGTATGTATGAGTTTGTGTGTGTGTGGGTTTTGTGTGTAAGTTTGTATGTGGGTATGTGTGTGTACGTGTGTGAGAATTTGTGTGTGTGTTTATGTGTGTGTTTGTGTGTGTGAGTTTGTGTGTGTGTGTATGTGTGAGTTTGTGTGTGTGTCACATGAGTACAGAGGCCAGAAGGGGGCAATAGGTAGTAGAATATGGACTAGTCTTTTGGAAGAGCAGAAATGCTCAAGCATTGAACTATATCTCCAGTTCCATACACAACTCTTAGACTGGTAACCAGAAGTTCACTGACCCTGCTGGGGAACGAGGCACTCAGCACGTACTTGTCCAACTGAACTCTTTCTTATCCTGCAATTCTGACTTTTCAGGGCATTAAAGTGAAAAGGTGGAACATGGTTTTACAGAAATCTGCCTCAGATCATTGAAGTGAGCCACATGCATCACTTAAATTTCTCTAATAGCCAGCATAAAAAGTTAAACAGTTTTAGGAAGTTTCAATGACCTGTTTTATTTATCCTAATATAGTCTAAACATTGCCATTTCCAAGTCATTTTAGTAACGATTCGATTCCTTGGGTGTTTTATATTATTTTTTGTGTGCTTGTCATACAAGCCTCATTTCAATATTTAATTTTTATATGAGTCTAATGGTTCTGGTCTTAGGGCTCATTCTGTACAAGGAGTGTGGTGATTTAAATAGGTCTGCCCCCACAGACTCATGGGTTTGAATGTTTGGCCTACAGGAAGTAACACTGTTAGGAGGTGTGGCCTTGTTGGAGGAAGTGTGTCATTGTAGGAGTGGGCTCTGAGGTCCTATGCTCAAGCCCCACCAAGTGAGGAAGTATCAGTCTCCTTCCACCTGCCTTGGGATCAAGATGTAGAACTTTGAGCTCCTGCTCCAGAACTCTGTCTGCCTGCGCACTGCTATGCTTCCCACGATAATGATAATGGACTGAACCTCTGAGCCTGTAAGCCAGTCCCAAGTAAGTGTTGCCCTTTATAAGGGTTGCCTTGGTCATGGTGTCTATTCAGTGAAACCCTAACTGAGACAGAGAGCTTTATTAATTCATAAGCTCTATACAAGCTGTCAGTCTTCTGAGAGGTATAAGGCAGTGAAATTCTAGTACTTTCCAATCTTCCCTCCCTCTCTTACAAGCTACCTTACATCATCTCTAGATTGTCTTTAAAAGTCATTAGATACAAGTGCTTTGTAAACAGATGTTATGTTAGGGGACAAGGACAAAAATGTCTTTGTAAAACCAATACAAACATTGCAGGTTTTTAAAAAAAGCATTCTCAGGCTGGGTGGTGGTGGTGGTAGCATACATTTTTAATCTCAGTGCTCAGGAGGCAGAAGCTAGAAGGTCTCTGTGAGTTCAAGGCTAGCCTGGTCTACAGAGTGAGTTGAACAGAAAGGAGAAAAAAATAAAGCTGCTCCCAGCATTTATCTCTCTCTGCTTCCTGATTGTCACACAGTAGGACCGGCTTCCCAGGACACAGAGTAGGAGTGTCCCATAACAGACTGTATCCCGAGAACCGTGAGCCAAAGCAAACCCTTCTTTTTGAGTTGTCTCTGTCAGAGCTTTGACCAAAAAGTGTCCCCCCCCAGCCAATCAAAGCTACAGATGTGTATCTTGTAGGCATATTTTCTTTTGCTTAGGTTGATGAAAGTACATTTGGTGTGTAGCTATGGGGGTGGGGTGGGATGAGGTAAAATCTTTATCGAGGATGTGGTCAACGGGACATTTCCCATGATTCAGTGAATGGTCCATTACACAAATATGAACAGCAGTCACTGGATTTACTTAGAGAAGGACTGTCAAAAAACAACAAAGATGCAAAATTTGAGAAAGAAGGAAAGCATGTCAGGAGAATATGGGGAGAGTGGAAGGCAGGAGTGGGGAGCAGATATGGTCATATCTTGCATACACATGTGATGTTCTCAAAATAAAGGTAGTAGAGAAATCAAAGTAAAAAGTTAATATATCAGTGAACAATATTTGTATTCAGCGTATTCACCGACTTAATGAAATAAAATCAAATTATCCCTGGGTACAGAGCTTTTCAGAGGCTCTATCTTGCAAGCACTGGCTATGCTTTGCTGGATGCCCACAGTGTAGGCCGAGGTCTCTGACTTCTCTTGCTGACGAGAACATTATCCTGGAGTCACATTGTTCTGGTTCTCCTGTAAAGAAATGATGACTTAGCTCTTTTGTACCATCTGTTTGCCAAGTAGTACAAACCCGATCCCGGCAGACGGTCAAACTCGCCTGGAGCGGCCATTGTGAATCCAGTCTGACTTCTACAGAAAGCTGGGAACTTCTTCCTGAATAGAATTTCACCCCGGTGCGGAAGAAACAAATGGCTTCCCCACTGTTCCCACTTCTGCCCCATCTGTGTCAGGAAGCACCATAAAAAGAAAGTCAGATTCCTGCAGCAATAAATATGCAAATTCCAGCCTTCTTCAGCAATGGCTAGGGAGGGCATCATTTTCCCCCTCTGCCACCACAGAGTCCCTAAGCAGGTTTGAAAGTGTTGACAAGGCATTTTAAGGCCATTTCTAGCTGGCTTTTGTTTGGATGCTAGCAATCTGTGATCCACATTCCCAGGAAATTTGTATAGAGTATCCCCCCACCCCCACTCTCTCCTCTTTCTCCCCTTCTTTCCCTCCCTGCACCATATACTCTCTTTTCCCTCCTCCCTTCCTTCTTTTTCTTTTATCCACCTCTTCCTGTCTTCCTCTCTTCCCATCCCCTCCTTCCCCTCCCCTGTTCCCCTCCCCTCTTCATTTCTTCTTCCTTGGCAGCATTGCTATTGGATGGACAAATTAAAGCTCATTTAATTATCTGACTGCCGAGCTCAGGTTGCTGCCGGAAAGCCTCTTTCTATGCATGCCATTGGAGCTAATGGCATGAGATGTGTTCTCCACCCTTTAAGCTTTTGTTCCATCCTTCTGTTGACATCAAAGGAGCTTTGCCTGTGGAAGGATGAGGCTCTGTTGTTGGTGTAGAAATGGTCCTGCTTGGCTCCTGGCTTCTAAGCCTGAGTGAAGCCTGGGCCAAAGGCATCGTGTGTGTGTGTGTGTGTGTGTGTGTGTGTGTGTGTGTGTGTGTTAGCAAGGGGAGGGTAGTACTGTCTCTGGCACTGAAGCTGGAGAGTGCAGGGAGGAAATCTTGTGGATGATGCTCAGGCCCCGTGTTTAAGATCAAAGGGCTCCGAGAATTTTTTTCTCTCCGGCTTTCTCTACATCCATTTTTGTAAATCTTCAGGATCGTCAAAGCAAGGGGTATGGAAGTCAAACATAACCACATATTTATGTCTCTGGCTAGAGTTAGAACTTGGTGAAATTGAGGCAGGACAGTGACCCTGCACAGACATGTTAACAGCCGGGCCGGGTTTTCACTATGGCCTGTGGCCGGGAGAATAGTTGTATGCATGGGCACTTAGAAACTACTTTTATATTATATTATCTTATTTTTTATTTACATTCCAGTCATTGTACACACACACACACACACACACACACACACACACCTGCTCCTAGGACCTCAAGTGGAAGGACAGAGTAACCCACTGTCAAAAATTCCAACCCAGAAATTTTCCCGTCTCAAAGAACAACAGGGACAAAAATGGAGAAGAGACTGAAGGAAAGACGGTCCAATTACTAGCCCAGCTTGGAATCCATCTCATGGGGGGGACACCAAGGCCTGACACTATTACTGATGCTATGATGTGCTTACAGACAGGAGCCTGACATGGCTGTCCTCTGAGAGGCCCTACCAGCAGCTGACTGAGACAGAAGCAGATGCTTGCACCCAACCATTGGACTAAGGCCGGAACCTCTATGGTAGAAGTAGGGGGACAATTGAGAAGCTAAAGGGGAGAAGAACCCCATAGGAAGACCAACAGTTTCAACTAACCCAGACTCCAGGGAGCTCCCAGAGACTGAGCCACCAACCGGGAGCATGCCCAGGCTGGTCTGAGGCCCTTGGCATAAACATGCCAGAGGTCTGCCTGGTTAGAAAGTACTTCTTAAAGGGACAAATAGGCAGCTCTTCAAAGGCAGGCTACTTCTGCCGTGCGTGCCTGTTCTGTTCATCCCAACTTAGCTTTGAAGTTACACGTCAGGCCCTCAGCTATAACTTAGTAGCTGATGCTGGTTCTAGGCTGAGGCCCTTGACCCTTTGTTTTCCTCCCTTTCACATCTGCTGGCTTTGGGAAATTGTGTATGAACCTCTTGTTCCTCAACCCTCGTGGAGAAGGCCATGACTCTAACAGGTGTAGCAGCAGAAAAGCGAGTTCAGACGATGTATGTAGACCATTGTAGGTTTTGCTAGATCAGGAGCACCTGACTCATGTTGCAAATCATAAACCAGACAACAAATTGGTTCTGTGTCCGTGTGTCCATAATGGTACAGGGTCCTACACCTTGTGGTAAAGATTTGGCACCACCATTTATCAACACAGCACTGGTGTTTACATGCATCACCAAGAACTCACCACAGCCTCTGACCTCCAGCAACCCTATGTGGAAATACATTCTTGATTGTGAGCAGTATAAAAAGCTTATAAATATTTATTCTTAAGTAATTGTTTGAGGTGTAGGGTCTCCGTGGGGGCAGTTCTGCTCCTGCAGGGGGCTCAGCAATGCCTGGAGATACTGTTGTTTCTTCAAGTAGAGATAGAACTTGTTTACTGGCTTCTAGAAGGTCAAGAACAGAGATGCTGCTAAGCACCTTATAATGCACAGCTCTCTTCCCCAGTAGGGAATGTTCTCAGTGCTAAAGGAGACTTTTGTTTGGGTTTGTTTGGATTTGGGTGAGGCTCAGGGCTGAAGTGTGGCCCAGCTGGCAAGGTGCTTTGCTTAGTTTATGTGGAGCTGGGGATTTGATCTCAGCTTAGTGGGACCTGGGTATCATGGCATTGTGTCTGTAAATTCCAGCAGTTTGGAGGTGAAGGCAGGAAAAGCAAGAGCTCAAACGAGCTCTGCAGAGTTTGAGTTCAATCTGGGACGTGAGACCCTGCCTCAAAAAAAAAAAAAAAAAAAAAAAAAAGTGTGTGTCTTATGCCAGATTCTGTCCGTCAACATGCCTTAAAGAGAATAATTTATAATACAATTGTTTTCAGTGTCTGGAAAGGTTTAAAGCAAGTAGCCATAAGTCTCAGTAAGAGACACAGGAGATGATGCTTTTCCAGGAGTGTGTTTGTCAGGTTGCAGGGTCAGGACAGAGGAGAAGCACAGACAAATAGTCTGCTCCGGAATCGATTTATTGGTCTTAGAGTTATATGCATACATATAGTATATATCAATATGTGCATGTGAGTGCAGAGCCTGTGGGAGGCCAGAGGAGGGCGCTGGCTCCCCTACAGCTGGAGTTGCAGGTTATTCTGAGCTGTCCAGTGTGAGGTGCTGGGAGTCGAACCCAGGTGAGAGCTACAAGTGTCCTTAATTGCTGAGCCATCTCTTTAGCTTCTTAGGAATCTTTTTTAACAGATCAAAAGAAACAGATAAGCAAACAGAAAACCCAAATTACCGCTTAGTAACAGCAATACAAATAGAAAGAACCCTTAGCATTTAGAAGACATTACCTAGGAAATCCATAAAACAGACATGTGAGGTAGGCAAAGAAAATGGATCCTAGCGGGATGAAGATAATGTTGTTGATGATGATGGTGGTAATGACCATGGTAGTGGTGATGATGATGGTGGTGGTCATTGTGGTGACTTGAATACATGTGACCCAGGGAGTGGCAGTTAGGAGGTGTGGCCTCATTGGAGTGGGTGTGGCCCTATGGGCGTGGACTTTAAGACTCTCATCCTAACTGTCCAGAAGCCGATCTTCTCCTGTTTGCCTTCTGATCAAGATGTAGAGCTCTCAGCTCCTCCCTTGCCATGCCTGCCTGGGTTCTGCCATGCTTCCACTCAATGATAATGGACTGAACCTCTGAATCTGTAAGCCAGCTCCAATTAAATGTTGTCCTTATTAGACTTGCCTTGGCCATGGTGTCTTCACAGCAGTAAAAACCCTAACTGAGAGAGTAATAAGGGTGATTATGCTGAAGTTGATGGTGGTAGTCGTGACAATGAATGGTAGTGGTAGTGACAATAATGGGTGATGGTGATGATGGTGGGTGATGATGGTGATGATGGTGGTGGTGGTGATGGTGATGATGGTAGTTGTGGTGGTAGTGGTGGTGGTGATGATGATGGTGATGGTGGTGGTGATTGGTGATGATGGTGGTGGGGGTGGTGATGGGGATGATGGTGGTGGTGATGATGGTGATGATGGTGGTGGGGGTGGTGATGATGGTGGTGATGGTGATAGTGGTGACAGTGTTGGTTGTGATGTTTAATAATGGCAGTTGAATTTTTAAAGAGGGAGGGGGCTCTGGAGTTCCTCTACCAAACATATCATCTGCCAGAATTGTGACTACGAGCTGTTCATTTTCTTTCTCCCATTTATCTTATATTCTGAGGTGTAAATCAGAAACGTGTAGTGTCACAGTTAATCTCTATGGCGAGCCTGATTGTATCTAATGCCACAAAGAGATACACTTCTGGGTGAGTCTGGGTAGGTGTGTCCTGAATGAATAACCGGGAGGCAGCGTCTGGTGACAGACAGCACATGAGGCTGAGGGGAAAGCCATGGCCTTCCCACGCCTACCTGGACCCTTGCTGGCGAGGGCGTCCACCCTGCTATGCTTCAGCCCCTTGCTGCTCTCAGAATCTCGCCCGTGGACTGAAGACCCGTGGCTCCAATCCCTCAGGGCTGATTGGCCCGCTGAGGAGTCCAGCCTCCTGACTGAAAGGCTACTGTGGAGGGCGGAGGGCGTCTGTCTGTAAGCCAATCTAATGAACCTTTTTGTAACATAAATTCACTTGATCAGTTTCTCCAGAGAACCCTCGCCAATACCTATAGCATACCTCTTGAATCGCTTAGAGATGTAAGCAACAGAGTGAATGACGTGTTTGCCTCCAGTCAATGTGAGTTAAAAATAATTCCGGTAACCTAGAAACAGTGTGAAGGGAGCCGTTAATGATGAGGAAATTACATCAGAAAGTGGTTACATCACCTAGGTCCCCACGAAACGCCGAGCAGCTCAATTGATCTGGATCCCAAAGCCCTTGGAGTAAGCATTTGGTAGGCCTTGAAGAGGGAAATAATTACCTGTAGCAGAAAAGAAAACCAAACCGAACCAAACCAAACAAACCCTTCAGTTCCCGGGTTCCGTGGCCCTAGGAATTAAGTGAGGAAAGACCAGTAGAAAAAAACTTATTTCATCGGAGGTGTCGCAGATATGTCGCAAATCCCCAAAGGTGCGGTTCAACCTGGAGGTTTAGGTCCCATTTTAACAAAGGGCTGTGAATTTTTGGAGAAGTTATGAACAGAATAAGAAGGCTGCAGGCATATAGAGATTTGGAGCATATTTATATACACAGGGTGTCTGCATATATGTATGTGCATGTGTGGATGTGCCTGCGTATGGATGTGTGTTTTGGTTTCATCACGTAATTAAGACCTAAAAAATGTAATAGCATCTCACGGCTTGACATCAGAATCGTGGGACTGGCTTGGGGTGAGTTTCTCTAGGTACTTTTAATTGCATAGCCCTGAAGTTGACGCTACGTCTGGTTTGTAGTGGATGGTTTGATGGCTTGGATGCTCTCTCCCAGAGGGACAGGATGGGGACACGAAGGGAGCTGATATGTGGGGCTTGTGCCCATCCCATGGGGACTCTGCTGGCACCTCCATGACAGCTACAGGGCTGCTAGTAACAGTGTCAGCATCGCAGGGCTGTGACAGCCACAGACATAAGACCGTACATACTTTCGTTTTACTCCCTCACCCCCCATTGTAAACACTTTTTTTGCTAACCATTCAGTATTTTTCTGGTTGATTTCCTGTGGTCTGATGGTGAGTGAACGGGAGGCTACAGCTGCTGTTGTTGAGTCTCTTAACATCTTGAGGATGGCAGATTCTACTGAATTTTCTGGTGCAGTTGCCAGAAACTGAGTATAGCAGGGGCACCTGACTGGTACCAATTCTGTGACTGCCCCAGGCCCCAGGCTTTCTCTCAGATTCATTCTCTGCTTTGAAATACTGCTGCTATTGGCTTCTTAGAGGTTGATATTCTGGGAATTTCTATCTGCTTTCCAACTAGTAGTTTCTTCTCTGAGAAACGACATCAGAAACAGGGAGCGTTAGGAAAACTAACGGAAGGACAGATGTTCCCATTGCCTGAAACTCATTGCTCAAGCCCACTGTTTGCAGACGGGGCTTTCTGTGAGGCTCCAGATGCCCTCAAACCTGTGATAATGTCACCCTCGGGTCGTGAGTACCAAGCTTCCAGCATGTGCCATTATACCTGCCTCGTAGTTTTAGACATAAGCCGAATTAAGCATTCATTTTATCATTTATTGATTTATTCCTTCTTTTTAACTTCTACTACTTTAACACACAGGAAGATCTACAATAAAAAATGTGAGGTGGTGAGAAGGGAATTAAAAATTTTATGAAGAGATATGAAATAAAGTTGTCAGGGAAGGGCTGTACTGAAGGTTGACGAGGAGGAAAGACCGGTAGATGAATAGGGAGGTGGTTGTGATAGGAACACTGGAGGTAAGCCTACTGAGGAGACAGAATGGCACAGGTCTGGGGTCAGACAGGGCCCCTCATGTTGAAGTAATAGTTGGCAGTGACTCCACACAGAATAGAATAAACTTGGGAAATGGTGAGAAAACTGACGGGCTGGAGATGCTGAACCCAAAAGGCGGGGATTGTCTGGCCCTTGTTGGGTTTCATTCAGGGTGAAATGAGGAAAAATGGCAGGGATCTGGGCAGGGGAGGGATGTCATCTAGTTAAAAATCTTATCAGATCACCAACAGCTGCAAAAGGGGAAAACGGGAACAGAGCAGCAACGCCTCAAATCGGGGGCCAGTGATGAGGACCGTGTAGACATGGCAGTAAGGAGGGCTGTGTAGACACGGAAGACAGAGAATGGTGGATGGCCTTGTTGAGCAGGATAGAGGAGGAGAGGAAGGTCAGGTCTAGATATATCTGCTCACATAGAGATTAAGGTTTATCCATGAACTGAAAGCTTATTCAAAGTCTTTTAAAAAATAGTTGTGTTTGTGTGTGCGTGTGTGCATGTGTATGTGTGTGTGTGTGCACGACCTGTCTGGGCTAAGGGTCCCTAGGTAGCTGAGAACATATCATCTGAGAGGCAAATATTTAGTGTGTGTGTGTGTGTGTGTATTTGTGTGTGAGTGTGTGTGTGTGTGTGACTGTGCTTGCTCGTGTGTGCATGTGTGTATGCGTGCATGTGTTTTCTTTCCTTCTACTATGGAAATCCTGGGGATGGTGGTGGAGGTGGGTAGATCATAGACCATCAGCTTCATCCACGGAGCTAGCAAATAGCACTGAAGACATTTTTCATACTGGCTTAATAAACGCCACTGTGCACAGAGCAGACATGTGTCTTGCTTGCTTTCAAGACAGACTCTCATTCTGTACTTGAGAATGACCCTGAACTCACTATGGAGTTCAGAGTAGACTTGACCTCAGTTCAACCCTTTGCTCCCATCCTTCTGGGTACTGGGACTCTGACTGCGAGCCGCAACAGCCCATTCTGAGTTACGACAGCACAGCTTCTGGGGCAGCAGATCCCGATCGCTCCTCGCAGGCTCCAGGCAGGAGGATGAACGGCTTGCACAGGACTTGGCACCACTTCCAGGCCCATAAATCTGAGTTTGCAGAGCAGAGTGGGAGCTGTGTGGCAGGTCGGTGAGACTTTTCAGTGGTGTCATTGTCACTAGATAGATAAGGTGTCTCTGAGAATAGATGTCTGTGTCAAAGGCCCAAGTCGGTTTCGTCTGACACGATCAAACATGGCGTTAAACCTTGTCTATATCACCAAAGTTCCCTTTTGTACAGCATGGCTTAAAACTCAAGAGTGTTCTGTCATGTCCAAGAACAAATCTGGGCTTTGGACATGACGTTTTTCCAAACACGAAGTGGATAAAAATAGCTACCTCCCCACTCTGCGTAGATCTTAAATAGCCAGAGATTCCAGGCTAATGGGACCTGTCATCCTTTTCAGGTTACTGACAGCTTCTCAGCAATTATTTGATACCTTAGAGACCTACCTCTGTGACCGAGTTATTTATTTATTTATTGTTAAATACTCTAAATCAGATGATTTAGAGACTGTCACACCATGCCAGCAGCTGTTTTCTTTTGCTTAAGGGCACCGATGACAAAAACCTAGCACCCAAATGACACGCATTTCTCTGCATTTAGAAGAGTGTGTCACCAACAAAGAGGGAGTCGCTCATGCATGTGTCCCAAAAAATTTACTTAAGAGCATTATTCTCTGTGACACCTTCTCTTGAAATGGAGGCTGCTTAACCAGTGTAAGTGGGCGCTTTTCAGCCTTGCTCTAAGATTTCCTTTATTTTATGTATGTGTAGGAGTTGGCATGTACACATGAGTGCAAGTACCCTTGTGGCCAGCAGGGGGCGTCAGATTCCCCAGAGCTGGAGTTTCAGATAGTTGTGAGCTCCCCAACTCGGGTTCTAGGAATCAAATTTTGGTCCTAGAGAGCAGCAAGCATTTTAAAGCATCTTTTCAGCTGGTTGTTTGTTTTGTTGTTAAGGAGCTTGAGATAATTTTTGATGGTCCCATCAGAGCAATGGGGATTGGCCCCTAGGGGTTAGAGACCATAGGTGCTGTGAAAAAGCCCACGGTGCACAGAGTAGTGTCTACCCTACACATCAGACAGACAAGACCATGAGCTGAAAGTCTTGGTGCACTGAACTCAGCGGCTACCAGTATTTGTGAGACTTTATGCACAGACTGTAGGAGACCTGCGTAGAGGTCGGATTATATGGGGGGCTTATAGAATCCTTTTGAAAATCTTATCAGAATTGCCTGAAGAACAATTTTATATGTATTTATTTCTTAATTCTTGAGTAAAGCAGGAACTCATCTTTTCTTGGGGAACATTTTAGAGATTTATTTATTTTGGTTTTTGCCTCTTACACCTGCATGTGTGTCTGTGCACACAGTACCCAGTGAGGCCAGAAGAGGGCATCAGATTCCCTGGAATTGGAGTTCCAGGTGGTTGTGAACTGCACTGTGTATTCTGGGAACTAAATCCCTGTCCTCTGGAAGAGCAGTCTGTTCCTAACCACCGAGCCACCTCTCCAGCCCCTTGCATATTCTCTATAATAGAAATTTTAGCAGTTCAGTAAAAAGGAACATCTTTGACACATGTGCCCATGAGTTCAGAAACTTCATTTTTTTTTTTTTTTTTGGAATTTATTCTAATGAAATAATTTTTCACAGGCACAAATTTACATTTGAGAATACTTGCCTATATTTTGAAAAATTGTCAGATGCTGAACTAAAAGTTTCATAATATGAAAATTGGAGGGCTGGAGAGATGGCTCAGCAGTTAAGAGCACTGACTGCTCTTCCAGAGGTCCTGTGTTCAATTCCCAGCAACCACATGGTGGCTCACAACTATCTGTAATGGGATCCGATGCCCTCTTCTGCTGTGTCTAAGAACAGCAAGGGTGTACACACATATACATAAAATAAATAAAATCTTTACAAAAAAAAGAAAATTGTACCTGGATAGACCTAAATTTTAAAAATATGTATATATTTTAGATTGTGTGTCTTTGTGTGTGTGGACATGTGTGCATGTGCACACATACATATGTGTGTGTGTGTGCATTTATGTTTTACCTGTTTTGTGTATGTGTACCACTTGTGCATCTGGTACCCTCAAGGTCAGAAGCAAATGGCAGATCCTCTGGAATGGGAGTGATGGATAGTTGTCAGCTGCCATATGGGTTCTGGAATTGAAGTTGGGTGCTTTGGAAGAGAAGCCATGCTCTTAGTAGCGGAGCCAATGCTCCAACCCCTAGAGCTGACTTTAGAAAATGACTAATACAGTCAAATATTAACAATTACCTGCAGCTCATCAATATGAACTTGGCTAATACATCCTGATTATACATAGATTGAAATTATATAACAGTAATAACGCTACCATAGGTTTTGTTTGCTTTGTTTTGTTTTTTATATTAAGGTATCCAGGTGGCAGAATGAGTAGTGCTTAATGGGCAGGCAGAAAAGCCTGAGGTGGATGCCCAGAATGGGCATGAAAATCTCTGTGTATAATGGTGTGCACCACGCAGGTGCACACCTGGCAGGTGTGGATTGGACAGGTGTGAACTGGACAGGTGTGGACCGGGCAGGTGTAGACTGGACTGGTGTGGATTGGGCAGGTATGGACTGGGCAGGGGTAGAGACAGGAGGATCCTGGGGAAGAGAGGCATTACAGGCTAGGCAGCCCCACCCTGTCAATGAGCTCACATTCACCTTTACAGATACACATGCCCATAGCTGCACAATCACAAAATACAATCTTTCTTCAGATTTAAATACAAGGGCATGATAGGACAGTAACAGTGGCTGTTCCTGAGCTGGGGATCTTGGGAACAATTTGTGTTCTTTATGCTTTGTCTGACTTTTTCATTGTAAGCATAAATTAGAAATATGCTTAAGTTAAATACAGGCTTAAACAAAAGAAGCATTACTAGCTAAGTGCTGTAGCTCCCAGGCCAAAAGAAGGAGCCAAGCTGCTCGTCCCTGCCTGTTTTTGCTGATAATTAGCAAGGTCTGTGCTCACCCAGGTCACACCTGGGTGCTCCCTCCAGTTCTACCCCCCCCCCCGCCATATTTCCCAGCATTCACAAAGACAAATTTCCCTCCAAGGAGATGAGCGAGAACTCATTTTGGAGTCACATGTGAGTGACTGTGATTCAGGAAAACGGATGTAGGTTCCCTTCCAATCCTATCCATGTTACAGTGTGGTAATGGTTTTGTGAACTTTGTAGAATAACAGACCAAAGGCAATAAAAAAAAATCAAGACACTTTCCAAACATTGGTGGAAACATCAAATGCAGTGTGTCTGGATTCCCGGCTGGTGGAGATTGTTGTTCTGTGTGCACGTTTTAGAGCAGTTTTCTGGTAGTCACAAAGGCAAGATCACACAAGGAGGAGGTCACTCAAGGGCTCCTCAGGGTGCTTGTGAAGCTGGGCTCAGACGTGCAACAGCTTGGACTTCTCCACCGTCTCTGTAGTAATCAGTCATTCAACCTTGCCGAGAGCTCGGTGGAAGGTGAGGCTCCGGTAAGAGCCTTCCCTCACAGGAGGGCTCTCCCAGAATGCAGGTATGTCTGCAAAGACCTCCTGGGCTACATCTGATGGGAGTGAGGCTCTGTGTCCCCTGAACTGCCAGACAGTGGGTCATGGACCAGGCAGAATTGGATGCCTTTTAATCTTCTTTTTTCTGGTGTGGGAGATTGAACCTGACATCTTAAGCATGGAAAGCAAGTGAAAGTGCTCTATTTCTGAACTAAAACCTCACTCAACCCAGAACTGGCTAAGAAATTATATAACAATGGAAAAGAGATCAAAACAATAACTGTTGTGCATGTGCACACACATGTGTGTGCACCTGCGTGTTTGTGTGTGCATGTGTTCATATGTGTGTGCATGTGCATGCATGTGTATGTGTGTGTTTGTGTATGTGTGTATTCGTGTGTATGTTCATGTACGTATGTGTGTGAATGTGTGTATATATGTGTGTGCGCTCGCATATGAGTATTGTGTGTATGTGTGCATGTGTGTATATTGTGTATATTCATGTATGTATTCATGTACATGTGTGTGCATGTGTGTGCACATGTGTATATGTGTGTGTTTGTGTATGTATGCATGTGTGTATTGTGTGTGTATTCGTGTACGTGTATGTGTGCATGTGCACATGTGTTCATATATGTGTACAAGTGTGTATGTGTGTTTTCCTTAGGCCTCACTATGGTCACTTTCTAACAGTATGTGGTTGAGTGCAAACTTACAAAATAGTATTTTTAAAAGGCATGCATTTCTGGGCTGACCTCATAGGCATTCTGTTTCAGCATCATTAGCAGGTTTAAGTTATGGGGTGAAGCTCCTTAAGAATCCATTTGTCGGGTCCCTCTACTCTCATTCCAGTAGCTGGCCACACCCAGAAACCAACACCATGAAACCTTGTTTGTTTGGTAGCCAGCACCACTCCCCCTCCCCTGTGGTATTCATTATTTTGTTTTAAATTTACAGCGGCTTCCTAATTATCTCACAAACAACTCAGAATCCGGGATGACTATTGTTACTGGCATCATTAGGGGAAACCAGAGATCATTCGTTCGTCATAAAACTTGGGAAATGGAGGGTTTTCATGCACCGGGCTCCACTTTAGGATAACTGTAGGAGACAGTGGGAAATGCTCCCGGAACATTAATGAGATCCTTCGCAAAAGAAAACAGGAATGGCCATAAGTAAGCTCACCTGCCAATAGGTAGGTTTCCATTTTTCACTTTTGAATTTTGGTTTAAAAGCAGGAAATTCTGAAAGGTCCCCAATGAAGCAAATCATCTTTTCAAAACTTATAGTATTTTCACAGGTTTCCCCCCTGAATTATCTCTGACCAGATACAGTCTTGTGGTTTTACTTTTAATGAATAGAGCTATGGATTGGAAAACAAATATCCAGGAACATATTAGCAGGCGGGTGAATCGGGACAGAGGAGAAGAGTTCTCTCCACTAAAAGAAAACTAATTTGCATGCAAATGTACGGGAGAAAGAATGTATGCTGTGATTTATCTTTGATGGGTGTCGGATCTCGAAAGGAGACAGAAACTCAGAGGGATGGCATCTCTGACACATTGTGGGCCTGAGAGCAGTGAAGAAATGGGCCGACGTCCTCAGGATGAACTATTTTAATAACAATCTTGCCGCATGAGAAAAATTATTAATTCACCCAATTAACATTAGTATGTAAATTATTCATTAGCACAACTATCAGAATAAAATGAGAATTTCCAGCTTCATAAATTGTCCCTGTTCTGCCTTCTACCATGTAAGAGATGCTGTGTTTCAGGAGAATAGCACTCTGATAAGAAGGCAGATCAACCCAAGGGCACTGAGTGCTCTAGCAATTTGCTCTCAGCAAATATATACGTTGCGTTGTCCTCCATTAAGATGAGGCTGAGTCTGTCAAGTATATGTGAATATTTGCTTAACAAAATAGCAATCAACTGGTGATGTCTGTCTTTCTGTCTGTCTGAAGAATAAGGCCTTTATCCAGAAATAATGTCCACCAAACACCTCTCCTTTAAATCCAGGTTCTCTTTAACCTGCACGGGAAGTTGGAACCCCAGATAATTCTTCAAACTGAAACTGCCAATGTAACAATGTGTTTTGTCAGGAAAAGAAATAAAAAAAAAACTTCCTGGAGATATTTCTTTGGGTAAATAATTTATTGAATATAATTTTATGCGCATATGTAATTTTACTTGTATGTCTTGCTTTGTACGCACAATATATGAACACGATACACACGCATTACGGTGGGTTTCCGTATGCATTATAATGTCCTGCGTTTTCATCCCATACCATTCTCCTACCTAACACCCAACACAGTTCCAGGCATCTCTTCCTGATGAGAATCAAAGCCAAAACAGCCCTGTGGTCTGGAAAACCTGTAGGCAGAGAGAGGCTTCTCCCATGAGTTCCTGTGTGTGCGCTTCCCTCTGGCTTTTCCTGGCCCTCCTTCAGCCACAATGCCCTGTTTGCTTCTTGAATTCTTTTGTGTTCCTGTTCCGAGGTTTGCATTATTTAGCTCCTCTTCCTGGAGTACTCTCCCACCTGGTGACAGCTGGGCTTCGGGGAGAGTTTGTGCGCACAGGCATGTGTGCGCACGCGGAGGCCAGAGGCTGCGGTCATGAAGGTGTTCTCGAGCATGCGCATGCGGAGGCCAGAGGCTGCTGTCATGAAGGTGTTCTCGAGCATGCGCATTCGGAGACCAGAGGCTGCAGTCATGAAGGTGTTCTCGAGCATTACTCTACACGTTATCTCCAGAGACAGGGTCCGTCCCTGGATCCCTGGATGCAGCCTCACAACTTGCTCAGCTCTGGGGAATGCCTGGCTTTGCTTTGTTTTGTTTTGAACCGGAGTGCCTAGGGCAGGGAGGGGCAGGGTCTCAACTCAGGTCCCTAGCCCTTCACAGATCTACCCTGGGTGTCTGTTGGAACTCTTTTCATCCTCACCTGGAGAGCTTGGGAGTCCTCTGCTGGCCTGACCCCAGGGTTTCTGATCTAGCAGGGGCCGAGGCCCTGAGCCTTTCTAGGAGGTTCCAGGTGCACTGTTGGCTTGGAGTCAATTCCCCAGAGAAGCCAGACTCACCATGGCATCTTACTTTAATTCTCCGAATGGCATTCAGCATTATTTAATATTTTTTCTTCTCTCCTTAAATATTCATCTGTTCCTGTAAGGTGAGCTAGTAGGAAGTGGATCAGCAGCAATGGGAAAGGGACGAGAGAAGGCAACACGGTGAATAAGGTCAAGACATATTGAAAATGTCACAGTAAAAGTCCATTCTTATGTATAATTAATACATAATAATAAAAGTAATGCGTTTCATGAATGTCCCAAACTTATGTCCAGACTCTGATAATAAAACTTCTACTCTAAAATGTCACCTATTCTCTGTCATCTCAGTGAGACCACGGTGTCTATGAAATCAAGGTGCCCACTATTCTTGTCTATGTGACACCCTCAGAGTCTACAACCAGACCTATCAAGTAAACAGACAATAATAGGTTGTGAGCTCTGGGTTCCCAAAACCATCCTTGAGGGCTGGAGACACAGCTGCTCCCATAGAAGACCTGGATTCAGTTCCCAGCACCCCCTTCTGTTAACTCACCATTTCCTGGTTGAGGTGGGTGGGGTGCTATGCATCCACATGATAAATTTCGAACCCCAAGATCGGGTTGCTGTCCCAGCGAGTGAATTCTCGCGGACACAGGCCTTTGTTGTGTGAACCTGGCTTCCCAGTTTAACTCCGATTGGAGGAGAAATGGCGGAAGCTCATGACGGGGTGGAAAGGATAGGGAGGTGGGCTTGGGTGGGGATTCTCGAGAGGGACCACGAGAGAAGGAGGAGAAAGAAGACGGAGAAAGCAGGAGATCAGCAGTAGATGGGATGGGCCAGGAGCACAGGGCCAAGAGAAGTGCAGCCGGAGGATAGACTGATGGAGAAAAATTAGCCCGGCTCAGTGCTAACAGCTTTTTAATAAATTGGTGTTTCTGTCGTTTACTCGGGAACGTACAAACTAGAAGTGGGGCCAAAACCCCCAATAGATATGAAGGAGTAAAAACGGGGTGAACTAACACCCCAGAACGGTAATTACTCTTATAACCTCCTCCTAATTCCTAATGTGCTCTCTGGCCTCCATGGGCACCTATGCTCACCCAGGCACACAATCTGCCCAACCCCCATGCACACGTGGTTGAAAATAAAAAGAGAAACCATTTTGAATTCCCATTCTGTTCCAGATGCCAGAAGGAGCCTAGAGAGACCAGGATGAGGAAGTGCCGTCCTCTTTCTGAAGAGCTTACGTATTGAGATATGCCGCCACCGTCTCTAACACGTGTGCGACCTTCTACCGCACGCGAGCATCCGTATTACAAGCCTATCGTTACCTTACAGCGGACATTGGCTAGCGGCAGATCCTCCAGCATTTGGCTGGAAATGACTGAGCTCACAGAAGCCCATTCTGGACAGGTAGCTGCGTCACCTTTTGAAAAAAACTTCATGTGCCTCTGCGCACGGCGCTGGTAACCAGGAAATTCTGTGGTCTCTTGACTGGCAGCCTCCCAGCAGAGCTCGTTAAGGATTTTCTAGTTTTAAATGACTTTGGAGGGGGATTATTATTATTTTTCCCCTCATGTGCACTTACAGAGCCTAGCAAGAAATAGGCTCTTGAGTGTTTTCGTGGTTGGCCCTAGTTTTGGGGTTTTTTTTTTGTTTTGTTTTGTTTTTACTAATTTTTAAAGAAAACCAAGAATCTGGACTGTTTGGGGGCTAAGAACGAGAGAGATTTTTAAGACACAACAATGTTAGAATTTTGAGTTGGTTAAGCTTCAGGAAAGAAGCATGAATACTAAGTCAAAGCCATGTTGACCTGTGTCACCTTTTGAAGACCAACTGGGCATTCGGCATTGGCAAGTGGCTGAACTGTGCAGCCCTGGCAAGACTCCAGAAGAGACTATTCATCCGCCTTTCATCCTAAGAGCACACTTTGTGTTTGTGTGTTTGCTGCTGCGGGAGGGAGGAGGAAAGACCCATTTTGTAAACAAGCCAAGAGAAGTATGATCCTCTCGCCGCCGCATTAAGGTTGTTTATCATTCATTTCTGTAAGAATAAACAAGCCATAATGCTTTGAGCACATCAGAAGGTAAATAAAACCAAATCATATTACAGAATAAATCGGTGGAAAGCTGCCTTGGTCTTTCAGAGCAATTAGCTGGGTGATTTGTTATTGCTGCGCCTTTAGTTTTACACTGGAAAATCAAATCTGAAAACCAGGCTGGGGACAACGAGAGGTATTCGCAGCGTTTATTACCAATTACCTCTCGAAGGCTGTGTTTACTCATAAAATTATCCCGGTTCCAACATGGAGAGCGAAATTCCTGATCTGGAAAGTTTGATTTAAAATTCTAACCTGTGGGGCAAAATTCATTAGTCGGCTCTTACATTATGATGTAGGGCCCTAGTGAGAAGAAAGTGGCGTTTGAGAGAATTTCTAGTAGCTCCTTGGCTTGTAAGGCCTTTGCTGCTTACAGAGCATGAATGGGGGCATTGGCTGTGAGAGACGGTTCACTCGAGATCGGTTTGTGCGCGTAGCTTTTCAGAGCCTCTGCGTTCTGAAGTCCTGATTGCCAACCTCAAATTAAAGTCATTGGCGTTTTAGAAAGCGCTCTCACATTTTATTATCATGATGTTCTGTGCACGGGACCATAAATATTTATGTACTTAAATGAAATTATGTCTTCTTTCTGGCTCTAGAAGGTAAATAAGGAAAAGAGACAATAGTTGGGGGAAGGGTGGAGCGGACATAGGTCACATTAAGAACAGTGTCCTTCGTCCTCTTCTGGGCTCTCACGGATAGTTGAGAAAAGACATTGCTAATCAGTCCTGAAGCTCGACCTTCTTTGGGACAAGGTCTCTCAGAGATCCTGGAGCCCAGCTGTTTAGGTAGAGAGGCTGCTCAGCTGAGCCCACGGGAGCCTGTTTCTGCCTCAGTGTCTGAATGAGAGGTACGCACTGCGCCTGGTTTTTGGGGTCAGGTGTCAGGAAATAGGACTTAGGTCCTCAGCTGGGTGCATCAAGCACATTACCACCTGAGCCATCCCTGCAGCCCCCTCCATTTCTTTTCCTTCTGTAAAGAATTAAAGCAAAGTGACTTTCAAGACCATCTCGGGCATACATTGGCACTGAAGAGGAGACCTTGCCCAAACCTGCAGTGACGTGGACATCGCCACCAAGTTTTAAGTCTCTGTCCAGTGCCAAAAGGTACAGCAATACCAGTGTACTGGCTGGTTTTGTGTCACCTTGACATAAGCTGGAGTTATCATAGAGAAAGGAACCTCCCTTGAGGAAATGCCTCCATGAAATCCAGCTGTAAGGCATTTTCTCAACTAGTGATCAAGGGGGAGGGCCCAGCCCATTGTGGGTAGTGCCATCCCTAGGCTGGTAGATTGGTTTCTATAAGAAAGCAGGCTGAGCAAGCCAGGGGAAGCAAGCCAGTAAGTAACATCCCTCCATGGCCTCTGCATCAGCTCCTGCTTCCTGACCTGCTTGAGTTCCAGTCCTGACTTCCTTTGGTGATAAACAGCAATGTGGAAGTGTAAGCTGAATAAACCCTTTCCTCCCCAACTTGCTTCTTGGTCATGAAGTTTTGTGCAGGAATAGAAACAGTGACTAAGACAACCAGCTACCTCAACGTGGAGCTTGTCTGTGTAATGACTGAAGAATGAGTAATGAACAGAAGTGTCAGAACCAGACCATGTGCTCTGTTCTTCCCGGCTGTCCTGATTGGGGTGGGCATCTTTGAACGATGCGACCTTTGGCACAGGGCCAGCAATGGCCTACCGTGACACACCAACCCCATGGGATCTCAAAAGTCTTTGTCACCGCAGCGTAACTGAATCTGTCCTCAGGAACACAGATACCAAGGATGTGAGGCAAGAGCTCTTTTTATTAATTTAGATGGGCTGTTATGTAAACAAAGACCCAAACTTATTAAGGTCTCCTTGGGATGCTTCCAGCATTCCAGTGCATTCTAGAGGCTTCTACGGAGTCTAGCCTGCAAACTTAAGGCCATTAATCTGTGCATACTGTAACTTTTTTCCCTTGTAAATGACAGTTTTAGATACACTTGAATATAGCTGCCCTTTTGTTTAAAATTCTCTTTAAAAATCCAGTATGCTCGGGTCCAGGAAATTGCCGGCTGATCCCAAATTGATTGGGTCAATAAAAATCTAATTTCCTGGCTGGCTGCATCAGACCATTTCATCTAGAAAACGCTTTTTGTGCTTAGAACTCCAGCAAGATGAGAAGAAATTGATAAAGATTGGGTACATAATGGCATTCTGGTCTCGAATAAAATGTTTCCAGGCAACACAGTAGGTAGGCAAAATTAGTATCTACTTCTAACTTTCCTTTTCAGGGGCTGGGACGGCTAAGTTACTCTACCTACAGCTTGTCAGCAGAGACCCAGAGTTGTGATTCAACTTAGCCTACAGCATCACTAGATGTCAGGGCAAAAAGCCTGTGCTGCAGCGGCCAGATCCTGTAGGCACAGCCTCCAGATCTAAAGTACCAATCAGAGAGAAGAGGAGAGACAAACTGTTCTAGTCCAGGTCCAAGATACTGACACAGCCATTAGGCCTACATACAGGAAGACGGGGGGTGGGTGGGGAGCAAGACAAATGCATAGTTAACCAGTGCTGGTCAAGGTGAGCTCTTGTTGATTGTCTCAGTTCTGGCTCTGCAAAGTAGTTTGAAGATGTCCCTATTCGATGTATTTAGGCTTTCTAGTGAGTGACCCAGGCTGTTGTTTACAGTTTGAGCACCATGAAAAGAGGGCCTTGTAATCTCCAGATCTCCTTAGACTATATTTAAGTGCATGAGTTAGAGACCAGTTCCTGTGTGTGTGTATGTGTGTGTGTGTGTGTGTGTGTGTGCTCAATCGATATGCTTGTCCTGGTGACATGATCTAAGCAAGGCACATTTCAGAGTCGCTATTTAGGTATATGTATGTAGATGTGCATGTGACTTTAATAAAGTTACCCAGTGATCTACAGCATTTCTGGTGCAGCCCAGTTCAGCATGGATTCATCTCAAGCCCTTCCTGCCAGCTTGACTGGCTGTCTTCCTCCCCTAGGCCAGCCTGTGTTCCCTGTAGGGAATGACATGGCTGCAGAGACAGGTACCCAGGGATTACACCCCTTTGGGGGGAAAGCACCTCTAAGAAGGATCTGCTCTGCACTTGTTCCCTTAGTTACAGGGGCGACCTGGAAGATCCTCTAATTACCAAGCTCCTGCCAGCCTCCTCCACAGGAAGGCAGGCAGGGGAAGAGGCGGAGATGTTTGGAGAAATTTCCCAGGGGAAATGGTGGTGGTGGTGGTGGAGGAGGAGGAAAATTCTGTCTGCTAATTAAAAGAATGAACTTGAGTTAAAGAGCCATGTGGGATGGTTGTCGTAGTAACACAATCCACGGAAGAAAGCATTTCTGGACATTGCTATTAAAAAAAAAAAATCCAAATCCCCCATAAATCCTGCTGGTCCATGAAGTGATGTTTGTTATGAAAGATGCCTTGCTTTCAGCCCTACACTTGGAAGACTTGGAAGAATTTATAGCGTGTCAGTCACACTAATCCTTCGCCATAAGCAAGATGGCTTATAATAGTATGCAAATAGAGTTGAATAAAAACACAAGACAGTTACCCAGCATCCTTTGTCAGTGTTATTAAATGCTACCGAAAAGAAAATAATTGGAAAGCCCCGTCCTAACGGCCCGCCTGCCTCTTTCCTAATTTCTTCCGAGCGGCCTGAGAGGCAGTAGCCGAATGTGCCATAGCCCAAATAATTTTATTAAGATGCACTCAGTATTTTGACTCATATGATATCCCAATGAATCAGTTGGTAACTCTTCTCCTCTTTCAAGCTCAGTGGCTTAATATGCATCTTAATGATGGCTCTGTGACTCAGCTGAGTGTCTCCAAGGAGGCAGGCTGTGTGAGGCCAGTGAATCTCAGCTGACCTCACTCTGCGTTGACCGAGTAGCTCTGTGTCTACTGAGTGGCTTTGTCCCACCACTTTTGCCAGTGCTTTAGGGAGTTGTTGGGTTTTAGGTTGGCCCAAAATGGTGTTGACCCAAGCAACAGTCCCCCACCCACTTTTCACACGAGGCCTCATTTGCTGCCTGTATGATCCAAACCCGGAGGGAGGATACCGGGAGGGAATGAATGATCCTTAAATTCCCATCTAGAAGCACATCTCTGATGCACCTGCTAGCTGAAGCGCAGAGTTAACTCAGGTTCAGGGGCTGGAGGACACCGTTGCTCGTAAGGGCAGTCTTATGAAAGACAGACATGCTTTAAAACTCAACCTACAGTAGATGATGCTCTTTCTCTTTCTGGCCTTGGAGATGATTTACCAGAGTTCAGCAGAAACAACAGTGAACCACTATTCACTGGAAAGAGTTGAATCAAATTCAATGGAAAATATGTCTTTGGGAAAAATGTATTGTCTTCTAGTGGACATGGGGTTAAAGAATTCAACTTAATAGAAAATTGTGAAGCACTACCTTTGGCTTGTGAAGGAGGTCATCGAAGACCCTACAGAAGCCCCACAGATGTTCTGGAGTAGCTGGCTAGAGTTGGAGAATTATCTGTGAAATATTTCGCCTATGTGATAATATGCCAAGAAAGCTAATCTGTTAGAAACAAATACAGATGTAGCAGAATTATGAAAAGCAACTTATCTCAAATACCTATTCACTATGCAAATGAACTTGAGGCATAGAGGTGTGACGAAAAGTACTGGCAGATTTTATGGTTGTAGACAAGATCATGAAACACCAGCTTATGGTACAGGTTGGTCTAGTTATAATCCAGTATCATGCAGATAAATATCTTCTTCTGTGCAAGAAGCACATCACTATCATGGTTTGCCACATCTTATTTGGAAGTAATGACGTCACGAGCTTAAATCTGAGGTCCCTTGTCACTTAGCACCAGGATCAAGTGGCCTTCTTAATATGTTAGCCACATTCACGCGATTTTGTGAAGGACCTTCATTTTGATTGGACAATGATGATTTTGAAAACTACAATAATTTGGTTTCCGGAATTAAAGTAATTTGTCTCTCTAGATTCTTCCCTCCCTGGTTTAGGGGCTTCCAGTAGTGGGCAGCCAAGAGAGATGGTTATCAGTCACTGGGCATTCCCTAACTCCCTGCTCAGTGGCTACCACTAACAGCGGCCAACTATGAACTCCCGCCCCCAGCCCCTGAAAGACGTCCTTCTCCCTTCCCCTTCCTTTCCCTGTAATATCCTGGTGTGTAAGCAGACACTGGGCTCTGATTCTTACAGCAGAGCATCCCATCCTCCAGGTTTTTCTCCCAAATAAAAGCCTCTCGTGAACTTCTTTATTTCCTTGTCCGTCTTCCCGATCCGCTATTCTTCTGCCCAGTCTCAACATTCTGCCTCACATTGCCTCAAGGTGTACCAACATCTGTCTTCCGGCTGCAGAGGTTGGAGGAGGGATGCCCTCCTGGCTTCTTCTGTGGATCTCCTCTGAGGCTCTTTGTAAATGTACCATGTTTTTTCATAGAGTTTTTCTGGTATATTTATCTTCAGACCTTTCTGCCCTCCCTCCTTCCACATTCCTCTAACACTGGCAGACGGCACCACCACCATTCCCGTCTTCCAATCCCTGTTGAAAAACGTAAAGGAGATCCTATGTCTATGAAGGTCTCATGAGAATTACACCCTGGATTAAAGTATTTCCTTCATCATCTTTGCACACACACAGATACACAATATACACATATACATACATGCACATACACACATACACATAGGCACACACATACAAACAAGGCACACAAACAGGCACACACACACACAGATACATATGCATACATATACCACACACACAAACACACATTGATACACATTGGCATACACACAGGCACACACACAGATACACACAGAGGCATACACACCCACATCTGTAAGATCTATGTTTTATTGATCTTTTAAATTGAGTTCCCTACTACAGTCTACACACCGTGTTGAAGAAGATAACAGGACGCATCAAGACCTCAGCCTCCGATCCTTCTGAGTATCCATCTTCCATCTCTTAGTTTCTCTTTCATATACAACAGCTTTTTTAGTTTGATTTTCAACACTAATTCAATTTGCCATGTTACTAAGATGGTTGTTAATTTCCCTCGGTATATTTAAATCCTGAACTTGGACCTTAACTTTCATCTTCAAGTTTTATCATGACCTGGGATCTTAGCCATTAGCCAGAGCTATATTATTTTGTAAAAGTTCCTCCATTTTGGTCGAATTGGGAATTCTAGAAATTACAGTAGTTTGTTTGCAGAAGAGTATTTATTTTGCTAGTCCCTTGACTTCCCAACCTCTCAACCTTCAATCACAGGAGGTGATTATCTACCTACCCTGGGCCCAAATAGAAACTTTCAATAGCCTCACCTCTTCCCGCTTTTTCTGCAGTTGCCACAGCTCTCTTGACTCAGAGAGCATCCTCTGCAGATTTCCCCAGATGAGATCTGTACACCCTCAGAGCCCCCAGTTTCCTGTCTTCTTTTGGCTGACCACCCATGGCTTGTTCCCCTGCTTAAGGAGCAGCCTCCTGCAGCATCCCAGTGGCCTCACACCCTCGGCACTTACTCAGCATTTCTTGAATTTTTGTTCCCATCTGGAAGAAGAGCTGAACACCAGAGATTTGCTATCCTCTGGGACCATAGCTTTAGGGTTTTGTTTTGTTTTGTTTTGCTTCAACACACTTTTCCCCCTAGGATTTCTGTACCTGACTTTCACTTCTTAATTCATCCTTCGATGTTTAAAGCTGCAAAACCCTGTCTATTTAGTGTGCAAGTGGTTTCTTTCTTTCTTTCTTTCTTTCTTTCTTTCTTTCTTTCTTTCTTTCTTTCTCTCTCTCTCTCTCTCTCTCTCTTTCCTTCCTTCCTTCCTTCCTTCCTTCCTTCCTTCCTTCCTTTCTTTTTTAGCATCCGTCTATTTTCTCCATCCATTCCAACAACAGTGAACACTTCTTGATTCAGTATTGTAGAAAAAGAATCAACGGACGATCACGTGATCTATCGAATAAGAAGTGAAAAGTCTCACGAGCAGGAGGCTGGTAGCCCGAGGCTGGTTCCGTGTATTCTAAGTTCCTACAGGCAATAGCAGCCTGAGTGTGAACTTTCAGAAGCTTAAACCCGGAGAGTAGCAAAGAGCTGAGTTTCAGCCAATCACAGACAGCCAACTCATCACACCACTGTCAGATGCCTAGCTGCAACCAATCAAGTGGCATCTGGATGATGGATCCGGGTCCAGCCTACAGAAGGTCACTGTTCACACTCTCCCAACCTCTTCTGGTTCTCGGGGCTGCCCGAATTATGAGTCATTCTCTGTGCAAATAAACCCTGGAATTTAATATCCTGGAGGTTTTATTTATTTATTTTCTCTGAGCAAGTGGCGCGAGGAGTGAAACACTGTGGCTAAGATGGCCCTAGAGGACTTCCCCCTGGTGATCTGGAAGCTTAGGTCTCTAGCGGCTCATTGGTTTGCCGGAAACACACTGTAAGCACGTTCACTTCCTTCATATCCTACCTGCCTACAGATGCAAGCCCGAGTGACTTCTAAGCTTTATTGATACTTTAAAAGTATCTGTTCTGGGTTGGCGAGATGGTGCAGTGGGTAAACGCGCTTGATACCAGGTTTTATAACCTGAGTTCTGTCTCCAGGATCCACACGGTTGAAGGAGGAAACTGACCCCTGCAAGTTGTATTCCAGTCTCTAAGCGCTACACACATATGCACGCACGTACGTGAACGCAATATTTTTTTAAAGTTCTGTTCCTTATAAAAATCTTAATATTTCTGTGCAGGTTTTGTGTTATCGCTTAAGGTTACCTTCACGATGTCTCACTGAAGTTGGAACTATGTGACCACACTCGGGAGCTTCCCCACCCTACTGGCCTATCCTCCGACAAGCTCGTGTGCTTTTGGCTCAGAGGTAGGTGGATTTTTCTTGCCTCTCTACTGAGAACAGGTGAAGCCAGCCCTGCCAGAGACTCCTTATTTCTGCACACAGCAGAGAATCGATCATTGCTTCTTTGTCTCTGCCTGTTTAATGGATGCTCGGGTGTTGATATTGATTTAGAAATGAGAACATTGGCTAAGTAAGCACTTCGTCAGGGCAACAGCCTTTTACCCAAAGGCACAATTATGTGCCATTTTCAGTATGTGTTTCTCCAAAATATTAAGAGGTCTCTGAAAGTTCAAAGGAACCCTGAGATGGATTGTTGGGGTGGGTAAGGAGTTTATTAAAAGTCATTGATGACATAGAAAGATAGGCAAGGCAGGATCACGGAGAGGGGAAGTCAGGGCCCATGGCTTCACTTCTGTTATTTGAACATAAGTATTGTGTTTGTGTATGTGTGTTTTTGTGTATTATGTGTGTGTTTGTGTATGTTCATGTGTACATGCATGTGTGTGTTTACATGTGTATGTTCTTGTGTGTATGTTTATGTGTATGCTCATGTGTGTGTGCATGTGTTGTGTGTGTTTGTATATGTTCATGTGTACATGTATGTGTGTATGCTCATGTGTGTGTGCATGTGTTGTGTGTGTTTGTATATGTTCATGTGTACATGCATGTGTGTGTTTGCATGTGTATGTTCTTGTGTGTATGTTTATGTGTATGCTCATGTGTGTGCATGTGTTGTGTGTGTTTGTGTATGTTCATGTGTACATGTATGTGTGTTTGCATGTGTGTGTTCTTGTTTGCATGTTTATGTGTATGCTCATGTGTGTGTTATGTGTGTTTGTATATGTTTATATGTACATGCATGTGCGTGTTTGCATGTGTGTGCTTGAGGGAGCTGCTCGTACCATAGCTACAGCCAAGAAACATGACGGGAGAAATGAACACATCCACCTCACTTTGCCCTTCTTATGTAGTCCAAGATCTGCCTAGGGAATGGCCCCACCCACAGCCAAGATGGGTCTTCCACATGGGTCAGTGTAATCAAAACCAAACAGTCTCTCACAGGCATACTCAGTGGCCGGCCTAAATGCTCAAAGTGCGGAAGCAGTAGCACACAGTGAGTGTGCAAAGGCTGAAGGACAACACTATCTGCAGCTCTGTGTTCCAATTCTGCCTTGTCGATGGGGTGTGTGAACTCCACACAGCCAACCAGGGGATGGGGGAGGGGAACTCTGGTTTTGCTTAGCAGCAGTGTCTGGGAGCACCTAGGAACCTTCTGCCAGAGACTTAGGTGGTGTGGCTCTGTGTGACCAAGGCTTCCCTCATGGTGGTTCTTGGTGATGGAGACAGTCCTTCCTTGTTCAAACTGTTTATTCATTGTTTGTTGTGGAAAATGGTTGCATACACCTTCCTCAGGGTGGGCCCGAGATTAACTACCTTTTGCAGGAAGGAATGTCTGGGACGGAAGCTTATTGGCTGAACCCTCGGGGCTGGCCCATCTAGATAACTCATTGGTATGGAGAACTCTTGTGCTATGGTGACAAGTCATGATCTTCATATGGGGTGCCATGGTCATGTGCTACAGGACAGGAACTGGGTCTGGAGCTGAGGAAATGCCTACCAGTCTCAGATATGAGAATACCGGGGTTTGAATCTGCTCAACCTTCCCAGGTTTTGTCTGGCAAGAGTTTCATATACGCATACTGTGCTTTGATCAAATGCACCCTATTTCCTCTCCTCCGACTCCTCCACCTCCCCCCCCCAGACTTCATTCATCCACAATCCCCACCCCACCCCCCAGTCCACATACACTGTCATGAGCACACAGTTATACCGCCATCTATTGGTACATGCATATCCATTTAGGAGTCATATCCCTGAGGAAAATAGACGTCCATCCCACCCCCACTCCCCCTTTCAGAAAGGAACTCTAACTGGCTGAGGACCCTGCAGAGCTAACCAGTGCCCAGGATCTGCCTGTCTCTGTTTCCCTAGGCTGGGGTAACCCGTGTTCTACTACATTCATCTTTTCTCATGGGAGTGCTTTATAGGCTAGACCGAGCCATCTCTCCAGCCTGTGTTGTTTGTACTTTGATGCCCATATCCAAGAACAAACAAACAAATAAACACAAAACAAAGCACTCCTGCCCAGGTAAATTATGAAGCATTTCCCTCTATTTTCCTTCCCTGGGATGTTTTCACCTCAACTGCCCTTTGTCGATTCCTTCAAGCTGCCAGCCAAGTTGTGGGAGGAAGAACCGTGCTAATTTTAATATTTTGCTCTAAGCCTTATAAACAACTGAAGTGTTTCTTCAGAAAGAAACCGGGCTCAGGTCCAGCTCCCACAAACGCCACTGCATCCCACGGTCTCTTGAATCTGAATCTGCTTACTGCTCACTGGCAGAGGCTTCTCATGGGCTTCTTTTTGGCAGAGATCGTGGGTTCGAATCAGCTAAGCTCGTCCCTGGTGAAGGCATGGCCTGGTCATTTATTCTTTGTCATGGAACCTGCTTTGAGGCCCTGAGACATTCCATGAGAGTATGGTGGCACTCTAGCTCACTTTATGTGGCTATAGAAATGCCAAGGCCAAAACCAACTTGAGGAAGAAAGGGTTGATTTCTGGTTACAATTTCAGGGGTGCACTCCATCACTCAAAGGAGTCAGGGCTGGAGCCTGGGAGCAAGAGCTGAGGTAGAGGCCGTGGAGAAGGGTTGCTTACTGGTTTGCTCCCCATGGCCTGCACAACCTGCCTTTCTCTACTATTTAGGACCACCCACCTGCACAGTGGAGGCACTGCCCTCGGTGAGCTACGCCCCACCCACACCAGTCATCGCTGCAGACTTGCCCACAGGCAGAATTCTCACTTGAGAGAGTCTCCTTTCTCCAGATAACTCTAGGTCATGTTAGGGTGACATAAACCTACGAGGGATAGGTTTATTTGTTTTGTCCTCTCAGGACACATTCTGTCAGTGAGGGAAGGGACTTCAGCAGGAACCCCGAGGAGCTCTGGGTCTCTCACTGCCTGGTTTATGCTCAGTCAGCATCCTCATATAGCCCAGAGCACCTGCTTAGGAACGGTGTTGCCAAAGGCAACCCAGACCCTCCCATGTCAATCATTAATCGAGACAATCTCACACAAGCGTGGCCACAAGTCAGTCTTGCTGGGGCTGCTCTTCAACTGAGGGTCCCTCTTCCCAGGTGACCTTCAGTTGTGTCAAACTGACAGCTAAAAACTAACCAGGACAGGCTGGGACTGGTCTTAGCTTGGAACTCCTAGATGACCCCATTTAAACCAAAACCAAACACAACATAAAACAAAACAACACCATTACCAACCAAAAAGCACAGGGATGCGAAGAGATTGTCTGCTTTCTTAACTTCAATTTAGGATCGGTCTTTCCAATAACTCCTTACTAATAAAGTTCGTAGTGGAAGTAAACATATATATTTAAATAAAGTTCATGATTTTAAACCCACTCTGGATTGAAAAATGATGCTGATATGTTGATGACTGCGGGCTGAATGCTTGAAAATGTTTCTCAATTGTTTTTCCAATGAGAAGAAATGAAAAGTCACATTCCACTTGAGTGCACCAAGGAAATGACACATCACTAGAGCATGCAGAGAAAGCTCTGGGGTTTGCAATAATTCCACCTGTAAAACATCACACACACATGCACACACACACATGCACATACTTATGCATACGTACACAGAGACACACATCCGTACACAGAGACACATCACATAGAGACACACAAAAACATACACAAACACATACACACAGAGACACACAGACACAAACACACACATATACACACACAAAGACATACATGTATACACACAGAGAGACACAGACGCTCACACAGACTGTACTGGCTGCTTTTGTGTCAACTTGATACAAGCTGCAGTTATTACAGAGAAAGGAGCCTCAGTTGAGGAAATGCCTTCATGAGATCCAGCTGTAAGACATTTTCTCAATTAGTAATTAAAGAGGAGAGGGCCCAGCCCATTGTGGGTGGAGCCATCCCTGGGCTGGTAGACCTGGGTTCTATAAGAAAGCAGGCTGAGCAAGCCAGGGGAGCAAGCCAGTAAGTGACATTCCTCCATGGCCTCTGCATCAGCTCCTGCTTCCTGACCTGCTTGAGTTCCAGTCCTGACTTCCTTTGCTGATAAACAGCGATGTAGAATTGTAATTTGAATAAACCCTTTGCTCCTCAGCTTGCTTCTTGTTCATGACATTTGTGCAGGAATAGAAACCCTGACTAAGACACAGACACACACATATATATACACATACAAACACACAGATACACACATGCATGAGCATGTGTTCACACCCATCATATACATACACACAGGCACATACCACACAGACAGGCACATACACAAAGACATACACACACACAGACACACACAGATGCATGAGTGTATGTTCCCACCTACCATATACACAGACACATGATGCTATGCAGACCCAGCCCCCAACAGACATACACATAGACCTACATGGATTCTCACACAGATACACACATGTACAAACACACACAGAGATACATGCTACATATACACACATGCACTCACACATACACATATATAAGCACACACACAAACACACGAACGAGCACATGCATAAATAAAGACATACACATATGTACAAGCATTCACATAGACACACACACCATATGTACACAGAGACATATATACACACAGTCTGACTACTGTGCCATAAGCCTGGATCCCAACCTCAATTTGTTAACCCTTACCCTTTCTGAAAAAGATGTCTTGGTCGCCACAGACAAACAAGGCAAATGACACTTGTATTGGTAGCAGTTTCAGATTAATGGCCTCCTCAGATGTGAAGACTAAAAGAAATGATAGCCTCTTAGAAGAATTAATCATCTTCTGACAGCTTGCCCGAATAGCACCGTTTCCTCGGCTGGGTGGGAGATGCTGATTTTGGACTGAGATCACTCAGTTAAATATCAAGCACATCCAATGAAATCATTTTATACATCATCACGTTTATGGTATATATACCATATATTTGCAACAGCCTTCCCAGTTTTCAATAAGAAATACAAAATCATGAAGAGGAGGGAGAGGGAAGAGGGAGAGGAGGGAGAGACAGAGGAAGAGAGTGCATGAGCACTGGAAGAGACATTTTCAATGAAGCCAGGTCTTTCCTGTCAGCTTTGATTTTTAGTTAAAAGCAAACAACAGCATTAAAAATAACCAAAGAGCCCTGCCTTTGCAGTCAGGTAAAAAGCCAATAGAAGAGGTGGACGGTCCCCCTCCAAGATAATGTCCCCAAAGTAAGGAAACATAAATGGATGTGGCATGGTTGTCCTGTAGCTCTTGCTTGACCTGTGGATGTGTTTCTCTGTAATACGTACTTATGTTACACACTTATAATAGATCAGCATCATAACACTGTCCTTTAGTGGGAACCGATGAGGTATGTTTGCAACTAGCAATGGTCATCCCAACGTTAACCATGAGAATTGGAAATGTAGTTTAAAAGTATCAGTTGTTTTAAAATTATTTTTCATGAATTAATGTTTACCTGTATGTGTGTATTGTACATCATGTGTGTGCAGTACCGATAGAGACCACAAGAGGGCACTGGATCCCCCCAACCTGGACGTACCAGTGGTTGTGAGCCACCAATTACATGCTGGGATTTGAACCAGCATCTTTGGGGAAAACAGCCAGTGCTCCTCACCACTGAGCTACCTCTCCAGCCCCGTATTAGTTACTTTGCTTGTTGTGCCTAAATATCCGACAAGAAGCAACATAGGGAGGAAGGGCTTCTTGGGGACTTACAATTCCAGAGGATACAGTGCGTCACCGTCACTGTGGGTGAGGTGGCTGGTCACATTCTCCTTCAGTCAGGGAGCAGGGAGTGATGAATGGCAGGGCGCGCAGCTCATCGCTTCATTATGCAGCCTGGGGGACCCAGACGGCCCAGGGATGCTTACATTCTGTGTGGATCTTCCTACCTCAGAAGACTCCCACAGGCACCAGAGATTAGTTCCCTTGGCGAGTCTAACCCCGTTGATGCTGATAATAAAGTTTAGCTGATAATAAAGTCAGATTCTTCAGCCCTGGGCACAGCTTGCTCCGCTATCCACACCTCTGAGCCCCGACCTTCCTATCTTGGCTGAGCCTCCCCCAACCCTACTTTCCCATCACTCAGAATAGAAACAAAGCTGCCTTCTACTCTGTATGGTCCCTGGTACACAGGCTGGTGACTGTCAGCCTGCCGGCCCAATCCTGCCCGTGCTCATCTGGGTACAGTTGGCAAGCTCCAAAACTGGTTTTTCAAACATTTCAAATGGCTGGGAAGGCCTCAGATGGAGAACATTTGTAGCTTGTGAATCCGTTATGAAATTCAAATACTGGCCTCCACAAATAAAGTTTTATTGGCACACAGCCACTCCTTTGTGTTCGGTGCTTTCTGAGATTGCGTCCCTGCTGTGGCAGGGCGAGGTGTCTTAGTTAAGAGATGTGTGCTGCCCACAGTGCCACAAACCTGTACCACCCGACTTCTTCCAGAAAAAAGCCCCCCAAACCCGGATGCCAGGCTGTTTGTCATGGCCGGGCTTCTGTACTCATTTGCTTTTTCTTCCCAGGAGCCACTTGGCTTTCCCCACTGCTCTTCTTTAGACAGGACCATGGTCCTGTGAAGAGTAAAAGGTTGTCAAAGGACACTGATTCCTTGCCCTAGGGATTTCCTCTGCAGGAAATAGCTCCCAGGAAATCCCACTTTCTTGAGATTTGAGTTCCTAAAATAACCGCAGAAGGTCCGGACGACCTCTGTGGAATGTTTCAACGCCCTAGATGTGCCCCGGGTGCACTGATAAAAAATGTATGATTCCTCCCCTTTGAATTTCCTCATTGCCCGTGGACGGGGATAGACGTGTCCGGGTGTCCGCCGTTTGCTCGCCCTGGGAGACGTCCCAGGAGGACAGGGGGAGGACCAGGGACGCCTGGTGGGCCCCCTCGGGAAAAGTCAGGAGATCAGTTTTTCTCCTTGACGATCTGTGTCAGAGGGCCAATTCTGGGCCATCTGGCTCTTTTCAGGATTCCGGGTCGACTTGAGGTCGGCGACTGACTTTGTCTCTCTGTTTTGTAGTATCTGTGAGTGTTTTTTGTGTGTGTTTCAGAACTAGAAATGGGCCAGACTGTGACGACCCCACTAACACTGACTTTGGACCATTGGGCGAATGTTAAGACAAGGGCCCATAATCTTTCTGTTGAAGTTAGGAAAGGACCATGGCAGACTTTTCTGCTCCTCTGAATGGCCGAGTTTTGGCGTAAGATGGCCTTCGGAGGGAACTTTTAATCTATCTCTCATCTCCGCTGTTAAGCGAATTGTTTTTCAGGCTTCAGGGGGACACCCCGATCAGGTTCCATACATCATCGTGTGGGAGGACCTGGTCCAAAACCGGACATCCTGGGTGAGACCCTGGACAGCGGGGGCAGAAATGGCAACGGTGGCCGTGGCCGAGAATAAGCCGGCACCTGCTCCATCGGCCCCCACGCAGATCTATCCTGAAATTGATGATGGTTTTCTTCTCCTCGACAACCCTCCACCCCCATACCTTCAACCGGCTTCTCATGCAAGTCCCCCACAGGCGCCGACTTCCACTGACTCCCAGACGGCCTCTGAAACAGGACCAGCGGCCGGGACCCGAAGCCCCCAGGTTCTAAGCCCAGGGGGAAATGGTGCGGGGCTTGGCTCTGCTATTGCACTACCATTACGGGCTTATGGACCCGCCCCAGCTCCGGGAGAACTAGTCCCGCTACAGTATTGGCCGTTTTCATCAGCCGATATGTATAACTGGAAAAATAACCACCCCTCTTTTTCAGAGGACCCCTCGGGCCTGACGGGACTCCTTGAGTCCCTGATGTTTTCTCATCAGCCCACTTGGGACAACTGCCAGCAGCTTTTGCAGGTCCTCTTTACTACGGAAGAGAGGGAGAGGATCCTCCTGGAAGCTAGAAAAAATGTTCCAGGACCAGATGGGACCCCCACCAATCTCCCTAATCTTATAGATGCAGCTTTTCCCTTGATCCGCCCTGACTAGGATTACAACTCTGCAGAAGGTAAGGAGCGTCTCACGGTCCACCCCCGGGCTCTAGTGGCAGGTCTCAAGGGAGCCGCAAGGTGACCCACGAATTTGGCTGAGGTAAGAGAGGTTCTTCAGGGACCTGTTGAACCGCTGTTTGTTTCTTGACAGGGGTTATACCTTGACCCAACCTCTGAGGGTCAGCAGGCAGAGGTGGCTATGGCCTTTATACAGCAGTCAGCATCAGATATTAAGAGAAAGTTACAATGGCTAGAGGGGTTCCAAAACTATACCTTGCAGGATTTGGTGAAGGAATCAGAGAAAGTGTTTCATAAGGAGGAGACTGAGGAAGAAAAGCGAGAAAGAGAGAAGCAGAAGGCAGAGGAAAGAGAGGACCGGAGGGTAGTAGACAAAAAAGGAATTTGTAGGATTTTGGCCACAGTAGTGAAGGGCCAGGGAGTTAGGAATCAAGTCTGGCACTAGGAGGGAGCCTCTTGACAAAGATCAATGTGCTTATTATAAAGAAGAAGGCCACTGAGACAAAAAATTGCCCCAACAAGAAAAAAAGGGGACACCAGCAACAGAAGCCCCGGACATGTGGCTCCAAAGTTTTAAATATTTATGGACTACCCGAAGATCTGTGGATCTCGGAGTGGGCCGGGTATCCCACTTATTCATTGTAATGCCAGACTGTCCCTGCACCCTGTTGGGGAGAGACCTCCTGACTAAGATGGGGCACAGATTCACTTCCACTCTGATGTACCACAGGTTAGAGGTACAGAAGGGGAGCCTGTGCAGGTTCTAACCATCCAGTTGGAGGACAAGTACCAACTCTAAACAGCCTGCCTCAGATCAGATGGACTGGTGGCTGCAGGCATATCCACAGGCCTGGGCGGAGACTGCAGGAATGAGAGAGGCTAAGAACTAGCCCCTGCCCATATGGAGCTGAAAGTCCAGGCTAATGGTGCGTTAGTACCCCATATCAAAGGAGGCATGAGACGGGATCAAGACACTCATCATTCAGTTACTCCAACAACTGCTGGACAGTTCAAGATCTCTGAGAGGTAAACAAATTGGTGGCAGAACTCCACCTCACAGTACTTAACCCCTATAACCTGTTGAGCTCATTGCCCTATCCAGGACCTGGTGTACAGCACTGGACTTGAAGAAAATGCATCAATGGACTCATCTAGAGGTAGACAAACTTGTAAAGACTGCCTTGAGGTCAAATTCTTTTGTGCCAGATTTGAGTAGATAACTGTGTGCCATGTTAGAAAGCAAATGTATGTAGAAGGCCAGGAGGAGAGAAGATAGACCTGAGGTTTACTGAGAAGTGGATTTTACAGAACTGAGCCAAGAAGATATAGATATAAGTATCTATTAGTCTTTATAGATACATTTTCTGGGCGGGTAAAAGCCTCCCCACAAAGAGAGAAATGGCAGCAGCGGTCATAGCTAAGAAGATTCCAGAAGAGATCTTCCCTAGGTTTGGCACCCCTAAGGTAATTGGATCAGACAATGGGCCATCTGTGTTGCCCAGGTAAGTTAGATATTAGCTTGTTTATTGGGGACTAATTGGAAATTACATTGTGCTTACAGACCCCAGAGCTCAGGACAGGTAGAAAGAATGAATAGAACTCTAAAAGAGACCCTTACTAAATTAGCTATTGAGACCGGCAGTAAAGACTGGGTGACCCTCCTCCCCTTTGCACTTCTTAGAGTCCGAAACTCGCCGGGGCGTTTCGGCCTTACCCCTTATGAAATCCTACATGGGGGACCGCCCCCCTTAACGGAGTCGTGCGGGATATTGGATCCTGGCACTAACTCCCCCTCCTCCTCTGCTCTATTTGCCCACTTAAAGGCCTTATAAGTTATTCCTCCTCTGTTCTATTTACCCACTTAAAGGCCTTAGAAGTTATTAAAACACAGATCTGGAGCAGAATCAAAGAAGCCTACACTCCAGGAACCACTGCGGTGCCCCATGGGTTCCAGGTCGGAGACTCAGTCCTGGTCAGACGACATCGCGCTGGCACGCTTGAGCCCCGGTGGAAGGGACACTACCTGGTGCTGTTGACTACCCCCTTAGCAGTCAAGGTCAACGGGATTGCTGCTTGGGTACAGTGGCAGCTGGTGACAATTCTCTTAAGCTGCGCCTTCGTCGTAGCCCCAACCTTGGGTAATAACCCCCATGCCCCTCAAAAATTAACCTGGGAAGTGCTTAATGAAGTGGGCGACGTTGTGTGGCCAACAACCGCAGTGCACCCCCCTTGGACTTGGTGGCCCGATCTTGCACCAGATGTCTGTAAGTTAGCAGCCGGCTCTATGGCCTGGGATCTTTCCAGTTATACCAATTTAGAAAAGCCACCCCCAGAAGAACAGTGTGTCCCTCATGGCATAAGGATCATATTGGGGTGTTCAGGACAGTTTTTTCGAGCCAACCTTCAGGCAGCAGACTTCTATGTCTGCCCCGGACAGGGACACACCAGGGAAATGAAGAGAGGGGCCTCAGACTATTTTTGTAGTAAATGGGGATGTGAGACCACGGGAGAAGCCTACTGGAACCCTTCCTCCGCTTGGGATCTAATTATAGTTAAAAAGGGTCGTAGGCCAGGGGAGCCAGAAAATGGGAAAAGAGATCCATCCAAATACCCGGCTTATAGGACTGGGTGTGCCTCTGAAAGCTCGGGTAGCCCTCAGGGACCGTGCAAAGACAGTTATTGTAACCCTTTAAATATCAGCTTCACCCCACAGGGAAAACAAGATCGTCAGTGGGTAAGAGGAAACCGTTGGGGATGGAGAGTCTATACTGGCAGAGGGGATCCTGGATTTGTTTTTGTTATTAAAATAAAGATAGAGAGTCCGCCCACACGACCTGTAGGCCCCAATTCGGTGCTTGATAACCCTGTACCCAGGCCTGAGAGACCTCCTCGTCTCACTCTGTCACCAAAGGAGGACTCGTATCCCCTTTTGACCACACCCTCCTATCTCCCTATGAGAACTGAGGACCGCCTGTTCAATCTGCTCGATAGTGCATTTGTTGTTTTAAACCGCACTAACCTTGCCACTACTCAGTCCTGCTGGCTGTGTTTTGCTTCCAATCCCCCTTACTATGAAGGAATAGCTCAGCTATGAAGCTATAATGTTACTTCTGACCACTCACTCTGCCCCTGGGGAAGCCAACGAAAGATAACCCTGTCTGCAGTATCAGGAACTGGGCTGTGCATAGGAAGAGTACCTACCAGACACCAGCCCCTCTGTAATGTAACTATCTCCAACCTGACAGCAGGCCCAGATAAATACCTAATACCCCCTCCCGATACCTGGTGGGCTTGTGGCACCGGCCTGACCCCCTGCCTGCATACTTCACTATTTAACAGTACTAAAGACTTTTGTGTTTTAGTCCAACTGGTGCCCAGGGTCATTTATCATGATGATACCTCGTTTATAGATGAATTTGACCACCATACTCGATATAAGAGAGAACCTATAACTTTGACCTTAGCTGTCTTGTTAGGACTCGGAGTGGCAGCAGGAATTGGAACAGGAGCAGCTGCCCTCATCCAACAACCTTACTACTATAATGAACTCAGAGCAGCTATGGACGCAGACCTGGGAGCATTAGAACAGTCCATAACCAAACTAGAAGAGTCATTGACTTCATTATCGGAGGTAGTGCTACAGAACAGGAGGGGATTAGATCTGCTTTTTCTAAAGGAAGGAGGGCTCTGTGCTGCCCTAAAAGAAGAATGTTGCTTTTACGTAGATCATTCTGGTGTCATAAGAGATTCTATGGCAAAGCTTAGAGAAAGACTAGAAAACAGAAAAAAAGAAAGAGAAACATACCAAGGATGGTATGAAAATTGGTTTAACAGGTCACCCTGGTTCTCTAAGCTAGTCTCTGCTTTGGTCAGGCCTTTACTCATTTTAATGCTAATCCTAACCTTTGGGCCATGCATCCTCAATAGACTTGTGACCTTTATAAAAGAAAGGGTGAGTGCTGTACAGGTAATGGTCCTAAGACAACAATACCAGATATTACAAGAAGCTGAGGGATCGCTCTAAGATTAGAGCTTTTTTACAAAAAGAAAAATGGAGGAATGAAGAGTAAAAGGTTGTCAAAGGACACTGATTCCTTGCCCTAGGGATTTCCTCTGCAGAAAATAGCTCCCAGGAAATCCCACTTTCTTGAGATTTGAGTTCCTAAAATAACCGCAGAAGGTCCGGACGACCTCTGTGGAATGTTTCAACGCCCTAGATGTGCCCCGGGTGCACTGATAAAAAAATGTATGATTCCTCCCCTTTGAATTTCCTCATTGCCTGCTTTGAATTTCCTCATTGCCCCCTTTGAATTTCCTCATTCCCCCTGTCCTCCCCCTCCTTTGTGATTTTTGCCTTTATAAGCCCATTACAAGTTCAGGCCAGGGTCGAACTCCTCTACCCCTGCGTGGTGTATGAGTCTCGACCCCAGCATGCTGGCCTGAGATCTCACTCTGTTTCACTTTCAATAAACTTCCTTGTGTGATTGCAGCAAGTCTGGTCTCGGTGCCTCGCTGGGTGCACGCCTCTCCTGAGATTTGAGTGAGGGTCTCCCTTCGGAGGTCTTTCACCTGTCCTCATCCAGGAGCTTCACTCTGCCAGACTCAATGGCGTTAGCCCTGCGGAGGCCTGCGTCTTCTCCTGTGGCTGAGTCAGATGCCGCCTTCTCCCGGGAGACCTTCTGAGCAGTCCTGTTTAAAAGTGTACACTTCCTCCTTGGTTCTTTCGGCTTTCCCAGTTAATGTGCCTTCAAAAATGGTCACATTCTCAAGTTTTTACCTGATTATTTTGTCCCCACTTGCTACAATGTTGCTTCATGAACTCAGCTTTTAAAAAAATTAGTATTTTTAATTTTTAATACTTAATTTAAAAATTTTAATTGCTCAGTTGTCAGGGTAAAATCACTCCCTGGCCCATAGTACTCAATAAATGCAGATGTACATTAAGGATATATACATCTACATCATATACATACATATGCATGTGCATATACATCATGTACATCATATACATATGCACACACACATATATACATATATAAATGCACATATACACACATATGGTTAACTAAGCATAACTTGTAGAATGTATGAGGGTGTGTGTGTGTGTGTGTGTGTGTGTGTGTGTAACAAAATGGGATTTATTGATTTGGTTTAGTCCAACAATTCCAGCCTTCATCTGGAGAATCTGGAACCCCCGCACCTGCCCAGCCTGGATGGCTTGGATTTTCCAATCAGTTGCTGAAGGCCCAGAGAATTTCTGGAGAGCCACAGTGCACATTGTAAAGGCAGAGCCTGGGTTCTGAATCTTCTTTTTAAAAGAGGATATTATATTTATTATTTCTAAATAACAAACTAAATAACGGGACCAGGGCTGACAGGCCACAGTCACATCCCTCCCCTCTGATCCTCTCTTGGTGAGACCAACAGCTCAGAGCCCGAAGCAGCCTGCCTGCTTTGTTTCCTCCTGAGCAGGGGTCAGCCCCGGGATGCTCACGCTTAACCTGCATTAAGAGAGATGTTCCTGTTTGCAACAGTCTCCTTTCTTAGTAGAGCTGAGCTAACTTGTTTGATCCTGGTCTTAGCTGTTCCCATCAATAATTAAGGGAAACATCTTAACCAGCGTGTGTCTTTGGATTTTCTTTCTAATTCCTAAAGGGGAAAACATTTAATGAAACTGTCAAACAAAGCCAGCTTTCCTTCAAAGCTGAATTTCAACGACCCCTGCAAACATCATCTAAAGAAAAATGTACAAGATCAGATATACCTCCCTAGACAAATACAATCAATCACTCGATCTCTTCTTTCCCTTCCCCTCTTATGGTTTGTTCATGTGTGTGCAGTAACCAAAGGTTGGTATTTAATGTCTCTATTGTTCTGAGCCAGCTTTTGCGGAGAGGGAGCAGACCTTTCACTAAACCTAGGGCTCGCCAACTGAGTAAGGCCAGCTGACCAGCCTGCTGCGGGGCTCTTCCTGTCTCTGCCTCCCCAGCATTTGGATTACAGGCCCAGCTTTTTGGCACAGGTGTTAGGCTTCAATCTTAAGGCTTTGGTGGCACGCATGAGCAACGGGACCGTTTTTTCCTAGTCTGTGTTAAACTATCAACAGAACAGAGTATCAGTTCGAAGTAGACGCAGATTTTCTGTAGGGCACAAGATAGCGTCCTAACCTCATCAACATATACTTCTTACGATAATGGCTAAATTAGTTAGAATGAGCTAAGCCATGCTCCAACAGAGAGTATTGCACAAGCCCAACAGAGCTCAAGCGTTGGAACAGAATAAAAATTCGAATACTTGGAATATCCCAGCCTTGGGCCAATTAGCAGGTATCCACTTGTGTCATGGGGTCTCTAAGGTTACTGAGGCAGAGGCAGAATCAGGGACACATTGGCTGTGAGGTACACCAGTTTACCTTTGCCCTAACACATCCTACCATGTAGGACAAACATGAGGTAGGATGCTGAGTTAGGCAGTTTCCAAAACCATTAGCCAAGGGGTAGTAAAGGCTTGATCTGCAACCCGTGACCCAGGGACTTCCATAGGGGGCAGCTTCCCCTAGCCAAGCACACCATATGTCTTCTGCTGAGTTGTCACAAATTGCCATTCTCCTTCTGTTTTATTCCTTGACCTGACCCAAACCCAATGACCCGTGTAATATATGGGTCTCAAGATTTGGGATCCAAAAAGGATGCTTAGCCAGATTATTCTTTCTGGAAAGAATGCATGACAGTGACCCCGAGGAGCACTCAGGTCCCTGAGGCAAGGAAGAGGGTCACTGTTTGCAACTTTCAGTGGGTGGTGAAGTGTGTGTGTGGGGGGTTGGGGTCAGCATCTAATTGACAGGTAGCCCATTGTACAGCTTGTATTCTGGTTGTCCCCGATTTGCAAATGGCAGAGGAAAAGCAGAAGGTTCTTTCTTCAGTTAATGTGCTCCAGTTAATCAGGATGCCCCACCCATAACCCCAGATCCTTAGGATAGTTGGTATACCCTCTTTAAAGAGGAGGTTTCAGATTTACAGGCAGCCTCTCAGTAAGATGCCCGCCCTTTCTTTTATAGTAGCTGTGTGGGCAGAGAAGATGACGTATGATGTATTGCGTATGACGTATAGCGTAGGGCGTAAGCCAGGTCTGACTATCCCCCAGACCAAACGCCATCTTTGCTGTGCATCTCTTCCTTACTAGTCTTGTTGCCTATTTCCAGAACACTTCCCACACTGGGTCTGCATCCCCTACATTGTTATTTGAGAGCGTAGATGAGGTCTGCATCACCCACTGGCATCACGGGGTACACCACACTGAACACACGCGCTAACCGTCCTCTGTAGAGCTGCGTGTTCACATGGCACAGCCGAAGCCGAGCCTTTTTATAGCTTAGAATGATCTAGCATAAAATCAATGCTCCCACTTGCTTCTGATGATAACACTTTCTGGGAATCTTAGAATCATTCAGCCTCCATCACCGGGAACGCCTGCTGTGGCCGGCTGAGAGCGGGCAGGATACCTCTTTTATTTATCTAGGCATGCTTTGTTCCGGAGGTAGAAACTGTGGCCTTTTAGTGGCAAACCCGGCGGAATGTCCAGCTTTTGTTTGTGTGGAGAGCTAAATCAATACTTAGAGTAAGTGATTAAGCCCAGTCTGGGAATGCCAGCCGTGGGTCAATTCATTAAGGAGGCAGTGTCGGAAAGGAGCTTCAGAGAAATGCAAAGAAGGAGTTGGAGCTGAAGCGGCCGGGATTCGAATTCTCACTGTGTCCCCCATGTGGCTTTGCCCCCTGTCCTTTGTGCTGCTTCATGTGTGTGCATCATAGGAAATTAATCCAGAGCATTCTAAAACCCTTTCTCCACCCCAGTTCGTATATTATGGACTCTCTATAAAAGATACAGGGAGATTAATCAGTTCTTCAGAATGCACCCTAAAAATAAATAAGTCGAGTCATGCAAGCATGCCTAGGTGTTAAGCGAGCCATGGAAATGAGCAGCTCCCCTTTCTGGGTGGTTTATGAACGGTGCCTATTTCATTCTTAATATCGTCAACGCTTTGTAAATTTCCTCAACTCTAGAATTAAAAAAAAAAAAAAAAAAAACATCTTTTCTTTGTCTTTAAATTTTAAAGCTTACCAATTTACCAAATATCTAACACTTTTGTTTGTTTGTTTTTTGTTTTTCTGAAAGAGTTTTTCTGTGCAACAGAGATCTGGCTAACCTGGACTTGCTTTGTAGCATAGGCTGGCCTCAAACCCAAGGAGATCCACCTACCTCTGCCTCCTGAGTGCTGGGATTAAACCAGATGATAGCACATGTACCCAAGGCTAGCCGTGAATGCCGCTCAACACAGAATCATAAACAAGCTTACAAAACAGCCAAGTTTTGTGTTATTATCTTATAACTCAGTTGCCCAGGTCTATCCCTTGGCTTTGTACATGGTGATGCCCAACGCCAAGTTGGTTTGGCCATATCTGATGACACCACACTCATACCCAGCACGCAGTATGCCCTCAGTGGTTACTAGTCCCTGTTTGCCATAATTGACCATGACAACTGTCTTCTGACCCCATTGTGTATCTGTCCTGGTTCTCACCACCACAGTATCCCATCTTTTGATCCAATACTAGTCATGTTTAAAGTCTCATTCGATCCCTGTTTCCTGGCCTTAATGGACTTTGAGGACAGGAAAGGCCATGTTACCTCAGGAACACAGACCGAGATACACATGGAGGGCCTTCGGTCTCTGAAGCCAGAAGAAGACCTCAACGCCTGCTTTTCAAGCTCTCCCTACACATTAGTTGAAATGGCAGAGTTCATTAGCATCCTGTCATGTGCAAAGATGCAGGAGATGCTGTTGCCTCATGTCTTAGAACTCGTGACGCCAGCCACACCATGCTCCCACACTTTGTGGCCACACTCATTTGCAAAGTCAGCATGTCCCTTAGATACTGTCAAAGGTCATGTTGATGTTTGTGTGTATGTGCAAGCACGCGCACACACATACACACACACACACACACACATACACACCAAGGCTGAGAGGAGAGAAAGAGGAAGTCAGATACCATGATTGCTTCCAGACCATCTCTGTACTGGGTCAGGGTTCTGGAAGGCAAAGAGAAACAGGTCTCAGATATACTCAGTGACATCCCAGTAGGCATATGGCCCCCCCAGATAAACAGCCAGGCTCTGATTTCTCTCCTTGGAAAAGCACAATAGTTGGTTTACATTTGATGGCTTGAAGTCCGGAGAAACCACACGCCAAGACTGTCGTTGGCTCTTTGTGGATTCCAGTCCCTTTGTTCTGTTCTCCCCCACTCCCCTGTGAGGCCGAGCTCTTGAAAAAAGGCAAAAATGAGCGAAATTGTAACCAACACCTTCGTAAATACGCAGGTCATTTTCCTTCCCAGTTTCCTTTGAAAAGATGATATTGCCAATTCACCCGTTCATTTTCTTTTCCCCATGAGGCAGCAGCAGCAGCAGCAGCAGAACTATCTGTTCAGAAATGCATGGAGCTGCCAAAACCCTGCTGAGCAGGGCTCAACATCTGGAAATCAGGCTGTCTGCCCATGCAGGGAGTGAGGAAGCTAATGCTCCTGCTGTTAGCCACAGATAAAGCTCTGCTCATTAAGGATTAGAGTGATGTCCAGGGATTTGATTTGACTGCTCAGACACCTATCATCTGGTAGGGGTCTTGCCTCCTGTTCCTAACACCTCCCAAAGGAGCACAGGATGCTGAGGCTGTTAAGCCGTAGATACGGAACCCTCTGAATCCAGCTTCTCAGTTAAAGGCACTTTGTTTAAACACACAGCCACCATTGGATTTATAGTGCATGTTTATTTGGAATTTAACCCAGGCAAAATGTTCTCAGTTGGCCCTTCAGTTTATGTCTGTAATGATTAGTCTGTGGCCCAACTGTAGCTTTTGATTTTCTTTGGATTATAAATATGGATTTGAACCGCTTCATACATTTTAACACTGAAATGCTTTATGATGGTAGATGCTAGCCATCCTAAAATATTCCATCACTTTGACACATGTCCGTACCACACCACAGCTGTGAATGGATAGTAAGGAGCTGGGTTGGGTGGTACAGGACCAGTAGTCCCAACATCGGGAGGTTGGGGTAGGTGGACAGCAAGTTCAAGGCAAGCTTGAGTTGAATAGCAAGACTCAATTCCAACAAAAAGAAAAAAAGAAAAAAAAATCCAATGAAGCTTGACTGCAGAGTCCTTGCCCACTGTGTGTATTTGTGCACGGTCCTGGGTTTGATTCATAATGCCACGAAGAAGAAGTGTAAACCTGTGCAATTGAAATGACAACACAACTCTTCCCTCCAGGGCTCAGTTCTAGCCCTTCTCAGCAGCTTCTCACCACTAGGCAGCACCCGCACCGAGCTCTGGAACACAGGGTCTGTTATCAAATTACCTGTTAACTGGCGTTAACAAAATTAGCCAAGCGTACTCAGCATCTGGATGGACAGAATCCCATTGATCTTAGGGAAACAGTGCAGCGCGGAGTGCAGGTTTTATACACACCAACCGTTTGTTTTTTGTATCAAGTTGATGAGCTGCGCAGGCGCTGGTAAACTTGGGCCGTGTTCGTGAGATGTATCTGCTCTCCATGTCTTAGAGGATCACAATGGGGCTAATTGTAATAATGTACAATGATGTCTGTATTACCATATAAAGTATAAGAATAAATAATTTGTAATTAATGTTCCCGAGTTAACAAGAGACCACACACAATTAGCAGCAACACAGAGAACACGCAGGAAGCACGCCTCTATGCCGTGCCACACGATAATGCTTAATGGACTTTGTAGGACATGCTTAGTCATTAAGAATGTCTTTTCCCTTTCCCCACACTCTGCTTCTGACAGACAAGATCAGCCGATGTCACATTTGTGCTTTTTCTAGAACTTTCTGGCAGTGAACTCATGCCATTCTTTTGTTTCGGCTGTTGCCCACTCAGTGAACATGTGTCTAGTTTAGAGATTAAAGTGTGGGTGCATATGACAGCTAATTGTCCTTCTTGCTGACCAAAGTGCCACCGTACAGAGGCTGTTTCTTCTATTCTCAGCTTCCTATTCATGCATGGGCTTTTATGTTGTTTCCAAGGTTTAGGGTGGCTATAGAGAAACTGCTCTGAGAACATGGCTAGAAGAGCCATATCAATATGTGTTTTCACGTCAGCAAATGCATGCAAGTGGACTTACCTGGTCATACAGTGGGGTGCACAGAAATTCTCGGAAGTCATGCAGATCATTCTTCTAAAACAATTCTAGATTTCTAAAAATCTGCTTACCCATCCCAGACACCAGTGTGGTCTCCAGTATGGTCTAGATGCCCCATATCCACCCCAGACATCAGCTGGAAGAATTCTAGATGGTCCATACAAACCACCTCAGACTCCAGTGTGGGAGAGTTCTAGATGCCCCACACCCACCTCAGGCTCCAGTGTGGGAGAGTTCTAGATGCCCACACCCACCTCAGACTCCAGTGTGGGAGAGTTCTAGATGCCCCACACCCACCTCAGGCTCCAGTGTGGGAGAGTTCTAGATGCCCACACCCACCTCAGGCTCCAGTGTGGGAGAGTTCTAGATGCCCCACACCCACCTCAGACTCCAGTGTGGGAGAGTTCTAGATGCCCACACCCACCTCAGACACCAGTGTGGGAGAGTTCTAGATGCCCACACCCACCTCAGGCTCCAGTGTGGGAGAGTTCTAGATGCCCCACACCCACCTCAGACACCAGTGTGGGAGAGTTCTAGATGCCCCACACCCACCTCAGACACCAGTGTGGGAGAGTTCTAGATGCCCACACCCACCTCAGACACCAGTGTGGGAGAGTTCTAGATGCCCCACACCCACCTCAGACACCAGTGTGGGAGAGTTCTAGATGCCCCATACCCACCTCAGGCTCCAGTGTGGGAGAGTTCTAGATGCCCCACACCCACCTCAGGCTCCAGTGTGGGAGAGTTCTAGATGCCCCACACCCACCTCAGGCTCCAGTGTGGGAGAGTTCTAGATGCCCCACACCCACCTCAGGCTCCAGTGTGGGAGAGTTCTAGATGCCCCACACCCACCTCAGGCTCCAGTGTGGGAGAGTTCTAGATGCCCCACACCCACCTCAGACACCAGTGTGGGAGAGTTCTAGATGCCCCACACCCACCTCAGACACCAGTGTGGGAGAGTTCTAGATGCCCCACACCCACCTCAGGCTCCAGTGTGGGAGAGTTCTAGATGCCCACACCCACCTCAGACACCAGTGTGGGAGAGTTCTAGATGCCCACACCCACCTCAGACACCAGTGTGGGAGAGTTCTAGATGCCCCACACCCACCTCAGGCTCCAGTGTGGGAGAGTTCTAGATGCCCCACACCCACCTCAGGCTCCAGTGTAGGAGAGTTCTAGATACTTCACAGCTTTGTCAGTGTTTGATGATGTCAGTCTTCCTTGATTCTGCATTGTGGAATTCACACAGGGACATTTGCTGTGCTTGTGTTCTGTGTTTTCCTGATGAATACACATAGTATGTCTACGTGCTTATTGGTGTGTGTGTGTGTGTGTGTGTGTGCTCGAGTGTGCGCGTGCGTGAATGTGTGCATGTGTGTGTGTGCAGGAAGCCATAGAATACAGAGGTCAGAGCACTACATGCAGCAGCTGGGTCTCATGTCCCACCATATGCTTCCCAGGAGATCTGAGCTCAGGTGCTTATGAGGCAGCGAGCATCTCGTTCGTTGAGCTGTCTCACTGGCCTGGTGAGACGTATTTTTCCATCCTTGTACCTTATTAGTATCCAGATGATATCATCTCATCTAATGAGTCTTTCCCTTTGTTCGGCATATCTAGTTTGGTAGTGTTACTAACATGGTTTGTTTTATGTCTCCCGGCCTGCATGGTTTCCTCTTCTCCTTTCCCCGATCTCATTTTCTTGTGGCTCTATTTTCTTTTGGATTGGACGTAGGTCTTTAAATGCACGTTTGATTTTGCGTTTTCTTTGCTGTTCGTCTGTTCCTTTGGACTTTGTTTTTGAAGAGATTCCTGAGAAGAATGACAAGAAACATCCTCAGTGGACTATAGTCGATGTAAGTTAACTTTGTGCTGCCTGTAAATATAACTTTAGGGTCCCATGGGAGAATGTGCCATCTGCCTTCTTCATAGTTTCTGTACACGTGACTTATTTCTATTTTCGTTTTAGAGAGTTTTGTTTACTTTTACGTACATGGGTGTTTTGCCGCATGCATGTTTCCACTACATGTTGCAGTGTCCACAGAGGTCAGAAGAGGGAATCAGACTCCTTGGAACTGGAGTTACAGATGTTTGTGAGCTTCTGTGTGGTTTCTGGGAACTAAACCTGGGTCTTCTGTAAGAGCTTCTGGTGCTCTAACCACTGATCTCTCCAGACCTTTTCAAATTTTATTTTCTGATTTTTTTTTTTTTTTATTTCATCATGGCCAACTCAAAAAACCTCTTCCTTGTATCAAAGTCAACAGAAAAATAGGTTTTATTTAATCAGTAATGACTTTATTTCTGGTCAGTAATTATGTATGGTAGTTTCAGTTTGGGAGAACTGATATTAAAGTTACAAATGACATTGTCCCTGATTTCAGACTCGCTTTCTATGGGAGAGAACTCAAGGTGGGCACAAAGCCACTGTCCATAGAAGACAGTCACAACAAGTCATGATGGAGGTCTGGTGCTTCTCTTAGGCTATAAACCCATTTAGGTATCTGTCTTAGTTGGGGTTTCTATTCCTGCACAAACATCATGACTAAGAAACAAGTTGGGGAGGAAAGGGTTTATTCAGCTTATACTTCCACAATGCTGTTCATCAACAAAGGAAATCAGGACTGGAACTCAAGCAGGTCAGGAAGCAGGAGCTGATGCAGAGGCCATGGAGGGATGTTACTTACTGGCTTGCTCCCCCTGGCTTGCTCACCTTGCTTTCTTATAGAACCCAGGACCACCAGCCCAAGAATGGCACCACCCACAATGGGCTGGGTCCTCTCCCCTTGATCACTAGTTGAGAAAATGCCTTACAGCTGGATCTCATGGGGGCATTTCCTCAACTGAGGCTCCTTTCTCTGTGATAACTCCAGTTTGTGTCAAGTTGACACACAAAACCAACCAGTACAAGTATCTGTATGATACCCAGTGTGGGTAGCACCCAGAGCGTATGGGAGTGTGTGGAAAAGAATGGTCACAGTAGGCGAAAGGTGGCCACAGGGGGCTTCTAAACAGGCACACGCCCTTTCAACTAAGAATTAAACTTTGAAAGACTGTCATGATGTAACGAGCATATCACTGGCTTCAGAAATTTTGCATAACCGAGTGTTGCCAGCTCTGCACTGTGCTGACAACAACGTCTCTGAGAGAGTGGTACCCTTCAGGAAAATTCCTCCCTTTGTCTGCAGGGACCATTGAGGCAGAGTCTCTCTTTCTACAGCTCGGGCCACACTAGAATTTGCTACACAGCCCGGCCTTGGGTTGAGCTGACAGGCGTGTGCAGCCATGAATAGCACCATTTTAAATGTGCACACAAGTTGTATATTTCCTGTAATGCCTTGACAACTGTATTGACTGAATATATATTGGTTAGTCTGTAGCATCTCCTAGTGACACCAAACATCAGAAATAAGATATAATGAATGAATTCTCACTTTCCCTTCACAAATGAAGAACCTGAAGCTCAGGGAAATGACTCCAGGCAGATGTCTTTGCAGAGTAGATTTTTCTCAAATATTTTTATCTGACTTGATAAACACACAGACACACACAGACACACACACACATACACACCATGACCAAACTCTATAAGTTAGTGATTTGTGTAATAGAATCAAAATTTTAAAAAGAAAATAAAACATTTGTCAACTTTAGGATATAAAAGATAACATCACAATCATTTTCAGATTCATTTTTCCTGAGATCTGGTAAGGAAAAAGGCAGAACTTAAGATTAAATTCCGAAGAATGACAAAAATCAATCACTTTTTCATGTGCTCAAAATGGCGTTAGAAAACAACACCACAATCTCAGAAAATGAAAGCAATAGCAAAACCAACCTCACAGAGTAAAGTCCATTCAGAATGACACAAAAATCAGAAAAGAGATCAATACAAGTAAATTCAGAGAGAGAGGCAGGGCAGCCGAACTGAACCTGAAAAAAAAAATAAAGCAAGATGTTCAGTTCCAGAGAAAGATAAAGCAAATCAGGAATAAATGAGAGCTGGGCCAATTGGATTAATGCAAATTAAAATGAAGTAATGGTGATTCGAGTCATCCCCCACTCTTTAAAACCCGGGTTCTGATTGGTTTCCTTTATCAGGTCTGCGGGCTGAGCAAATTCCCAAGGTACCTACAAGTTTGTTAATAGACGTTGGAAGGAGGATAACAAGGAGAAGGTATGGGCAGGGTTGCACCAGCCGACAGGAAATGGGTGACTTCCTTTGCAGATTATGACTTCCTATGTCAAGTCATTTGCGCACAGAAACGTGCGCACCGACGCATGCGCACGGACATACACTGCAACTTTTTTTTTCCCCCCGAGATGAATTTTCATGCTCACACATAGGAAACATTCTTACAGGATGTTAGCTCCCCTGGTTATGCCTACTGTAGGATGAGTCAGTCATTACCAATCGACTCATTAAACCTCCCTCCAACCCCAGTTGTGCTGCGGGGTTGAGCAGGATGCGATATTATTTTCTTACACTGCAGTCCCGGGGCAACGGGAGCCCCGGAACACCAGCCTCTCTGCCTGTCTGGGTTACGAGCTGAAGTGAGTGATATATTAAAACGCGGAGTTTGAGAATGACAAAGCCAGCTGTGACTCAGACATTGGACAGCCACAGCCTGTGTGCTCTTGGCTGGCCTCGGGAAGGCAGAAGACGTTTTCTTTGTTTTTAGCCGCTCTTGACATTTCCTTTCCCCTAGTCTCGACGATTGTAAACAGCTGACTGAAGGTTCGGTGCTCAGCTGGACTCACGGCACACATTCGGGCAAGACAGCAAACTGATATAGCCAGTACATTTGGGGCATGACCGGCTGTCTTAGGGTTCTGTGGCTGTGAAGAGACACTGTGACCACAGCAATATTAAAAAATATAACATTTATCCGGTGCTGGCTTACAGTTTCAAAGGTTCAGTTCCTTGTTGTCATGGCAGCAGGCAGGCAGACATGGTGAAGGAGCTGAGAGTTCTGCATCTTGATCCACAGGCAGCAGAAGGGAATACCATGCTAGGCCTAACTTGAGCATTCGAGACCTCAAAGCTCATCCTTACAATGACACATATTCTTCAACAAGGCCATGCCTACTTCATCAGGGCCATGCCTCCTAATAGTGCCACTCCCTATGGGCCAAGCCTTCAAACATGAGTCCATGGGGGCCATTCCTATTCAAACCACCACACTGGCTATAGGTCTCTACCCCATCCCTTTGAACCTTCAGTTGGGCTCATTTCAAACGCTTTATCAGGTGGTGATTAGGAGTTGGTTTGCCAACTATATATAGTTAATCAACTTTCAAATAGCACTATTTACTAATTTTCATTGACAAAAATTTTCAAAGGCTCTGGAGTTTAATGTCATAGCAGCCAGGAGCTGGGTCCTTGGGGCTACCCAAATAAATCACTGTTGCTAGTTAGACCAGATATGTGCCTTAGGAGTAGTGGACCCAGAATTTGTTCTAGTAGGATGAGAGTCTCAGGTAGACAGCCCTGAAGATTTGTACACGCAAGCAACGCTGAGCGGACTAACTGGATTGCATTTAAATAGTTATGAGCCCGTCTGTGTAAATGTAACAATAGCAACTAAAGAAAAGAAGGCCGGAAATTTAAGAGGGGATTGGGGAGAAGAGAGCTTGGAGGGAGTTGGAGGAAGAAAGGGGAATGAAGGGAAATGAAGCAAAGTTATATAAAATGGTGCTGATGGTGGTGATGATGATGGCAGGAGGGAATGACAGGAATTGGCAGCGTGAGAACTCCAACTGCCACAAGAAGCAGAGAGGGAGAGGGAACTGGAGGTGGGGGTTGGGTGGGGGCGAGGCTATCTAAATACTCAAAACTGAACTCCAGTGGTGGGCTTCCAACAGCAAGGCTGCACGTCCCAAAGCTTCATAGTATCCACCCAAACAGCGCCAACAACTGGGGCCCCGGGTGTTCAAGTGCCAAGCCTATCGGAGATGGTCTCATTCAGGCGTTATTGACTAAGAGGGATTGTTGTAAAGGTCGAGAGATACCACATCTAAGCACTACAGCACAGTATTTGACACTCAGTGTGTGCTCATTAAACAGATGCTTGTCGAGGACCGAACCCCAGGGGGGAAAGAAGGCACCATGGAACGCTCTCAAATGCCTCATTGTCTGAGCCCGGGACTCCAGCACTCTGCAAACTGTTAAATATCTCCCCCACCCTTACCCCCCAGCTACCTATTTCCTGAAAACTGCCTTTTTCACATGCTCCAACACAGATGTGCCAATGACTGTAGAAGTCTTCAGTTGGGTCGCAAGAGAAGGCTTCACCATAGCTGAAAAAGGACAGACAATGGTGTAAACTCTTTTTCCGAATTCCCACCCTCATGCACCGAGATGACATGTCACAGCGTGGTGACCACAAGGAGCAGCCACATCCACTAAGCTTTCAAAATTCACATTTGTGAGGTCGCTGCAGAGTTGTTGGACTTTCTACCCCATATTGAATCCTTTGGTTCCTGGAGACTCACTGGGAGCACCCTTCAGCTGCACAAGACGGTCATGGTGACCATTTTTGGCAGAAGATCTCAAAGGTCCAATTTTGTTCTACGAGCAAGTCACGGGCAGTTTGTCTCCTGACAGATAGTTTTGATGGGTTTTTGGTATGTTTTACCCTAATCTTATCGATTTTATCATGGTAGGTATGGCTACTGTCTTTCCGTGTGGGGAACTAGCACCCGGAGTATTGTCCTCATAAGTACCCTATCAATTTTTCTAAGCACCAGTGAGATAAACTCCCGGGCCTGCCTTCTGTGTGGTCATTGTAGTCACAGTCATGTGCAAGAGGATTGTCAGTGGCTTTGCTGACCCACAAGCCGGCTGTCATGAGTAGATCCCCATTCCCACTGGACAATCAGGGAGGATGCTGGTTCCTACAGAGGCCCCGAGGTAGCCGCCATGGATTCTTTTGACAGAGTTTCATTTCTCCTAGTTTTGAAGCATGCTGGTCACCTGTCAAATTGGCTTTTTAATCAATGTCCTTCTAAGCGGGGCAACCTGCAGTTGTCCTTTGTCATTCTGTCTGTCTGTGAGGCCATGTCCATTGTGTTCTAAGTATCCATATGGAGATATAGAAGAGCCTTCTGCCATGCTGTTCTTGTGATTAGATCTCTGGATAAGCCCTGTAAACCTGGGCTCAAAAAACTATTCTGAAACCATCACAATCCTTCAGAACACCCACGACGTGGCAGGAATGTAAAACGGGCTTTTCTGATTCGGTCAGTTCTTTAGAGACCTGACTTTGACCATTTTCAGAACTCAGAATTACACAAATGGAATGTCTTTGGCTAACAATGCCCATTGGAAGTAATTCTCTTCTTACCCCTGTTTGCAAATCTACTTATTTTCTTCAGCCAGAATTATGTGGTGTTTCAACACATGGAGCTAAGGAAAGTGACACACAGACATGCACACACACATAGTCACACACATACATACACAGTCACACACACTCACACACACACACATATAGTCACACATACACATACTTACACATACATACACTCACAAACATATACACATACATAATACACACACATACAGTCACATACATACAGTCACACACATACACACACATACATATAACTCACACATATACATCATACACACATATACTCACACATATACATATACAGACACATACACACTCATACACACACACATACATTCACACACACATACACAGAGACACCCCCATATACACACATATTCATACACACACATACATAGTCACACACTTAGACACACAAAGACAACGGAGCTATAGTGACAATGAGGACAAGCATGTCACACAGGCTGTGTGAAGGCAGAATACTGTCCAAGTGATGAGTCATTTTAGACCAAGACATGAGGTAGCTCACAAGATCAGAATTTTGTAGCTGTTGAAATGTCACCAAAGGGGTGATAATGGGACTCTAGGATGGCAGACTTTTCCAGTGAATAAATATTTTAGGATTTGTAGGTTGCACATTCTGTCCCCAGAGCTGTGCCCACAGGTTAGGGATCAGACCACAATGTCTATGAAGGAGCTTGGTGGTGTTTCAATAAATCTTCATCTACAAAAACTTTGTGGCGTTTTTTGATCTCCTCCTACAAGCAGAAGATGCTCTGCCTTCTCTTACTCCTTGAAAGTGGAATGTCTTCTCTATGCCCTTTCCACACAGCATCAGTAGTCATCTTAAAAGTAGCTTAGATACTTGTGCTGCTTGGAAATCCCTGGGTTCCTTTCTCCTCAGACTGTCAACATCCCTAAACACAGGTATTTAACTACAGTCTACATTCTACGTTCTAGCTGTCACCATGCGGGCAGCCCAGCTGGGGCATCAAGGGCTGGGAAGACTTAGCATCTCATTGTAGCAGGACACCAGGCACTGGTCACTACCTCTCACTATGGGACATGCTCCCTGGTGACCCTGTTTGCTTTGGAAGGATGCTGAGATGGATACAGTGTGGTTGAGGAAATGGGATGTTTGACGTGCTGACTGCGGAGTGCAGCGTGCAAATCTGGCTGGACCAAAGCCCATGTTCTTAGATTCATGTTGGTTCTATGGGGCCTGGAGCATTTGCTTGGCAGTTCAACATCAACGTCACAAGACCAGGGTTCAGTGTCCAGCCCATATGGTGCTGCACAGCCATCTATAACTCCAGTTCCAGGAGATCCAACTGTGTCTTCTGACCTCTGCAGGCACCGGGTACCCACGTGGTGCTCAGACATACATACAGGAAAAACACCTGTAACACACTAGATAAAATAGATTAAAATTTTAAAATTCAACTTGGTTGACAAGCTATGAGTATCCTTGAACAGAGAAATTCGTAGCTTCAAACCCCACTTCCTAAGTGGCTGAGTGTGGGGTTAGTGCCTCTTAATATGCCTTCAAATGTCCACCTAAAATAACATCCAGCCACTTACACAGATCTGCCTTGATCAGGTGCCAGATCTCTGCTCTGCTCTGACTTGGATATTATTCCTGGACATTATTCGAGAAATACTGGTCTGTGTTTCTCGCAGAATGGCAGAACACACCCAATACTCTGATGAACAATTGGTACGAGGATAAAAATATTCTTGCAAAACACTGCAAGCCATGAAGTTGCATTAATTCACACTGTATGCAAGCTTTATTTACTGAGTTATTTACATATTTATTTATTTATCCATTTAATTAGAGCTAGCATCTCCCACATAGCCATGGCTGGCCTGGTGATCATTTCACAACCTGAGCTGGCCTTGAACTCACAGAAATTGTACTTAGACTCTCAGGCACTTAGTTTACAGATGTATGACAGTGAATATGCTTTCTGTTTTTTTTTTAAGGTGTGTGAGTATGTGTGTGTATTTTTGTGTATGTGTGTGGAAAAGTGTATGTATGTATGTGTATATATGTGTGTATGTATGTGTATATGTATATATGTGTGTATATGTATGTGTATGTATATGTGTGCACATATTATGTGTGTATGTTTTTGTATATGTATACATGTGTGTATATGTATGTTTGTGTGTATATACATGTTTGTGTGTATATGTATGTGTGCATGTGTATATGTATGTATATGTATGTGTCTATATATGTTCGTGTATGTGTATCTGTGTCTATATGAGTGTATATGTATGTGTATATGTGTGTATATATGCTCGTGAGAGTATGTGTATGTTTGTATATGTGTGTATGTATGTGTATATGTGTGTATCTGTATGTATGTATATGTGTGTGTGTTTGTGTATTATTGTTGTTTCTGAAAAAGATGTCACTATGTTGCTCTGGTTAGCCTCAGACTCACGATGTAGTCCAAGCTGTGCTCAAGCAGCAACTCTCCCACTTCCGTCTCCCAATGTGTGGAGCGTAGGGTGTCCCACCGCGGCCAGCTACAAGCTCTTAGAGGCAGTGTCACTGTGGCCGGGGAAAATAAATCACCCTAAAACTTGGGGGAGGGTAACCCATGGAAGGAAAAGCTATGGAAGAACTAAAAGTAAAATTAAAATATATATTAAAAACTGTATTCTTCCGTTTAAATATTCAGATCTGTAATTGAAAACAAAGTCCCTGTTAGTGGCCCAATGAGTTAACCAGGGAAGTTAGTGAGGGAGAGAAATAGAAGTCAAGCTCCCTTGGGCTAGAGCCCAGCTAGGGACGGTTATAGAGGTGCAGCATCAGAAACCAAACATGGCACAGGCAGAAACAGTGAGAACAGGGTGGTGTGACAGGAGGAGGAGGAAGAGGAGGAGAAAGAGGAAGAGGGGGAAATGGAGGGAGTCGAAGTCATAGAATAACCTTGGTTGATACCTTGGGTATCCGCTCCTGCCTTCTGCTTTATTTGAGAAAATATCTCCTTGATATTTACCACTGTGTATCCAGACTGTCCGGCTTCCAGTGTTTGTCCTGTCTCCTCCTCTGGTCTTACCACGGGAGCTCTGGGACTGCAGATACGTACCCAGCTATGTGTGGGTTCGGGAGTCAGAGTCAGGTCCTCACCCTTACACAGAGAGTGCTTTACCTGCTGAGATGCTCCCCAGCCTAACATTGTCTTCTATTCATTTTATCAATGGATATAATTAACGTTCAGAAAGGGAGTTCCTACTAGTGCTTGACACAAATGGCTTGAGTGTGCGTGTGCACGAGCGACACACACACACACACACACACACACACACACACACACGATACTGTAACAGAGCATACAACTATGCTAGCTTTTCTAGGCTGTTGGTGTAAAGAGTCACCCCCTGTGGAGTATTCTAACAACCCTAGGGAGATGCAACCCTTAGGGTTAGTTTACTGTCAGACCCACATGCAAAGGGAGCAAAAGAACCTTCAGTGAGAACCGAGGACTGGACAAGCGGAGTCACTGACATTGTAACCTCTAGCAAGAACATTCCCCTCAAATAACTAGTTCAAAAATGGTTCTGCCTCTACACCTGGAGGTATCTGGGTGTATGGGAGACTTTATCATGAAATGGTAGCCTGCTTATTCTATTTGGCCAAATCCCATTTCGGATAATTAGCTTTCAGGCTCCCAAATTATTCCAAAGATGCAAACTGGCTTCCTAATTTCCCCCATCCCAAAACCTAGGTGAGATTTAATTACACCCCATTAAGCACCTGCTAAGCTAAAGTGGCTGGGTGGAAGAGCCGAGGAAGATGAAAGAGTTCAGCACTGTTGCCAGGACGATCGGAAATTCATCTTCATTGCGTGGAAGCTGCGGGATGGGGTGGCTGTCTACACACATCCTAGGCAACTAACTCAGCAGGTAACGGTGTGTACTGTGTTATGGCATCCAGTGTCCCCCCTGCCGTAAGGGTGCGTGTGCATGTGTGGGAGCCAGAGACTGATAGCCAGTGTCTTCCGATACGGTTCTCCATATTATCATCTCAGAGCAGGGTCTTTCACTGAACCTGGAGCTTACTAGTTGGGTTGACCAGATGGCTGGCAAGTGCCAGGGAGCTGTCTTCCTTCCCTCAGCATTGAGGCCACAGATATGTAAGATCATGTCTGGTCTCCACACGGGTGCCAGGGGTCCCTGTGTCTGTGCTGTGGGCAATTCAGCTCCTGTCCTGCCTCCAAGTTTTCTCTGGTGTTCTGTGGAAGCATCTATGATATGGGTGCCAAACTGAGCTCAGCAAACTCACCAGACTTAAAGGTGTTTCCAAGTCAGGTCCCGTAAATAAAGAATCAGAAACTCCCTTGTCAGTTTTAACATAAAGGTATTAATCACCTCCTAATTCAACTTTTTTATGAATTCTATCATGTATCAGGAACAGGCTAACGTTGAGGCGTCCTAGGACTGCAAAACAAGTACAGTTTCAATCTGAGAGAGTTGGGGGTTCTTCATCTAACACAGAGTTACTGGACCATGGGCAAGTCACCATCATCTTTTTTTTTTTTTTTTTTTTTTTTTTTTACAGAGCATAAAATAAGATTAAATATTTTAAAACTCTCGGTTGATTCCAAATGTATTTTCCTGTATCTCAGCATTAAACTCTTCGGGAAATTTGGTATAAATACCATTACAGACCCTTCTTCAGAAATAGTGAATCAGAAATTCTTGTACTTTTATCGTTTTAAACATTGATTTTATTTTACCTGCATTGGTGTGTGAGTGCCTGTGTGAGGGTAGATACACATGGATGACCATGGAGGTCAGAAGAGGATCTCCTGGTGCTAGAGTTTACAGCTAGTTCTGAGCCACCCAATGTGGGTGCCAGAAATGGAGCCCCAGCCCTCTGTAAGAGCGATATGTACTCATAAATACAAAGCTGTCTCCCCAGCCCCAAGTCTGTTTTAGTAAATCCTCCTGGTGAGTAATTCTGGCCTTCTCATGTTTAAGGGCCACCGTTTCATCATGGAAGAAACACCCTTCCCATCAGGCCATTGGGTCTCAATTATGAGCCTCGGGGAATTTTAAAAGTTCTTGAACAAGGGCATATTGAGAGAGTGTCTGTCTGTCACGCATGAAGTCCTAAGTCCCTAGTTCCCCAGGAGAGCTGATGTGGGTGATACACACCAGTTATCCCAACAGTAGAAGTCTAATGTCATCTTCAGTTACACCACAAGTTCAAGGCTCACTTGGGATACATAGGACCTTGTTTCAAAATACCTAAGGCACTTCACAATCATTCTGGATACCCTTCCCAACTGAAGGCATGTGGCCTGGCCTCTTCTAATTGGAAGACACACAGACGCTTGTCTTGTCAGCTGATTCTCCAGGTGATTCATTGCTAATCCAGAGTTTGCTAAATTTAGTCCCTATTTCTTGGTGCCTCTTGGATGACAAAGACTATTTTGGGCCCAATAAACATGGTCAAGGAAGAGGAAAGAGGAATACAGTGTGGTCTTTGAGTACTCTACACCAAACACAGAGCAAGAGACTAAAGGTACAGGAACGAGTAGAGGAAGAGAGAAGGCAGAGCAGAGGGTAGGAGGAACAGTCAAACGGTGGCTGTGTTGCTTTAGACGCTTTACAAATAACATCTGTTATACTTCATGCTTTGAACTTTGGTTCTCAGCTGGTGATGTGAATTTGAAGCTGTGGGACGTTTGGAGATGAGATCTGACTGGTTGAAGTAGGTACTAGATCACCATGGTTATAGCTGCCTGCCCCTGGTTCTGATCTACTTTCTGCTCCATTTGCCACCATGCAAAGAGCCCTAGGCAAGCTCCCACCATAGACTGAAGCCCTACTATGGCCATGCCCCCCTCATCAGGATGGGATCAAATCTCTATGAATCCATGAGCCATGATAAACCATTCCTCCCTTTGGCCATTTCTGTCATGTGTTTTGGCCACAACCAGGCAAAGGTAACTCACAAATGACCTCATTGGGTCTCTACCTTTTCAAATGGGAGCTATCAGTCCATTTAAAGACAAAAGACAGTTCACATGCAGTGTGTGATTTCTCGGGCTGAGACAATAACAGAGCTATGCAGATCCTGGGTGTGAGGACCTCTCTTTGCTTACTAGAAAATGTTGTAGCAAAAGAATCACATGTGTGCATTTAGCTCCACCTCCTTGGATCAGTAGCAAATGATAACTCTCTGACTCTTGGACTGTGGGCCCATTAACAAATTACTCAAATTCTCTCTCCCTCCCCCTCTCTGTTTCTCTCTTTGTGCCCCCCCATGTGTGCTTGTATGTGTGTGTTTATGTGTGTGTGTGTGTGTGTGTGTGTGTGTGTGTGTGTGCATGTTTCTTTCTCTGTAAAACGAAGACACTAGGGACTAGAGAGATGGCTCAGCTCTTCAACTAATACAGAACACATACTAGTTAATTTTCTGTTGCCATGACAAAGTACCATGGCAAAAAAAACATCTTATAGTAGAAAGTTAATTTTGGAAGAATCTGAAGGGGCGAAGAAGGTATGGAAGGAGGCAGCCAGAGATCAAGATGCTGCCTGATAACTTCCTGTCACACAGGAAGCCAGGAGAGCTTCACAAGTGAAGTGAGGCTACAAACCTCCCAAGCCCACTCCTAGTGATGTATCTCCTCCCCAGTAAGACTGTACTTATTAACAGTTCCATAACATTCTGAGTGACACTGGACCAGACTGGGCTTAATTCTCTGCTCCCATGTAGGACAGCCAATGATTGCCTATCACTCCAGCTCTGGAGGATCTACTGCCCTCTTCTGGCCTCCCTTGGAAACTGCACCAATGTGCACATACCCACATAGACAGTCATACATTCACATACTTAAAAACCATAATGAAGAAAACAGGGACAGTAATAGCACCTAGGCTTTTGTAAGATCAAAGGAGCTGGTGGGTACAGTCAAGACAGGGCTGGGGCCATTCACAGCATAATACATATCACAATGGTATCCCAACGCTTTACAGTGGGCTCTCATTATCTCAATAAAAGCAGGCATGTCAATATGAAGAAGCTGGTCACAACGAGATGAGATTAGCACTGCAGCTGTGGACTTCAGAAGAAATCCTAATCCAAGACGCTGAGGTTAAAGTTTAAAGTATGCCTCTATCCCTGAAATACTACTGTTAGGACACACACACACACACACACACACACACACACTCAGTGTATCAGTAGACTTATTAAGTACAGCTTCCTACCTGTTGCGTGTAGTTTTAAAATGCTACCAGTCCCTCCGGGATTGGCTGCCATCACACTAACCTGGCTTCTCTTTTGATTTACCTGCCTTTAGCTCTGAGAGAGGTTGCGCTGTCAGCCCCACCCTTAACCCTTGAATCCAAGGATAAAACACACACACACACACACACACACACACACACACACACACACACACACACACAATCTCTTACTTTAACATGTCTACTAGACGTAGATAACTCCAACCTGGCGAAGTGAGCCCTTACCAATTCATTATCTCTGTCTTTCCTCCCGCCCTAATCTTAGTGTCTTGTTTCACTTAGCCCCTTCAAACATTCTTGGCCACCTACCCATAGCCGAGGCCACAGGTCCCAACTCCCCTGAGGCTTTACTTGTTTGCTGAGTCCTTATTTCTCCAAAGCAGAGCAGAAAACTCCCTTCTCATTCCTGGCAACACCTTTTCCTCCTGAGATCCGGAAATCCTGCCTGTGTCTTCCACCCAGCAATTGGCCCTGGCCTTCTTTATTGACAAGTCAAGGATCAATTGGGGAACAGGGAACATCAGACACCCCCCCCCCACACACACACACACACTTACCCTTATCTTTGAGGAGAAGGATGGAGACAGATTAGAGGTAGAGAACAAAGTAAAGATGAACAGAAAGGAGTCAATCTAATCACTGGAGGGGGGTATAACACAAAAGAAGTATCACAGCATCCTGTGATGATGAGATTATTGTACTTAGCATGAAGCATACTGAAGAATGTTCTCAAGTTACCTAAAATTAGTTTTCTCTCTTTATAAGGGGCTATCCACAGCAGTACTAAACCAAAGAAGCAAGTTTAACATGTAGCTTATTACATGGTAGAATAGCATTTAACAAACAAAACTATAAAGAATTGTATACACTGGTTAAAGCAGAAAGAGGTAGGCAATGTTCTGTATTGGTCTGACTAGAATATTACTTCCTGTTTAGAATTAGAAAGTAGATGTAAGTTTGTCTTTGTTTTTAATTCTCGTTTCTTACATGGACGAAATGAGGTAAATAGTATCCAATTTTTAATCTGTTGAATTGTAACTTTTACATATTTAACCATGTTGCTTGCAAGTCCCGCTATATCTTGCTTAGGCTTCCTATGCCTAACTATATATTTTATAAGCTGAAGTCTACTTTTGGTGTGTGGAAATGCATCCTTTCCATTATGGGAAGAGGTCCTGGAGGGCAGAGTCCTTCTCTTCTCATTCCCAGTGTCCATCACAGGTGGGTGATGTGTTGAGTTGTTCAGTTGGGAATCCAGACATCAGAGGGTTGACGTGTGGTACGGAAATCAGGACCATCCGTGGCGGACAGATCCATCATTGTTTCCCCCTCATTGCTACAATCAAATGCCAAACAAAAACGACTTAAAGGTGAAATGGTTTATCCTGGCTCACAGTTTACAGGGACACATTATACCATGGGACAGGAACAGGAAGTGGTTGGTCACACTGAATCTTCAGAAAGAGGCAGAGAGAGAAATGAATTTGGCATCGTTCCTTACTTTCTCCCTCTTATTCAATGCAGGACCCTATCCCCCAACCCCCTGGGCTGGTGCTGCCCAAATATAAGGGGAGGTCGTCCTTCCTCATGGATACAAAAGCACCTTCATAGACATAACCAGAGATATGTGTCCCTGGTGATTCTCAGTTCAATCAAGCTGGCAGTTAAGGTAAGCCATCACAAGGATTTTGAGAGGGAGCAGGAAAAAAGAAAACAAACACTGTTCATGTGATTTAGAACCCGATGCAATCACCTTTGGGAAAACCTAGCCATTTTGTGTTGTGTCCTCATTTACAGAACATGGATGACTTGGGCCAGACTTTTCTTGCCATTTTTCCCAATCAGGGAAATTATGGACACCAATGAGATAAAATGTGGGTGTTCTTGACATGCTTTGAAGTGATTTGCAAGGGATACAGCCTACAGATAGTGGGCTGTGATTGACAGAAACAGTGTGAGTTCCCCTGAGGTCGGAGTTCAGTAACTCCCAACTGCATCTTCTTGCTAGGAAAATAGGACCAATGCACATGCTCAGGCAAGAAGGTTCCTGCAGTCCAGAAAATGGACATCCAGCCATCCAGTCAGTAATCAGCTAGTTTGAGGGTGATGTGACTGGGTGACTTATTACAGGGTGATGGAGCATACGCAGAATTTGCTACCCCATGTCCTAGTGAGCGAGAAATATGGGCATGCTTGTTCGGCTACTCCTTGAAATCATCTCCAAGGCAATAGATTAGTCGCCTGACTGAATGTGCAAGCCATGATGATCATTTGTCACTGGGAGGTGATGTTCTCTTCTCTTTTTCTCCTTGGCCCAAGAACATGAGCGACTCAGGGGAGGGCAAGCTTCTGGGTTGCTTTTCACCCCCTCAGACCTTGGCCTCGACTGAGATTCCAAAGCCTGGGTTGCAGTCGGGTTCACTTACTGCAGATGGTGCCTCAGCCACGCGATGGAAAGTTGGACCGCTCATCTGCGTACTGCGTCAGCCTGGCATTCTGCAAAACGTTGGCTTGAACTTGCAGTGGGAATTAAGTAAAAACCGAACAGCAAAACGCGAAGAAGATAAATAGGGCTGTGTGTGGATTGGTTCCATTAAAAGCAACTCTGAGACTTACATCCTCATTTTGAATGCCCATCAGTAATTCAGCTCACAAGGATGAGAGACAACACCCTGTTTTGTCTTCTGTCGTAGGATGAGATTGTTCTGAAGTGGTTAAAGTTTTATTTTTGTTCAGCCCTGTGGAACACATTCTGTGCTTTTAAACACGTGCCAGGCAAGCACACTACAGCCCCAACTAAAAATAAATTCCCAATGAATCTTTCTGGGGAAAGAAAAGTCCCTTTTTTCTGGGTGAGCATGTGGTACCCGTGTTTTAAGGAGGTAGCTACAAATTGACTGATACATTCCTAAATTCTGTAAGTTAGGCCAGTGATGAGGTCACCGTAGGATACAGGCACAAGTGTGTGGACAGTTGCTGTCCTCAGCAAGGCCAAGTTTAACAGATCAGCCAATGCATGAGAAAAGTTTGGGACACCTTCAGGCATGGATGATCCAGGTATGCAGGTTGCATCATTAGGGACTTGTCTGGACCCCCTTCCCTGCCTCCTTTTTCTACTTGTGTCTCAGTGACACGTTTGACCCATTATGTTCATACACTTTCAGGCTGTGCCTCTTTTGAGGTTGTCTAATTGGTTTGGATTACCCATGCACCCCCACTTAAAATTATTCTTGTGTTCATGTGCACTGGCACACATGTGGAGGTCAGAGGACATGTTTGTGAAGTCAGTTCTCTCCTTCTGTCTTTATGTAAGCTCTGGGAATAGAACTCAGGTCATCAGGTCTGCACAATAATTGCTTTACCTGCTGAACCAGTATACATATTCCTGAACCAAATATGGTAGCCGCTTGGAAATTCTTGGACTGGTCAGGCCTTAGTCTCATGACTTCATCGAAGCAACTGAATGGATTCCATTGTGTATAACTCCCATAGACTACATTCAGGCAGATTTCTTTCCAAAGAAGAAAGGACAATAATTACTAATGAGTATTGAATGAATAATAGGTGAAGAAAAACAGCCAATCAACCGGCCAACAGAGCACCCCTTTCTACTGGGGCTTGGGATGGGGAGATGTTTGGTGTCAACATTCATTCGTAGCCTCTGTTTGCTCTTTAGTAATGTTCCCAGTGAGGCTGCCAAGCTCAGAAGGCTGGGAAAGAACACAAAGACACTCACACCTCCTCTCTGCTTACAACTCCCTCCCCACACTCCACTTACACCTCTCTCACCAACCACACCTCCCTGAGCATTGGCAACTGAATCCAGTCCTTTAAATGGGGCCATTCTACTCAACTCAGTTATACAGAATATAACTCTGATTGTAAAACAGTGCAGAGTCCTCGCAAATTAAATATTTTTTAAAAAATATTTGTGTGTGTGCATGTGTGCCTGAGTGCACATGCATGTGTGTGTGCATGTGCACATGTGTGTGTGTGTGTGTCTGAGTGTAATATGTGCATTACAGGCTTGCAGGAGTTTGTGGAGGTCAGAAGAAGCCTTTTGATGTCCTGGGACGGGCATTGCTGGTGACTATGAGTCACCGTGCGAGTGACAGACATTGAACTCAGGTCCTTTGTGAAAGCCAGAAGTGCACGGCATTTTTGTCAAGCTGGAAAGCCCTAGCGATCCTGATATGTTCAAGAAAAGTAGAAAGTGCCGGGGCTCACAGCAGCATCTGGAAGTGGAGCAGATTGCAGGGTTGCTTAAAGAGAGCCCAGCTACAAGAGTGCTTACATTTTTAAATACCAAACCGAGGAAGAGAAGAAATGGTTACATTAAAATTTAATGTCAGGGAAATGGGCTGTCAGGAGGTGGAAGGCTGTTCAGCTTGTAATGTGAGCTCATTCTGACTCTAAATTCTTCCCAAGTGCCCACAGGAACCATCATGGGGCTGTCGTGTCTAACTGGTAAAGGAGATAGCAGAAGAAATGGGCAGTTTGGAGCCACACCTTTAGGACACTGCATGTTTCTGAAGCAAATGGGGTTTCTTCCAAAGCCCGGAGATGTGTGCCTATGCCTTAGTGCTGGGATTTTCATTTTGTCCTCTGGGAGAGGGTTTTAAAAAAGATGAGGAAGAGTTGCCAAGTGTCAAAGAGGAGGTTCTTTGTAGTGTGATACTATGGTCCAATTTTAATGAAGTTGGATCAGGATAGGTCTGTAGATTAGTGTGCATGTGTGTGTGTGCATGTGTGTATGTGAATGCAAATGTGTGTGCTTGCCTTTAAGAAATCTTAAAAAGCATACATGCACACACATAAGCACACATACATATAACATATTAAGGCTGTGTCTGTATAGGGAACTGGTTGAAATTTCTCTGAGTTGGGCAGTTAGCCTGCCATATCCAATGGCAAACAAGAGAACAAGAGATCCTTATTTAAACAAGATAGAAGGCTCAGGCCAACACCTGAGGTTGTCCTTTGGTCCGCAGCACACACTCACCAGCACTCACACATGGGAACATGCAAGCATACATGCATACACAGACACATGAACACATATACATACACACACAGTTAAAAATGTTCTCAGAGCCCCTATTTCTGCATCCATTGAATCAATAGCAAAATCGACAGTGGTAATGATGTTTGTCACACTGATGGTGACAATAGACATAGCTAACCATCTGAGAGTCGCTGCCTCTCACACCTCTCTCTCTCTTTCTCTCTCTCTCTCTCTCTCTCTCTCTCACACACACACACACACACACACACACACACACGCACGGTCGTACACAAGAGACCTTTCTGTGTTCTCTCAGCCATTCACCCAGACCATTTTTAAGAAGCATTCATCCACTTGTTCATTTGAGAAACACTGAACATCTATCTGCCGTCCACCAGGCTCTAGGAGTCATTAGGGCTCAAGACAGAGAAAGCCAAGCTCTCGTGCAACCATAGCCGCCCACCCAACGGGCACTGGATTTGAACCAACAGTGAGCAAGGTAAAAACACTGGGCAATCAGACCATGACCCCAGGGGAGTGCTGGAGAAGGGATTTTTTTCTGGATTTAAAGGGACATAATCAAATGCAGACTATGCACCTCCATTTAGTCCCATTTCTCACAAATCAACTGAAAAATGTAACTTTGAGCCAACTGGGAACTTCAAGTGCAGCCTGGACACCTGATGACAGAGAACAGACTGTGGAGATATGACTTCATAGTTAAGCACTCTTCCTGAGGACCTGAGTTCAGTTCCCAGCATCTACCTGAGGCAGCATCACTGGCAACTGCACACACCCAAAGCGCGCTTGTGAGGTTGTGAGCCAAACGCAGTTCCTCTTCACGGGCAGGACGTGCCTGCTCTTAACCCTGAGCTGTCCTGGTTACCCTGGACACCCTAATCAGAGCCTGTGCTGTAGTCTCAGCATGGCTGAGGTAAGGCAGGAAGCGGAAAGATGGAAGGCACAGTCTGCCCTAAAGGATGGAGTGGGGTAATGAGGACTTTACATGATGGAGCTTGGGTTTGGGGTCTGACCACTCTACTCTACTGTCTGCTGGGTTTGAAAAGGGAAACTGAGGCACGTGTCAGATCAGGCTCCCTGCAGAAGATAGCCTGGCTATGGATCTGTTTTGGTAGGCCTTGAGGATTAGTACAGGTCAAGTAGGAGTTGGCTCAGCAGATAAAGGTTCTTGTTTCCAAGCCTAAGGACCCTAGTTCGGTCCCCAGAACTGACATGGTGGAAGGAGGCAACTGATTTCCACAAGTTCTCCATTGACCTCTACATGTAGAACATGGCATGCAACACCCCACCCCCACCCCCGATCTTTCTGTTGCTTGTTTGGTTTTGTATTTTTAAAATGAACTAATTTGTTGTACACCTTTAAAGATTTTTAAATTTTATGTATTTATTTGTGTGTGTGTGTATATGTGTGTGTGTGTGTGTGTGTGTGTGTGTGTGTGTTTGTGTGGTATGTATGTGGTGTGTGTGTATGTGGTCTGTGTGTGTATGTGAGATGTGAGTGTATGTGTGGTGTATGTGTGTGCATGTGGTGTGTGTGTATATGTATGTGTAGTGTGTGTATCTTGGTGTATGTTGTATGTAGTACGTGTATGTAGTATGTGTATGGGTATGTGTGGTGTATGTGTGTGCATGTGGTATGTGTGTATCTGTGGTGTGTGTGCGTATGTGGTGTGTGTGTGTATGTGGTGTGTATGTGTGTGCGTATGTGGTGTGTGTGTATCTTGGTGAGTGTGTGTGTCCATTTGTGAAGCTGCCTATGGAAGACAGATGAGGACATTGGCCCCAGTGGATCTGGAGTTACAGATAGGTGTGGGCTCTCAGATCAGAGCTCCTAACAGTCTTCTCTCCAGCCCCGTACTCTGCTTCTGTGAGCTGCAAGTTCAAGCTTCAAGTTCAGCATGGTGACTGCAGCACGCCTGGCAGATGGTGCAGTCCACAGTGTGGGGAAGAAACGACTGTGTGGGAAGATCCTTGAACCACCGAAACTTCCCTCCATTAGCGATATAAACCAGATTTCCTGAACATGTTCTAAACAAATCACTAAATCCAACTCCATGTAAAAGCTGGTAAACACACCGATATTATAGGATTGGCTGCCAAAGTAGGGGAGAGGATTGGTGACGGTTGTGTTTTCAAGATGGTTTACTTTAGTAGACCAAACCCTGTGAAGACCTAGAGACTTGGAAATGGTTTAGATACATCCTCTCTCAGGTGGGCATAGTGATATATTCCTGTGATTCCAGCAGCCTGAGAGGCTGAGGCAGGAGGATTGCTACAACTTCAAAGTCAGCCTTGGGTACATCGCTTGTGTGTATGTGTGTGTGTGTGTGTGTGTGTGTGTGTGTGTGTATTCCCATTAATTATAGAAAATTTCCAACATACACAAAACCACAGAGAATAGTACCGGAACCTCCACATACCTGTGAGCTAGACTCAGCTTTCAGCGTCCATGGTCAATGTGGTTTTTATTTGACACAGCTGCTTTCCTTTTCTTCCTTAACAATTGGGTTATTCTTAATTAATTTTGGGTATCTTATTACTCCAGCCTGCCAGCATTTCTCTGGGCATATCAAAAATTTAGCATACTCATTATAAGATAAAACAGACAATTCTTTAGTTTTACAAACTACCAGCGTTTATTTGGTATATTTTGTTTCTTTGCGTTGAGGGTCTGTTACATAGGCCAGAAACTGGATCTGGAGACCTTGAATGTGCTGTGTCTTCCGTGATTACAGCTGGTAATATTACTACACTAGACTCGTTTTTCTTCTCCCTCCCTCCCTCTCCCCCCCACCCTCCTCTCTTTCTCTCTCTCTAAGATTATTTCTCTTTTGCCCAAATCCGAATGCAAACAAACTCCACACACCAACAACTTAACTAATGTCTTCTAAATCTGTTTAAATGTATAAATTCACACCCATCTCGACCCTCCCAATCTTGCAATTTTTTGACTGGAGAAACTTTTTTTTTTTTTTTTTTAAATGCCCACAGCAGGCAAGAAACTCACAGAATCATTTCCAAAGGGCTTTTATTCAGGAGGCCTGTGCACATTCCTGAGCATGCTCAGTCAACACCAAAACGTCCGTGTTTGGAAGATTAAAGTGACAGACATGCTCAGTTTGCTCCACACCGTTTAGCTGGAAATAAAGGAAGGGATGCTTCGAAGGTGTGTCAGCACAGACGTTTGTCCCTGAAGGCGCTCCTCTCTATGACTTAGTGGCTAACATGCCCTGCCCCATCTCTCCCGGCTCTTTATTGGTGTGTGACTGGCAAATGAAAACTGCATGTGTTAGAGTGTGCAGAAGCATGATTTTTAAAATCTGTGTTCATACATCTTCATGTATTTGTGTGTGGTTGTATATGGAGCATGTGGAGGCCTGGGTACAATCTTGATACTGGTCCCCGTCCTTCTACCCACTGCCAAGTGCAGCAGGCTAGCTGGTCTGTGAGCATCACGTCTCTGCCTCCTGCCTCCCCCACGGGCACTGATCATCACAGGTGCACACCACCATATCTATCGGTATGTGTTCTGGATTTGAACTCAGCACCTCACGCCAGCTCAGCAGCTCAGGTGTGACATTCTGACATGTGTATGTTGTGAAACGATCACACCATTCCCTCCAATGCTTATGTTTGTTTTTCTTCAATAGTTAGACCACTAGAAATCTACTGTGTTTAAATGATTTTGCTTTTATTTATGTATATGTGTGTGCCTGTGCATGCAGGTAACTGAGGAGGCCAGAAGAGGGCAGTATATACTCCCTCCCGCACTGTAGTTATGGGATGTTAAGACATCCAATGTGCTAGGAACTAAACTCTGGTCCTCTGCAAGAGCTTTTAACAACTGATACAATTCTCCAGCCCCTTGAGATCTACTTTTATCAAATTTAAAATAAGCAATTTGTTATTATTAACTCAAGTCGTGATGCTGAAAATCAAGTCTTATGCTATAACCTTATTCATATTTATGCATATGAGTGAATATGATTGGGAATTGTGTGTATGCACGTGTCTAAATATTACCGTTTACATTTTACATTCATATATTATCTTTACATTTATTATTATTAATCATAGTGGAAATATGTATATGTGAAAATATAGTACTGATGTTCTTTGAGTTTTGCCTTTATAATGTGTTCCACTCAAGATACATGACTCAGTTACTGCATTTTAAAATCATTTAAAATGATTTCTCGGGGGTGGGGGGAGGTGGGGACGAGGTGGTTTGGTGGTTAAAAGTGCTCACTGCCTAGAACAGTGGCTTGAATTTGATGCCTGGAGCCCGTGAGCTGTCAGGAAAGAACTGATCCCCGAAAACTGTCCTGATCCTCACACGAGCTCCTCAGCTTGCCTATCACCCCCTCACACAAAACAGGTGAACGTGAAAATGTTTTCGTTGTTAAGCCACCAAGCCATACCTGTGAGGCTGATGCCTTTATTTCATTTCATTTTCATTTTAAAGGTTGTCTGGATTTTCTTAGATTTTACTTATTTTTTATTTTTTGTTTTATAGCTATGAAAGTTCAATCGAGTGTTCATTCAGCTTCCGTCTGGCTCTTGATTTGTTTCCTGCTCTGTCTCATGGATGGTCTTTTCAGTGTCCGGCTTGTCTTGCCACTGACCACGCATACAATAAGCACACGTGTTATGTGTGTTCATAAGGTCCGTTCCTGAGATAAAGCATGGGTGTTAACACACATTCCACACTTTGCTTCTGATCTACTCCAGGAGTCACTTCACAATCACCCACAATCCCACAGTGCAGACATCCCATTGCTTGGTAAATAAAATGTCTGCTCTGAGCCTTTGGTGTGGCTCTAATCTGCTTTGCAAATAGGGCTGCAGTGGATGGTTCTGGGCGTCCTCGGGATCTGGAGTGCTCTAGCCAGCAAGCCTCCAGGCACACTTAGGAGGGATCCGCCAGCCCCTGGGCGCGCCAGTGAAGGATTTATTTTTAAAGTGGTATTAAGTGGGATCCACGGCTGTATAAAGCAGAAAAGGTGAGCAGAGGACCAGCGTATATCTAGCCATCACTCTCTGCTACTTGACCTGTAACTTCAAGCTCCCTCTGTCATGACATCCCTGCTGTGATGGGGCTGGGGGCAACCCCTTTTCTCCTTCAAGTTGGTTTGGTCAGGGTTTGGTTGTTTTTTGTTTGTTTTGTTTTTGTTGTTTTTGTTTTTTGTTTCTTGGGATTTTGGGTTTTTTGTTTTGTTTTGTTTTGTTTTGTTTTGTTTTTTTACCCAGCAAAGGAAAAAGTAAAAAACAAAAACTAAGCCCGTCTGCCTTTGCGCAGTTTGTCATGGTCGATGTGCCTTTCAGGTAGTTTCCTAGAAGGCACTGAGCTAGGTCAAAGGTTAGGTGCGCCGGCATCTGGGTGCGGGGCAGCTGCGTTCCAGGGACCATTTTGTGTTCCACCCAGCGGTTATCAACATTCTTTATTCCCCACAGCAACGCCGGCAGACAGATCATTTCCTCCACGATAACCCTCAAGCGCTACTTCTGTAATTCCGCATGTCAGACTGTCAGAGAACCTCAGCAAAGCAGAGCTCTTACCGCACACCAGGCTATGGGGACTGGAAAGTAAGCACGCACCAGCGGGGGGCCGCTGACGAAGAGGGCTTCTCTGGAGGGACCCCGGGCCATCAGAGGCGGCTTCTACAAACCCGTCTCTCTCCTCCTGAAACATGTCTCAGTGTCAGGGCAAGACAATTGCTGATGATGTGTGTGACACTAGCCAGCCCCAAGGAAACCACGTGGGGAGCAGCTTAGTTTTTGAAGTCTGTTAGTCATGGCGGAAGAAATCCACAAAAGCCAACTTGCATTTTGCAGCTTTCTCTGCTCAGTATCTTCGTAGATATATCATATATCATATCATATCATATCATATCATATCATATCATATCATATCATATCATATATGTTTTAAATAAGCAATCTAAACAAGCCTGGCGCGCGCCTGTTGGTAGCATCAGAGTGCTTTCTTTAAAAGCAGAGCTGGGCTGGAAAGATGGCCCCCAGGGTAAAGCTGCTAAACCTGATGACCCAAGTTATGTCTCCCAGAACCACACGGTGGGAGGAGAGAATGAGATTCTTGAAAGCTGTCTTCTGACCTCTGTCATGCACACACTAGCATAAAAATGATAGGTAGGTGATAGATAGGTGATAGATAAATCAAAAAATGATAGATGATATAAATAGATACATAGATGATAGATTGATAGACTATAATAGATGATAGAAGGATGATAGATAATAGATGGTAGATGATAGAAAACTATGTAAATAGATGATCAATAGATAAATGATGGATAGATAGGTAAATAGATTGATAGAGATGATAGGTAGGTAGATAGATAGGTAAATAGATAGAAAGATAGATAAATGTAAGCAAGTCAGAAGGCAGTGGGCTTGAGGAACCCCTTCACATCTGAGAGTCAGAGTCCGGATGCCCTGTTGATCCTTTCCCTCATCCTCGTCCTTTCTCATGCTGGGCACGAAGCCCTGGCACCAGGTCCAACTGAGCCCCACCTCACTCTTAGCAGCTGCCGGTGAGTAGGCTATGTGAGATTTAGTGTATTTGCATTTTTCCTCTGGGCCATCTGTTTGGCTCTACCATTTATTTTTTAAGGAGAATTGTTGAAGGTTCATTTTTTCCCCCTCCTTGCTTCTACTTATGCCTTAGGGGGGTTAATCCTTCAGTCTAATTTGCTCACAATTCCCTGTTTTGTCATTTTTATTCTTACTTTGCTTGTAGTGCAAACATTTATTTCTAAGTCGTCAGATTCACCAGTCATTGCCTTTCTGTGCATGTCTGGGTTTTAACTAACAATCACCAAGACCCTGCTACAGGTTTGAGAGGCAGTCTCTGAATTTTCCTCCTAATAGTTGCATTTCTCATATAAACATACCATTTGGAAACTGTTGTGTATGGCATGAGAATTAAAGTTAACTTTATCTTTTTCTTTATCACAATGCAACGATTTCAACAGTGGTATTAAAATGGTCACTGTTGCTCAATACTGTAAATAGTGAGGTTTTTTTTTTTTTTTTTTTTGCTCTCAAATTGGCCTAATTAATTGGACTCATATTTGCATTCCTTCCAGGATCCACTGATCTATGCCTATCCATAACAATACCATGATGTTTGATGTTTTATTTTAGAAGCCTTATCTATGGAATTTCCTCCATTAGATTGTCCTGTGGGCATATCTATGGGCATTTTCCCGAGTGCTGACAGATGTCTGAGAGCCCAGCCCACCATAGGCAGTACCATCCCTAGGCAAGTGGGTGGTGCCATCCCTACCAGGTAGGTCTGGGATATAAGAAAAGCCTTTGAACATGAGCCTGAGAATAAGCCAGTGAGCAGCGTTTCTCTCTGGTCTATGCTTCAATCTCTGCCCTGAGCTCCTGCTTTAGCTTTCCTCATGACAACTGTAACCTGTGAGCTGAGCTAAACCCTCATGCCCCAAACTGTCTTTCGTTATGTTGTTAGCACCACAACAGAGAGCAACATTGTTTCGGTATGTGGTTAGAGCAGCTGTTCTCCATCCCTCTGTCATTCCCATTACTTCTGCTTTTTATCTGTGCTACACGAATGTCACAATGCCCTTGTCTAGCTCTAAGAAAAAAGTATTCACTAGATGGGTGTTTAATTAGTTACGTTATTTAGAATGAATATTTTTATGACACTGCCTCCCGTGAAGCTCCATCTTTTCTCTTTGCTCAAGTTCATCTTTGTGTCTCTCGGGAGTGATTTGTAGTGTTCTTGATGGCTCCTGCACACCTCCTGCCAATTGCAGCTTTCTTCATTCACCCATTTTTATCCCCATCTTCTTGCTGTCTTCTCTGAAGCTGACAGGCTTAAAGGCCACTGCTCTGGGATGTTGATTTTATACTTGCTACTTTAATGGGCTATCTAACCGCTCAGAGACATCTTCAACTAAGGATTTTAAGGGTTTTTTTTTTTTTTTCCTAAATATATAAATATGCCATCTAAAAGTAGAAGTAGCTTTGCCTATTAAAAAAAAAAAAAAGGCTTACTTTCTAATCGTTTTTCCTTGTTGTGCCACAATTTTCTAAGCCACAGATGAAAACAGTAATTATTATTTACTTCATATTTTTTGTGCTCATAAAGTGTATAAAATATGTAAAATGCCTGGAACCATGCCTGAATTGCAATAATTCCCCTAATTAATATTGCAGTTGTTAAATATACAGAGGATATATGTATAAATATATATACTATATATAAATATACATAGAATATATAAGGATATATGTAGAAAACATATTCATATATACTCTATATATTCACATATTCACACATATATATATGTGAATATGTGAATATATAGAGAGTATATATTATATATGTGAATATGTGAATATATAGAGTATATATTATATATGTGAATATGTGAATATATAGAGTATATATTATATATGTGAATATGTAGAGAGAATATGTGCATATATACACACATATATAAACTCATGTTTGATAAAATGAAAGCCATAGAATTAAGCAATTCTTTCTAATATTAAGCATTTACTCATGTTTAATTTGGAATCATGATGCATTATAAAACCACTGCCTGACTAGTGCTTGAAAAATTTTGATATTATATAAGTTCTGTCCTCACAGCATCTTATCATAATCAGATATTGTTTGTTTCTATTTTATAGTTTTCTTGAGATTGGAAATAAATAAATGTGCAATATTATTTAATTAACTAATTATATCAGGTATTTAAACAACAAATGCATAATGTGTCACTGACATAATGAAGAAATATTTTCAGATGCATAATAAAATAGATGTGTTGCAGAATATTAATCACACTGTGAATCCTGAGATCATGTTATTTACTGAAAAGCCCTGTTTCTGGTTGTGGTGTGGCTCAGCCCTTAGCACACACCTTTGATCCCTCTGAAGTTAAATCCCATTTCAAAAAGTACAGGTAAAGTTAGTTTGTAGAAAGAAGTACCCATATTTGAAAGCGATGTTAAATTGAATGGCAGACAAAGTGATGAATCAGAGAAAGATTTGACAGAATAGGATCTGCATAACTCTTCACGAGAAGAGAAGTTACTTAAGGACAGTGCACAGAGAGAGAAGAAAGAGGCAGTTTTACTGGGACAGTTGTACAGACACAGGTTTCAGAGAGAGAGAACAAGCTAAACACAGGTGAAGACAGAACAAGCCAGAGAATAAGAAAGAGCCTGAAGATTAGAACAGGTTGCAAAAGTTGTAGGAGGCTATACTGGCTGGTTTTGTGTCAACTTGACACAAGTGGAGTTATCACAGAGAAAGGAGCCTCAGTTGAGAAAATGCCCCCATGTGATCCAGCTGTAAGGCATTTTCTCAACTAGTGATCAAGGGGGAGGGCCCAGCCCACTGTGGGTGGTTCCATCCATGCACTGGTAGACCTGGGTTCTATAAGAAAGCAAGGTGAGCAAGTCAGGGGAAGCAAGCCAGTAAGTAACATTCCTCCATGGCCTCTGCATCAGCTCCTGCTTCCTGACCTGCTTGAGATCCAGTCCTGACTTTCTTTGGTGATAAACAGCAATGTGGAAGTGTAAACTGAATAAACCCTTTTTTTTTTTGTTCCCCAACTTGCTTCTTGGTCATGATATTTGTGCAGGAATAGAACCCTGACTAAGACAGAGAGGCCAAGCAGAGCAATTCAGAAGCTGTGAGAAGCCAGATTGAATCAGTCAACTTAGAGAGGAGTTTGAGCCAGAACAGCTGAGTTTACCCGGCAAGCCAGAGTTTAGAAAGAACTAGAAAGGCCAGCTTATTCAGCAGTAAATCTCAGAAGATGAATACATTCTAGTCCAAATTGTACGGAGGCTAGAAGCTTCCAGGACTAGGCCTAGGTTAGCAGACTGAGGCAGTAAGCCTCAGAGACTGCAACAAACACAGGAGAATAAAAATGACCTTTTCATAGATATATTTCAAACATTTATTTTATGTCTAGAGGAGTTTAGTGGTGCAGGCATTTAACCTCAGTCATGGAATGCTGAGGCAGGAGGTTCACTTGAGCCCAAGATTGACAGGTCAATCTGGGCTACATGATAAGACCTTGTCTCTTTAGTCAGTCCATAAGCTAAGGTTTTGCATTTTGGGAAACATTAATGAGTTCACATAAATGACAGGTTCTTCCTTTCAGTCTACCATGGACTCTGAAGGTTTAGTTAAATATCCCACTACCCAGTGCAAATCCTGGGCAAATCCTGGGCAAATCCTGCTAATCAGTCTACTCTCTCATCAAGTTTATAATCAATCTTAATCACTATATCAAGGATGGAATTTTGATCTCAGTGTTCTGTATATACTTGTGGAATTCATTTGTTCATTCATTCACTCATTCATTCATCCATATTACCTAACTTGGTTCTTTGTTGTCTCTTCCCCACATTTTGTACACAACTTTGGGTGAATGGGAATTGCTACAATATATCTCCTTCTGTGGCTTGTGGTTACCCTGATAATCTACAATAACCCAGAGGAAATGGCAGAGTGGGGAAGAACTGAAATTATTTTAGAAAGTGGAGAAGGAGGAGGAAGAAGAGGAGGAGGAAGAAGAGGAGGAGGAAAGAGACAGATATAGTGGTGCACATTTGTAATATCAGCTCTTGGGAGATAGAAACCAAGAATTCAAGATTTTCCTTCACTACACAGTGAGCTCAAGGTCAGCCTGACCTTCACAAGACCTTGTCTCAAAACAAGAAACAGAAGAAGGGTGGAGGGAGGGAGAAGGGAGGGGGAAAAGATCTTTCTTGGTTATTGTCCTTGTACTTTTAAGAACTTGTTTCTTAAAATATTTCTGTTGATTTTGGGCTGAGTCTTTAGTCACATTTTCTCCCATTTCTAGAATTTTCCCCCATGGGCTTATTTGAATCATGAGGTGTTAAGCATTTGCAGGTGGTAGAGCTGATGTTATCACAGTGTAATTAGAATTTGGAAATCTGGGGTACAATCCAGCAAGGGTATATCTGGAGTTAGATCCACGCTGCATGAAATCAGCAATAATTTAGTGCAAAACCTTAAATGCTGTCTCTAATTAAAAAGTGCCCACTTTTCTAATGCATCATTAACTCACCAGAGCCAGTACCCCTCGTGACTTTATATGTTCTTATATCAAGAATGAGTGGACCATCTGTTTGTGTCTCCCCAAATACGACTCACAAAAACTGTCTCTTTAAGAAACTAAGGTTGGACTGGTAGCATGGCTCAGCAGTTAAAACTGCTCGTGTGAGCCAGGTGGCCTGGGATTTTGATCCCCGGAACCCATGTAAATGTGGAAAGAGAGAACTGATTCCACAAAGTTGTCCTCTGAACTTCTGCACTCCATGACATGCATGTGCCTCCCCAACCACGTCTCTCTCTCTCTCTCTCTCTCTCTCTCTCTCTCCCTCCCTCCCTCCCTCCTTCCCTCCCTCCCCCCCCCCCTTTCTCTCTCTCTCACACACACACAAATGATAAAGGGGTTTTTTTTTGTTTGTTTGTTTTTGTTTTTTAAGAAAATAAGGGCACTTTGGGAAGCATGCTTCTCCCCTGTTCTGCTTGGTTAGTTGACATAGTTTGTGAGTTTTGATAGAGCCATCTGCATGCTATAACTAGAACAGTATTTTCTTTTCTCCCAAATGTCTGATGAATTAAAAGATCCCAGGGTCCCCAGCATAATGTCCCACATCATGTGCTTAATGCTAGAAATGGCTGTTTCTCCACTCAAGATGAGGGCAAGAAGAAGGTGGAAGGGAGTATATGGGAGAGAGATAAGGCAGAAACTCCCGGCTTGGGAGCACAAGCTATGGTGAAGCCATTCACCAGCATGAGGGCTTCTCTCTGACCCTGCTGGGCCTCTGTTTCTGGTCTCCAGAATGGGGTTGCTAGAGTTCGAACTTGAAACATCTTCCAGTGGCTCATGGTTTGAATGCCAAGTCCTCAGCTGAGAGTTCTGAAGAGGGGGTGAGACAGGGAGAAGTGAGGAGCATTCTTGTCTGCAGGAGGTCGGTGGTGTGTTCTGCCTTGCAGGAAAATAAGACAATGCCAACTGCAGGGAGGCCAGGAGGTGCCTGAGGTGAACAGAGAAGGAGGGCTCAGAGCAAAGCACACAGCCATTTCTTCATCCGTTTATCCATGGGGGTTATCTGATAGGTCTTAGGTGTCAGAGACAGACAGTGATGATCACCACGGAACCAGATACAAAACCTCTGCTTTCATGGATGTTCCTCTCTCTTTTTCTCCCTCTCCCCCCTCTCTTCCCCTCTCCTTCCTTCCTTCTCTCCCTCCCTCCTCCCCTCTTTCTCCTTCCTCCTCTTTTTCTTTCTCCTGTCTCTTAAATTAAACAGGCAAATTAAAACCTCTGTTAGGCTAGCCTAAAATTTGCTGTGTAACCCAAGATGACCTCAGATTGGTGACAATCCTCTTGCCTCAGACTCTAGAATTCTGGGGTCACAAGGGTCAACCAGCATACCCAACAAACATGAGCCATTTCATATAAGTGCAGCAGAACATATGAGGGCTCTGAAGACAGCAGGAGACTGAGGCAGAGTAAGGAAGGTGTTTCATATGTTGGACCTACAAGCCCTGAGGCAGGTGTGTGTGTGTACGGAAGCAGGCAGTGAAAACTGTGTATGGTCACCTCAGGCCTAGGGCAGAGTTTACTTGCTGTAAAATCAGGATGGTTCTTTGGCTTCAGACTAAGATTGGTGTGATCCTGCTTGTGTATTTCTAAAAAGGACCCTTGTGGCTTCTGAGTAAGGTAAGGATGCAGACGGGGAGAGAAGTGGAGAAAGTTGTAGAGAAGCTGCCACTCCCAGAAATTGGGTCATGTTTACACTGGGATGCAATGCTGTGGATTGACAGAGCTAACTAGGTGCCATCTGGGTGCTCCCTGGACCTGTGGACGCTGTGGTGTGAAGAAAAATTCAACTCTCCTTCTGTGGTCCACAATGGAGCAAAGGTTTCACTGGTGGTGAAGTGAGGAAGTACCATGGTGAGAACAGAGACCAGGATGGACAGCAAACCTTTGCTGGTGGACTTTTGGTGGAGGTGTTTCCATGTTGAGTCAGGACCGCACACTGCAGGGGCTGAACAGCTAATGAACGCAGAGAGAGAGTCAGGAGACTGCATAATCTTGGGGAGGGGAGTCCATGTGACTTCAAAGAAACAATCTTTGGAGGCTAATTTTTGGTGAGTGCTTTGGTTTTTTACCCTGTATTTTTTTTTAAAGTTTTTATTATATTTAGATGTATGAATACTTTGCCTGTGTGTGTGTATATGCCTGATGCCTACAGAGGTCAGAAGAGGATGCTGCATTCCCTGGAGTTATTAATAGTTATAAGGTGTCATGTGGTGTTTCAAACTGAATCTGGGTCCTCCAGAAGTGCAACTAGTACTTGTAACTGCTGAGACACCTCTCCAGCCACATCCGTGCCGGTTTTCCCCTTGAAACCTGTCTCACTGGGCAGTCTAGGCTGGCTTTTAACTCTTAATCTTCCTGTCTCGACCTCCCAAGTGCTGGGAAGACAAGCATGCTTAAATAACATTGGACTTTCTCAGAATCATAGAATTTAGGAGCATCAAGAATAGGATATCCCCTGCAACGGACAAAAAGATAGATACCTTGTAGGTGGTGATTATTTTTAAAGATTTATTTGTTTTATTTATGTGAGTATACTGTAGCTATCTTCAGAAGAGGGCATCAGATCCCGTTGCAGATGGTTGTGAGCCACCATGTGGTTTGCTGGGAATTGAACTCAGGACCTCTGGAAGAACAGTTAGCGCTCTTAACTGCTGAGCCACCTCTCCAGCCCTGGTGGTGGTGTTCTTATATCAGAAGGCAGAGCAGATGGCAGCCCTTTGTTCATCCTAGCTCGATGCCTGGCTTGGTGTCCAAAGCTATTTTATGCCTAGGACACATAAAGTCAAATCAAATCCAGGCATTGCAGTGTGGGAGGACAAAGACAGACAGAGATCTGCATTCTGCTATGCCATGAAGTACATGTGAGGAAAGATGGCCACAGACCTGCCCAAGTCCCCCTGACACAGGTAGCCACAGACACACAGTGCGCCACCTACCACCACTCAGCACAGACAGGGAGGAGGAAGACAAAGACTTTGACCACCATGCCATCCACAGACCTGCCCTCTAGCCCATGGCAGAAGTGGGTCACAGACAGCTGCTGGTACCCACCCAGGGGCCCACGGTCAGCTCACAGCAACCACAGTGGGCAAGTATGTGGTAGAACAGCTTGAGCATCCTGAAGGGGTTGGAACTGGAGACTCAGGGGTGGAGAGGAGCAGCCTGCTGTGTATCCAGCCTTGCCACCTGGGGTCAGGGTGAGGTCCCAGCCCCAGCTGCAGCTGCAGGCAATGTCTGGGTCCATAGCTACCCAGCAGCAGGGGTTGGTGTAGATGTCTGCAGCTCATATTACCACTAACAGCTGCTTGGACCAGGGACCACATGGATGTTCAGGGGCTGTGCGTAACTGGCCCTGCCCATCACTGGCGACAGTACCGGGGGTAGTGGGGGACAGGGGATGGGTCCTGCCCTTCACCCGGACACACAGTGGAGCTGGCCCTGGTGGCAAGGGCCTTTGTGACTTGGTCCTGAGGGCATGAGTATGGGAGAGCTGATTCCAATAGTCGGTTCTTATGACCCCCTAAAGGGTCATGAATATGACAGAGCAAACCCTGCCTCTCAGGAGAGCAGCAGCTCTGCACCTCACCAGGACAGCACAGACGAGCTGACCCAGGTGGTGGGGCACCTAAAGGAGAGAGCTAGACAGAGCTAGCCCTGCCACTTACCTGCTGCGAGGCGAGGTGGGTACAGTGGTCGTGCCTACCCCCCACCCCTGCCTGCCACCCCTGCTTTGTCCCTCTGCACCTGCACAGTCAGGAGGGCTGGCCCTGGGGTGGTTAGAGTGGGTGAGTTGACCCTGTCCCTTTTGGGCTGCAGCACGCGGGAGAGTGGACCCTGCTCAGTGCCTGAGCAACACGGTACACAGTGTGGCTGGTCTTGGCCTAGGTCGAGAGGGTGTACATGGGTCAGCCTCACAGATGACGATGAGAGAGATCTGGCCACACCACTCCTCTGCTGTGAGGTCGCCTGTGGGTGAGTGGAGTTCACCCCCTCATTCGCACCCCTCACTCCCTCACCACCGAGACACCCAGGAGAGCCAGTAAGCTGGCCCTGCCCCTCACGGAGCCTGTAGCACTCAGGAGTGTAGGAAGTCTGCCTCTTACACCCCTCAAACTGTAGGATCAGGCTTATAATACGATTCATTCAGACCAGTGAGGGATGCAGATAGAAGACTTTCCAGGACACACACTGCAAGAGTTTTAACTCTTTGGTCCCCTTTGTCTTTTTCCATGTTTGGAATAGAGATAGGATGGTTAGAGTCACAGCAGCCATTTAGCTATCGTGAGGTGACCTTGAGGGTAAAGCCACACACAAGGACTAGCCACAGAGAGAATCATGATGGTGGAGTTCCAGGGTCTATCCTCTTCATGCCTCACACTAAAATAAATAAGCAATAAATAAAAATAGAGCCACCCATTAACCTACACACTTTTCTTTGCCCCCTTACTCCTGATCTGAAAAACGTCTTAAACTTTAAACATTTTGCCTGAAGCTTGGCATGGTGACCTGTGCCTGTAATCTCGACATTCAAAAGTGCTGCAGCAGAAGGATGGCAGGTTTGAACCCAGCCTGGGATATAGAATGAAACTCTGTCCTCAGCTCCTCCCCCTGGAAAAAAATTATTTATTTTCCCATTAGATTGGTTAATAGTAATGTTATTTTTCATAACAAAATATAAATTAACCAGATGAATACATTTATGTTAATAAATATGTTTATAACACCAAGGATGTTATAAATAAGGTAACAAAGACAGTGATTCCTTTAGACTGTGTATAAACTGCTGGCCAGTCTCAGTTTAATGGTTCCATTTGATTATGTGTCAGCACCCCAGGCTGGATAGTGCAGAATTATTACACACACCCAAGCAGCATTCCTGCAGGATATTAGTCACATTATGTACACTTCATACTTAGTGGGAATTGGGCCTAAAAATGCTCCTTTTAGGGCATCATGATTTTTTAAAAAGCCCCTCTTCCACTACACAGGCACACACACACACACACACGCACACACACACACACACACACACACACACACACACACACACACACAAAATCCATTTTCAAATGAGAAAGTGCATTTTAGATGATTGTCTCCAAAATGAGTCATTTTCTGTGGAATATTTTACTACTATACATCACAAATGTCATTTGGGACCATCAGCATCTGTGAGCGCGTCTCAAAAGCACATTAGTCCAAAAGCCGTCAGCACGCCTTCCTTTATGTCTTTTTTCTGCACTTTGCGGTCCTTTTCACCTCCTGTGCAGTTTAACGTCCATTACGGAGTCCTGATGGGCGCGGGAGTCAAGGGCTGTGGTTAACAACTGCCTCATCTCCAGAGAGCTCTCTGCCAAGTTCACCTGCTTATCCTTAAAGTTGAAAGACCACCTACAGTGCTGTTTTTAGTCTGAACGTTGCAAGAAGGTTAAGATACAATGTTGTTCTCAAGACCCGGGCTTTCAGGAAATAAGCCTGGGCTGGGAGAGGCCTGGGAATTGTTTCTTACAGCCACCGATTCAGTGGGTGGATGGATACAATGATTCTATGTTCTTGTTTCTTTAGTACCTGTTGCCAATGGAATAGTCATTTGCTGATTTTCCCAACAGCACAGGTACATTGGTGACTCTTTAATTTCAAATATGGAGCCATTCAAATTAGAACTCATCCCGCCAACAAGGGGTTCAGTGAGTAAAGGAATGTGTAGCCAAACCGGACAACTTAAGTTCAAGCTCCCACATGGAAGGAGAGAAAGGATTTCTGTTGAGGTCCTCTAACCTACACACATGCTGTGGCATGCTGTCTTCCACACACGTACATGAACACACTAAATAAATGGATGAATGAATAAAATATTTATAAAAATATTAATAAAAAGTTTGTTAAGATATATATAATGCTTATCTTAACAAAAGAGGAAAAATTTAAAAGAAAGTTTCCTAATCAAACAAAAAGCAGTAGTCTAAGACAATTTCGTGAAGAATGGAACTAATCATTGCACACATCTCAGCAAAGGGACCAAGGCCATCCAAGAGAACATGCAAGCACAGAGCTGATTTGTGAGCAGCAAGCAGGAGTAGCAGGTAGAATGCCTCCTGGGCCTGCCTAAGAAGGACATGAAAACAGGCAGGTTTGTGGACTGAGAAGAGAGAGAGAGAGAACAAGGTGGAACCTATGAGTCCTGCAATCTGTGCGCTGCTGGGCAGGAAGACACGCTCTGGTTTTTGATCCGGTGATTTGGCTGCATCGTGGGAAACGAATCAACAGGGAGGCAGACTGCAATCAGGGAAGCTATTAGGAGATTATTTCCACAAGCAGCTGGGAAAGAGACCATGGCCTTTGGGTTGGAAAACCCATGCAGACTGTTGGCTTACAGCGTGAAAGTTCAGCTGCAGGAGGTTCACGGACCTCATCTTTGTGTGGCTGGATTGGAACAACTCCTGATTAAGCCAGGAAAGGTATTGTCCTTGTTTCTGTTTTCCAAGTGAGAATGTTGGGAGTTAAGAGATTCAACAGTCACACAGAGTTACATAGTTGCAGATTCAAGGACAGTGCTTTTGGGTGGCATGATTCTGACTTCTGGGGACTCAGTTCCAGTATCACGGGAGGAACAGTGGGAACAAGTAATGGGAACAATTTGTCTCAGATCCTATTAAGTCCATTTGAGTCTGAGATGTCATCTTCTCTGTGAACTTTTACATACATGTATATATATTTGTGAATGATGTGCAGTAGTATATGTGTGCATGTGGAGGTCAAAGAATAACCTCAAGTGTCATTCTTTGGGCATCTTCTAACTGCTATCCTAATTTTTGAGATAGGCTCTCTCACTGGCCTGGAATGGGCCAAGTAGCCGAGACTGGCTGATTCAGCCAGTTTCGAGGAAGATTCTGTCTCTGGGTCTTCACCTAGTGCTAGGGTTACACACATGCTCTTGTTTTTTGTTTTTTGTTTTTGTTTTTGTTGTTGTTTGTTTTGTTGTTGTTGTTTGTTTGTTGATTATTTTGTTTTTGTTTTTCACACGGTCCTTGGGATTGAACTCATGTCCTTGTGAATGTAAGACAAACACTTCACCAACAGGGACCTTTCTGTGGCCATATTTGATAGCTGGCAGGAGACAGGAGGCTCTTGAGCTGGAAGCAAAGGACTGTCATGTGTACCAAACAGCTTGAGCCTCAAAAACCTTGTGGCTTCTTCTGCCTTCCAGGTATCATTGTGGGGAAATGGGGGCTGTAAAGGTTTTCCACACAGAGGATAAGTTTAGTGAGGTTGTACCACAATGGAGGAGAGTTGCAGAGACATCTTTGCTGCTATAACAGTGAGTACCTATCGAGGATACTCACTGTTTGGGGTTTGGGGGTGATAGGGAAGGATACCCAACCCTTCGGAGTCCCTTGCTGCAAACAGAGCCCTGAAAAGTGACCTGGGCACAGAGCAGTAGTGATGACTTTGCATTCATGCTATGCCCAGGGTCACGACCATGGTCCACCGGGTATCTCCAGCTTTCTCCAGCAGGAGGCACACTGACCATTACTGCAGTCACTTCCTTGGAATTCATACACAGTCCTACACGACTCTCACACCGCTTTACAAGGAAGCAGGGAAACTCAGGCAAAATCAGGATGCTAATGCAAGAGTGTGAACATTCTGTGCTGTAAGAGAATATAGTCCCGTGGCAGGCTCCAGAGGGCTTCCCATCTCTCCCACCACTTCTGAATCTGTGAAGAGAAGTGATGGTTCTGGCGGTGACTCGGTGGTTTCACAACTCAAGGGCTCCAGGTTAGCCTCCTCGAAGCTCTTTCCACTTTCCTTCTAAGCACAATGTCCGTAGCCAACAGCTTTGCAAAGGATGAGAGGCACTGTGGACTTATGAATTTTTCTCAGTGCCGTGCCCTCTGAAAAAAAAAATATTTACGTTTCCAGAGGCCCCCTTCTCAGTGACCATGTGCGGGTCACATGGTTCATAGGTTCTTCATATTTCCTAAGGGGTTCTGCTGACAACAGGAGCAGAAAGAGGTTCTGTGTCTTACCCCTTAGGATGCTGCTGCTGAGACATCATACACTGGACTGCCTAGAAGTCACACAGACTTACTTCTTGCGGCTCTGGAGATTAAGTCCAAGTTCACAGCATCAGCCAGTTTGGTATGGGCTGAGAGCTTGCCTCTTGGTTCAAAGAAGGTCTTGCTCTATCCCCCATTTGCTGGAGGCAGCAAGGGAAACTAATGTGCTCTGAAGGATGCTAATCCCATTCATGAGCTTCACCCTCGGCACTGATCCATCCCTTACAGGCTGTATTGAGTGACATAGAATCATGTGGCAGTGATTAGGGTTCAGCACAGACATTTTGAATATGGACCCATATATCAGCATTCAGAACATAGTGTTCTGAAACTGGAGACCAACGGCATTGCCTGGGTTCGGCTGGCAAATGTGCTTGCTGTGTGAAGCTGAAGACCAGAGTTCATATAGAATATGCCAGGCACGGTAATATGTTCTTGTAATCAGAATACTGAAGAGACGGAGACAGAAAGACTCTTGTAGCTTACTGGCCAGTGAGGCTAGCCTCCATGTTGAGTTTCAGGCCAGTGAAAGATACAGTCCCCCCAAAATGGCAGAATTATCCTTCATGAAGGATACTTAAAGTTGATTAGTAGCAAACAGTGTTTACATCCTAGTCTAGTTCCTTCCCTTTCAGTAGGCCTCCCACATTCTGGCTTACATACACACACACACACACACACACACACACACACACACACACACACACACGCATGCACGCACACACATGCCTATGTACACAAACATACACACATACATGTGCACACATGCACAAGTATACACACATAAGAATTTGTTGGTCTTGGTGATGACATGCTTCTTTTCTGGTTCCCTCTGGTATCGAGACATGGCCTCTGAGAACAAAGGACCACAGGATGGCTACAGTCCCTAAGCCCAGATATTGGCAAGGAAGGACTTCCACGCGTGCAGCGCGGTGTGGTGATGGATGCAGAGCCTGCCACTTAACCTGGATAAGAGCTGTCCTTCCACAAGCCTCTGTGTGGATTAATTTATAATCACACTCAAGCCACGTGTTCTCCCGAGTTCTCCCTGGCATATGCAGTTGCCGGGCTGCAAGCAGAAGGCAGTGGAGAGAAAGCTTTTCTGTGCCTGGAGCCTGCTGGGAGAATCCCAGACAAGCTCGGTGCAGGCTGTGTCTCTCAGCAGGTCACCCAGCCCGCGTTCAGCTTGTGCTGCCTCCTCACGGGTTTGGTCGATGTTGCTCTCTTCCATTCACCCATGTCCCCCAGTTCGGTGGTCATCAGTAGGGCTTTCACCATTTGCACATGTTCCTACTGAAGGACGGGAAAGTGAGCATTAATCGGGAGATGTCTGCAAATGTCTCAGGGGCTTTGCCTGTATGGAAGCGACTTCCTGTTGTAACCCCAAGCGGCAACATGGAAAATTTATTGTGAGGCTTCAGATTCGTAATCGCAGGCTATTTTTCATGGAGATTTATTTTATGCTATTAGGTCTATATTATTTTAAAGGTTTAAGAAACTCTGGCTGTGTTTCATATGCCCAACTCGGCTCATTTATCATGTAAAGAGTTGGCTACTGAGATTTTGCTAGAGACTGTACCTAGAGCTATGAACGTATTTATATGTAGATAGCTCTGTGTGTGTTTGCCTGTGTGTTCATGCATGTGTGTATGTGAATGCCTTGTGTGTGTTTGCATGTAGGAAATCATCTCTCTCTCTATCTATACATACATATCATATACATATACATATATATATATACATATACATACACATACACATACTCATACTCATATACATCATATACATCATATACATCATATACATCATATACATCATATACATCATATACATCATATACATCATATACATCATATACATCATATATATCTACATCATATATATCATACACATATACATGTACATACACATACACATACACATATACATATACATATATATATGGAACTGCTTGAAATTCCCCTGAGCTGCACTAAGGAGAAGGCTCAATAGATGCCTTGTGACCTGAGTTTGGATCTCCAGACCCCATGTGCATCTGTAATTCCAGTATCCTATGGGGAGATGAGAGGTGCAGACAGGAGAATCCCCAGGGACTGACAGTTACCTTGCCATATGCACTCAAACAAGATACTCTGCCTCAAACAAGGCGGAAGGTGAGGACCAACCCCTGAGGTTGTCCTCTGACCTCCATACATGCACTGCAACGCCTACCCTGGCACACATGGGAACAAGCACATACAGAGAGATATGAAAGCTCTCAAACCTTAGGTTCTGGTTCAGAACTAACTACCTAACAGTAGCAACAGCAAGTCTCACATTGGCCGTGGGGATGATCAGAGCTTATGAGAATCTCTGCTCCTTAGACTTGCCATGGACCTTAGCTAATAGTCTTCCAGCAACACTGAGGTGTAATCGTGAAATAAAGGTGACTTATCTGTTGAACATGTGCAACGTAGACTTTGATATATGCACACGTTGTGGAGTGATTAACACAAACAAACCAGCTACCCTTCTGTATAGTCACCCTTCTTCCGATGAGGCTTTTGTTACATTGAATGGGCAATATTCCTCTGTTGCTTTAACTGAGCGTGTACAGTACATCTATTTTTACTAAAAACAATGCAGAGAATATTTCTATACTCACAATCCATACATCTGGATTCTCAATTGTTTTTTTATCAAATTGCTCACCAAGATCAAAAACATATTTCTGTATATTTTTAATGTTCAACAGTTTAATACACATATACTGAAATTTTGGTCATCCACCTTTCATTTCCCTCTCTCCATCCTTTCTTTCTCCTGGGGAAGCCATTCTTCCCAACAGGGCCTTTCCTGCTTTCTAATATCCTTTCCCTTTGAGACACTGAGTTTAGTGAAGGTAGCCTGCATGAGCATGAGATGGAAGTTTGTCATTACTGCAATGTGTGGAATTTGCCATGCGCTATACCACTAAAAAAAAAAAAAAAACAGTCATTCTTTCTTTAGCAGCCATCAACTTCCCATACTCTCATACTCTCCCAGTGATGGGTGGAGCCTCCTGGAACCCTCCCCATCACAGGATGAAAGGCTGAGCATCATTCTTGTGCAAGCCTTGAGCAGGTCAGCACAGCTGTAGTGAGTTCATAGGTGCAATGGACACAACCCGTCCAGAAGACAGTGTTTCACAGTAATCCTCCCGCTGTGCTTTTCTTTATCCCTTCATTCTAGATGTTACCTGAGCTCCTTGGTGTATGTGTGTGTGTGTGTGTGTGTGAGAGAGAGAGAGAGAGAGAGAGAGAGAGAGAGAGAGAGAGAGAGAGAGAGATATGTAATGTCCTGTTTAAGACCAAACACTCAACATTTATCCTCCATATTTCAACTAATTTATAATCACCATATTTAAGATCTTCCTTTCTTCCTCCTTCCCTCCCTTCCCTTTCTCTCTGCTTCCTTCCTTCTTTCCTTTTGATCTATTTTCTTTTCCTTCCTTCCCTCCGTCTCTTCCCCTTCCTTGCTTGCTTATTTGCATGAGACATGGTCCCATTCTACAGGCCAGCTCTTGGACCAGCTTTCCAAGTGCTGAAGTTATAGCAATGTACGACTATGTTAGGCCTTCCTTCCTTCTCCTCTTCCTCCTCCTCTTCTCCATCCTCCTCCTCTCATTCTCATTCTCTTCATCCTCCTTCACTTTTTTATCCTCTTCCTTGTTGAGAGCCGATTGTGCCACACCCAAACATGGTGCCGGCTTCCCGCCGATGACTCAGCAAACAGAGCCCAAGAGACATAGCACGAATGTGCCACAGATGTCACAGCCGGCTCTTGGGGCATGCTAATGAGTTACTGGAGGGCGCACCAATCAGGTAGCGACACGAGTCTCCTGGGCATATATAAGCAGTGCATTTTTCTTCCACATGGGTCCCCTGCTCAGAGTACTGTACAATAAAGGTTGTTCGCAGAAGAATCCTGTTGTTGCACACCTTTTCCTGCCAGCGGGAAGTGGGGCACGCGACACTTCCTCTTCCTCTTTCTCCTCTTCATCTCCCTCTTTATCCTCTCCCTCTTCATCTTTCTCCTCTTCATCTTCTTCCTCTTTTTCCTCTTCATCCTCTTTCTCTCCATCTTCCTCCTCCTCTCCATCTTTCTCCTCCTCTCCATCTTCCTCCTCCTCTTCCTTTTGATAAGAAGATCTTGCGATCTACCTTCTTTAAACATTTCAGAAAAGTAGTACAGCATTATTCACTGTGACCACAATACTGCATGCTAGACCCACACTTAACTGAAGGTTGTACTTTATACTTTGACAGACCCATTCTTTTTTGTGCTACCTCACAGCACAGCTCTATCCCCGATATGCATTTGGTATTTTCAAGGCTCCATATATGAAATGATACATTATTTGTATTTTTGTTTTTTCTGGAGACAAGATCTTGCTCTGTAGACAAGACTGATATCAAACCTGTAACCCTCCTGCCTCAGCTTCCCAAGTACAAGGATGATGGGAGTGTACTACCATGCCTGGCTCCTAAATTTGTCATTTCTAGGCTGGTTTGTTTTACCCACTCTCAGGTCCATGATCCCCCAGTTTCACCCATGTTGACACAAGTCTCAAGGGTTCCTTCTTCTTACTAGTTACTAATTTAGGGGGCTAGAGAGATGGTTCAGTAGCTAAAATAACTTAATTTGCTTGCAGAAGACCTGGGCTCAGTTCCCAGTAGCCACATAGCTCTTAATAACTGTCCATAGTTCTATTTCCAGGACATTCAATGTCCTCTTGTGGCCTCTTCTTGTAGCCCACACAGGTAATATGCATACATACATACAAGCACTCATATAATACAATAATAATAATTAAATAAAAAACAAAATAAAACTCATTCATCTGATGTTACTAATAATTCAAAATATGTTATTCATAAAAGCTGTGTCTTACAAAATTTTGCTTTTCAGGGTTTTTTATGCATATAGATGTTTTGTCTGCAAGTCTGTGTGTACATAGTGTGCATTTAATGTCTATAGAGGCCAGAAGAAGTCACTGATCCCCTGAAACTAGACTTATGAGTGATTGTGAGCTTCCCCGTGGAAGCCGGGAATTGAACCCAGGCCTCTGGCAAAAACAAGGGCTCTTATCTCCCTAGCCACCTCTGCAGTGCCCCGTTATACATTAGAACATACATTTTCCAAATTAATGCCAGTGGAACAAATGATTTGGGATAGCACGGCAAATGTGCCTAGACCGGCCATGAATCTGGACAGAGCCAAAGATCTGATGTTTGCACTGGCCATTTAACTTTAGAGACCCTGATAGGTCTTTGAGTCGAAGATTTTACAAGCAGTCCCACCCCAATAGAGCCCTGAAAACAGCAGGAAAAGCAAAACATCTCTGGTCCGGATTCTTTTAAACTGGATTGTAAAATATTTGTTATGTTTCAATGTCGATCTGGTTGTTTCTAGCTTGAGTCACTGAGTTTAATTAAATATCTGTGTAGAGGACCTTTTTTTTTTTTTTTTTTTTTTTTTTTTTTTTTTTTTTTTTTTTTTTTTTAAAGAACATTCTGGGAGTAGAATTCTAGCACTTCCAGCCACTGCAGATCAGCTCTTACCCCAGTGGGTGAGTCTCCTTCTGTGTCTGGCTCAGCAGCACTGAGAGGACATGTTACGGGACAGCCAGCTCTGCCCACATGGAATATCTACCGAGGGCTCCTTGTGGCTGCTTGGTTTCTATTGAATGCCCACCCCCTCCATGTTGACTTTTAAGAATGAATACAAAGATAGACTACCATAATTCATTCATTCATTTATTTATTCATTCATTCATCACCTCAATAATTCATTCAGCCATTCCTCACCAAAGTGACTTTTGCAGAAAGTAAATCAGGATCTGGGTCATAATTTTATCAATGTAATAAAGACATGAAGCTAGACATTACTGGAAAGTGAGACCCCAATCAAAGATCCTGATATTTGGGAAGCACAGATAGGCAGTTCCTAATTTGCCAGCCCCAGGACCAAGAAGGATGCAATCTCAAAAGCCAAGATGGACCATGCTTGAGGAAAAATCATACCTGAGGTTGGCCTCTGATATCCACATGTGCATTCACATGCATGGATCAGCATATTCATGAACATGTAAGTACACATATACATGTACACATACATCATACATGCATAAATATGGAAGTAAAGTGGAATCCATTTCTTCTTTGTTTTTTTAGTTTTAATCATGTGTGTGCACACGTGTGCTGTGTGTGCATGTGTGAGCAGAGGCCCTAAAAGGCCAGAGGAGAGTGCACCTGCCCCTAGAGTTGGAGCTACAGATGGTTGTGAGATGCTTGTGGTCTTCATAACATCCAACTCTGGTCTTCACCAAGAGCAGCAAGTGCTCTTAATGGTTGAACTACCGTTGGCCCTAAAGGTCCATTCCTTTGTTCAAAAGGAGCAGCATTTCTCCCCTCCCCTGCCCCATATTTAGAAGAAATCCAGTGCCCTTTGCTAAGCCCATGAAGCCCTGTGTAGTTTGAATAAAATGGCACTCATAGGGAGTGGCACTATTAAGAGCTGTGGCCTTAATGGAGAAAATGTGTGACTGGAGCCGGGCTTTGAGGTCTCAGAAGCTGAAATCTGGCCAGTGAGTCTTCAGTGTCCTTCCCTTCCTTGCAGGTCAAGACATAGAACCCTTGAGTTTCTTCTCTGGCACCATGCCTGCCTGCATGCTGCCATGTTTTGTGCCAAGATGATTGTAGACTAAACCTTTGAATTGTAAATCAGGCCCAATGAAATGTTTTCCTTTTTAAGAGTTATTGTGGTCATGGCGTCTCTGCGCAGCAATGGACACACTGACTATGACAAGCCCTGTGTGGTCCTTAGTGCACAGGGATGGGTCCTTATTGTGTCATTTGCTCTTTTGCTCTGCCTCTACTCCATCAGGCTGACTGCCTCTTACTGAGGGAGCCCCATTCACTCAGCCCCAGAACTTAGGGAGTCTCATCTACTCGGCCCTAGGCATCCATCTTACCCAGCATTCTCTCTCTGTCTCTCTGTCTCTCTGTCTCTCTCCACAGGTGGCTCAGTCAGACACTTCATTTTAGTTAGACTGCTCTACCCGCTCAGCAAAAGTTACTCTTCCTTCACAAGTGCCCACAACAGCGCTGGCAATGAGCTCATTTCAACCGTCGCTATGACGCGTCTACTCTGTGCTAATCGTCCTGTTACTTAGAAAGAAATTTATGTATGCAAACAGAAAGAATCAAGTGATTATTAATGAGTTCTTAGATGAGTGCCCAAAAGCAAAAGATGGAACATCTGGTATTAGGGAATGTGTTCAGCGTGAAGCGGCAGACAAACTGAAGAAATGGGTGAGCCATACCCCTGCTGGCACAGCTCAGGTCTGTTAAAACGTTAAGATAATCAGAGCGTCTGCCGTCCATGTGGCTGGCATGTTTGACCCCCAGCAAGATGTTTCTGGCTGCCTTCCTTGTGTTCTTTCAGTTAACCGCACAACAACCTCACAAAAGAAGAAGAGTTACTGGTGTCATTGACACCTAACAGCAAAGTGGATTTCTGAGAGGAGCCCCACAGTCAGCACCGTGTTCTCTCTAGGCATGTCTAGACTTCAGGGTACATTCAAGTACACGGCAGATGCTAGACAACCCTGTCAGGAGCCACAATGGGACAAGATAATAACTAGCAGGTGATCTCCCTGACATGGCCTGCTTCAGATTATTATATAATCTGTGATAGATTCACCCTTACTAGGCAAGGCTGTAAGGGCATTCATTTTAGCAAAGATTCCTGCTATTAATATGCTTTTCCTGTTATTATTAAACATATATAACAATCACTAAGTAATACCCCACCCTTTTGAAGCATATCTCTGCAGATCTATGAAAATGTAGTGTCTTGTAGTGATGCTATATAGACAAATAGATGACTTCTTAAGTCTTAATGAAGATTCTATAAGAACTCCTAAAATTATATCAGTGATTATTAAGCTCTTTTATAGTTGGACTGCTATTAAGTCCTTTTCTGATAGTCAAAACTGCAGTGAGAACTCTGCCAGTCTCCCAAGTGTCACCAGTTAATTGCTCTTAGATGGTAACCAGACTTTCTCTTACTCAGAGCACATTCTAAGAGGTTGTAAAACAATTAACCACTGGTCATAAAAAGGGAACTAACAATTTATTCTAGGTGCTAGGACAGATTGGGTTTATCTATACAAAAGTTTACTAATAACTTAGTTATTGTTTTAAGCCTTCAGTGAACCTGTGGAGCTGTGACAGGTGATGGATATTTAGCCAGATAATCACTCCTAATGGATATGCATATAAACATTCTCTGTTGTGAACTTCTATTTCTATTTACTATTTGATTTTTTTGTGTGAACTTGTGATGAACTTTTTAACATGTGATCATGTATTCTGAAAGTTTAAGTGCTGAGGAGAAAGAGAAGAGTCAGAACTGAACTGAGGAGAAGATTTTAGATAGAACTTAGAACTGAAGTCAAGAACTTAGAAGTATAGGCACAGTATTGGGAGAAAAGGAATCGAGAGTAAGAGCACTGTTGCGACTTCAGAGCAGGAGGAGGAGCAGGATTAGAAGGAGACTGCAGAGTGGAATAAGTCAGTAACTATAGGCAACATAAGAAACTAAGAGAGCAATGTGCATAATGCAGAGGGAAAGAGGAAAAGAGAAGCTGCAGAGAGCAGAAGGAGCAGGCAGGTCTCTCCTCACCATGGGGCAGAACAGGTCCTTCCTTAATAACAAGGCAGACTTAGTCTTATTAAAAGGAGCAAAGCTTTATTTTTTTTTTTTTATGAACTTGAGTTTAATTCATTTAGCATTGAAAGGGTAGAAGCTTTTTTTTTTTTTTTTTTTCACTATGCAATGAAGACTGGAGCTCAGTTTTCACCCAGAGTGAGTGAGTTCTTTCTGCACTGGTGCTTGGTCTTTTACTTCATATGCATATGTAAGTATAGATGTGTGGGTAAGTATGTAATTGTGAAAATGCATGCATGTGAGTGTGTAAGAATGGAATTGTGAGAATGCATGCAAGCTGGCCCCAACTTGCTTGAGTGGAAACGTATAAATGCTCATGTGTGAGTCTGTATATGAACTTATGGGTTTATACATATTGGCCTATGTCAAAGGTTTCCATTCTGTAAGCACTTTCTCTTCTCTTGGTTCAATAGAAGTTTTTGCTCACAACTTCCCCCTAGCCTGAGAAGCAAGAGACATCTGGACAAAAGGCAAAAGGCTCGAGCACTTAATTCTTTATCTTTTTTTTTTTTTTAATTGAACCACTTTATTTTAAAAAACAGAGATAAATGCACATATTTCAAAAGCATTTTTGCATAAAAGTATATGAATGCATTTTTGTCAGTACTTGATTTATTCAAAGATTTGATAGTATGCATTAAAATCTTACTAGTTACAATGAGCATAAAGTACATGTAAAACAAGATGTAACCTGGAAATAGTCAAAGTTTTCTTGGTGTGTAAAGATTAAACAATGATTTTTTTCATTGGCCTTTGTTTTTTTTTTGAACTTATAGTCTGTGAGTTGTTTCTGGGTTGTTCAGAGCTTTCTGGGGTTAGTATCGAATTATCAGTGACTGCATATTATGTCTGTTCTTTTGTGACTGGGTTACCTCATTCAGGATGATATTCTCCAGATGCAGCCATTTTCTTAAGAATTTCATAAAGTCATTGTTTCTGATAGCTGAGTAGTACTCCACTGTGTAAATATACCACAATTTTTGTATCCATTCATCTACTGAGGATATCTGGGTTCTTTCTAGCTTCTGGCTATTATAAATAGGGCTGCTATGAACATTGTGGTACATGTGTCTTTGTTGAATGTTGGAGCATATCTGGGGTATATGCCTAGAAGTGGAATAACTGGATCTTCAGATCTATGTCCAATTTTCTGAGGAACTGCCAGACTGATTTCCAGAGTGGTTGTACCAGTTTACAACCCCACCAACAGTGGAGAAGTGTTCCCCTTTCTCTGCATCCTCATCAGCATCTGATGTCATCTGAATTTTTGATCTTAGCCAATCTGACTGATATGAGGTGGAATCTCAGGGTTGTTTTGATTTGCATTTCCCTGATGACTAAGGATGTCAAGCACTTCCTTAAATGCTTCTCAGCCATTTTATATTCCTCAATTGAGAACTTTTTGTTTAGCTCTGTACCCCATTTTTTAATAGGATTGTTTGATTCTCTGGTGTTTAACTTCTTAAGTTCTTTGTATACCTTGGATATTAGGCCTCTACCAGGTGTGGGGTTGGTAAAGACCTTTTCCCAATCTGTTGGCTGCCATTTTGTTTTCTTGACAGTGTCCTTAGCCTTACAGAAACTTTGCAATCTCATTAAGTCCCATTTGTCAATCTTTGACCTTAGAGCACGAGCCATTGGTGTTCTGTTCAGGAAATTTTCTCCTGTGCCTATGTGTTCTAAGGTTTTCCCTACTTTCTCTTCTAATAGTTTTAGTGTACCTGGTTTAATGGATCTTTGATCCACTTGCACTTTAGCTTTGTACAAGGAGATAAGAAAGGGTCTATTTTCATTCTTCTGCATACTGAGTGCCAGTTGGACCAACACCAGTTGTCGAAGAGGCTGTCCTTTTTCCATTGAATGTTTACAGCTCCTTTGTCAAAAACCAAGTGACCATATATGTGAGGGCTCATTTCTGGATCTTCTATTCTATTCCATTGATCCATGTGCCTATCTCTGTACCAGTACCATGCAGTTTTTAACACAATTGCCTTGTAATATAGCTTGAGGTCAGGGATGGTGATTCCCAAAGATGTTTTCTTGTTGTTGAGGATGGATTTCGATATTCTAGGTCTTTTGTTATTCCACATGAAATTGCACATTTCTCTTTCCAACTCTATGAAGAATTGGATTGGAATTTTGATGGGGATTGCATTGAATCTGTAGATTGCTTTTGGTAAGATGGTTGTTATTACAATGTTGATCCTTCCAATCCATTAGCATGGGAGATCTTTCCATTTTTTGAGATCTTCCTCGATTTCCTTCTTCAGAGATTTGAAGTTCTTATCATACAGGACCTTCACTTGCTTAGTTAGAGTCACACCAAGGTATTTCATATTGTTTGTGACTATTGTGAAAGGTATCTTTTCCCTACTGTCTTTCTCCACATGTTTGTCCTTTGAGTAGAGGAAGGCTACTGATTTGTTTGAGTTAATTTTATATCCAGCCACTTCGCTGAACTTGTTTATCAGCTGTAGAAGTTCTCTGGTAGAATTTTTGGAGTCACTTACATGCACTATCATGTCATCTGCAAACAGTGATGTTTTTACTTCTTCCTTTCCAATTTGTATCTCTTTGATTTCCTTTTGCTGTCTAATTGCTCCAGCCAGGATTTCCAGTACTATGTTGAATAGGTAGGGGGAGAGTGGGCAGCCTTGTCTAGTCCCTGATTTTAGTGGGATTGTTTCAAGTTTCTCAACATTACGTTTGATGTTGGCTATTGATTTGCTGTATATTAGTTTTATTATATTTAGGTATGGGCCTTGGATTCCTGATCTTTCCAAGACTTTTAGCATGAAAGGGTGTTGAATTTTGTCAAATGTTTTCTCAGCATCTAGTGAGATGATCATATGGTTTTTATCTTTGAGTTTGTTTATATGGTGGATTACATTGATGGATTTCCATATATTAAACCACCCTTGCATCCCTGGGATAAAGCCTACTTGATTATGGTGAATGATCATTTTGATGTGTTCTTGGATTCGGTTTGCAAGGATTTTGTTGAATATTTTTGTATCAATGTTCATAAGTGAGATTGATCTGATGTTCTCTTTTGTTGTAGGGTCTTTGTTTGTTTTAGGAACTAGGGTTATTGTGGCCTCGATAAATGAGTTAGGTAGTGTTACATCTGACTCTATTTTGTGGAATAGTTTGGAGAGTATTGGTATTAGGTCGTCAATAAATGTCTGATTGAATTCTGCACTGAACCCATCTAGACCTCTGCTTTTTTTGGTTGTAAGGCTTTTGATGACTGCTTCTATTTCTTTAGGTGTTATTGGATTATTTAGATAGTTTACCTGGTCCTGGTTTAACTTTAGTATCTGGTATCTATCTAGGAATTCATCCATTTCCTCCAGATTTTCCAGCTTTGTTGAATATAGGCTTTTGTAGTAGGATCTGATGATTTCTTGAATTTCCTCAGTTTCAGTTGTTATGTCTCCACTTTCCTTTCTGATTTTGTTAATTTGGATACTCTCTCTTTGCCTTCTAGTTAGTCTGGCTAAGAGTTTATCGATCTTGTTAATTTTCTCAAAGAACCAGCTCTTGGTTTTGTTGATTCTTTGAATGGTTCTTTTTGTTTCTATTTGGTCAGTTTTGCTCTAAGTTTGATTATTTCTTGCCGTCTACTCCTCTTGGGTGTATCTGCTTCCTTTTGTTCTAGAGCTTTCAACTGTGCTGTCAAGTTGCTAGTGTATGCTCTCTCCAGTTTCTTTTAGGAAGCACTCAGAACTATGAGTTTTCCTCTCAGTACTGTTTTCATTGCATCCCATAGGTTTGGTATGTTGTGTTGTCACTTTCATTAAATTCTAGAAAATCCTTAACTTCTTTCTTTATTTCTTCTTTGACCATGCTATCGTTTTTTTTTTTTTTCTTTTAGGTTTTCAAAGGCATCTTTTATTCACTATTTTTGATGACTATAAATAAGTGTTTCCACTATGGAAAAGAAAGTTAGCACAGTACATTTTCATGACTGGGGAATGGATGTCTGAAGTCATGTTTAATGGTGTCCAAACTTGGAGGGAAAAAAAAGTAAAACAAACAAACAAACAAAAAAGCAACCTGAGGGTTGGAATTCAGTTCTTTATAAAGTCCCTTGTAAAAACAAAACAGAATAAAAACAAACCTTAGAAGGTGGGACAAATTTTTAAAAAGAAAGGGAAAGGAAAAAGAGTGATTCATTGCTTCTCCTCAGACTTCTCTTCAGCCTCATCTCTCGCCTCCCTCACTGAAAGAGCTTCCAGCTTCTCAGCCACCTTTTCGGCATTGTCATTTTTGCCTGGTCCTTTCTTTTCTCTCTCTTCAATTTCTTTCCTGCATTCTTCAAACTTTGTTTTGAACTTTTGTGCATTCTCAGCATTTCGGAAGCGAATGGCGAGCAGCTCAGGCTTCGGACACTCATCAGCAAAGTCGGCGTGGGTATTCCAGACCCAGGCACGGTCACTGCCAGCTTTCGGCTTCAGTTCCATCATCGGTGTGATATAGTGGTTGGCGCATATCTTCAAGGTTTTGTCCCTCGTCATGAGAAGGTGAACGGTCCCTTTCTCCTTATGCTTCAGGAGCTTGACGTCACCAGTGCCTCGCTCCTTCCATTCTGGGAGGTCATTCTCTGAAGCAAACCGGAACAGCTTTGCACGCATCTTAAAAAGTTCCTCTTCATCTTCCTCCAGCGTTTTAATTTCTTGCTCAGGAAAAAAAACTATTGGCTTGAACTGGGGGTCGTGGTTGGACTCATCTGCATTCTCTGTGGAAGTGTCATGGTCCTCGTGACTGTCCTTTCGTTCGTTTTATCAGCACTGCGGCTAAGCTGCTGCTGACACTCAACAAAGCCACCAACAAAGCCGCCCATGCTATCGTTTAATAGAGCACTGCTTAGTTTCCATGTGTATATGGGCCTTTTTTTTGTCTTTGTTGTTATTAAAGACCAGCCTTAGACCATGGTGATCTGATAGGATGCATGGGAGTATTTCAATCTTATATCTATTGAGGCTTGTTTTGTGACCGATTATATGGTCAATTTTGGAGAAGGTGCCATGAGGTGCTGAGAAGGTGTATTCTTTTGTTTTAGGATGAAATGTTCTGTAGATGTGTATTAATTCATTCCAATGGGTTCATAACTTCTGCTGGTTTCACGGAGTCCTTGGTCAGTTTCTGTTTCCATGATCTGTTTATTGATGAGAGTGGGGTGTTGAGGTCTCCCACTATTACTCTGTGGGGTGCAATGTATTTTTTGATCTTTAGTAGGGTTTCTTTTATGAATATGGGTGCTCTTGTATTTGGAGCATATATTTTAAGGATTGAGAGTTCCTCCTGATAAATTTTCCCTGTAATGAGTAAAAAGTGTCCTTTCTTATCTTTTTTGATAACTTTTGGTTGAAAATCTACTTTATTCGATATTAGAATGGCTACTCCAGCTTGTTTTTTGGGGCCTTTTGCTTGGAGGGTTTTTTCCCACCTTTTTACTCTGAGATAGTGTCTGTCTTTGTCTTTGAGATGAGTTTTCTGTATGCAACAAAATGCTGGATTCTGTTTATGTATCCAGTCTGATAGCCTATGTCTTTTATTGGGGAATTGGGTCCATTTACTTTAACAGATATTAAGGAATAGTGGTTGCTGTTTCCTGCCATTTTTGCTTTTAGAGGCAGAATTGTGCCTGTGTGTCTTTCTTCTTTTGGTTTTCTTGCTTAGGTATTTTCTTGTTTTTACTAAGATGTAGTTTCTCTCCTTGTATTGGGTTTTCCACCTATAATTCGTTGTAGTGCTGGATTTGTGGTCAGATATTGTATAAATTTAGTTTTGTCCTGGAATATCTTGGTCTCTCCATCTATGGTGATTGATAGTTTTGCTGGTTATAGCAGCTTGGGCTGACACTTTTGTTCTCTTAGTGTCTGCATGATGTCTGTCCAGGGTCTTCTAACTTTCACAGTCTCTGCTGAGAAGTCTGGAGTGATTTTGATTGGTCTGCCTTTATATGTTACATGACCTTTTTCCCTTACTGCTTTTAGTATTTTCTTTGCTTTGGACACTTGGCATTTTGATGTTATGTGTTGGGGGGAATTTCTTTTCTGTTCAACTCTATTTGAAGTTCTGTAGGGTTCTTTTATGCTCATGGTCATCTCATTCTTAAGGGTAGGAAAGTTTTCTTCTACGACTTTGTTGAAGATATTTACTGTGCCTCTTAGTTGCTATTCTTCGCCCTCTTCTATTCCTATTATCCTTAGGTTTGGTCTTCTCATTGTGTCCTGGATCTCCTGGACATTTTGGGTTAGGAGCTTTTTGGCTTTTGCATCTTCTCTGACTGTTTTGTCTATATTTTCAATGTTGTCTTCGGCCCCTGAGATTCTCTCTTCCATCTCTTGTAGTCTGTTGGAGATGCTTGCATCTGTGACTCCTGATTTCTTTTTTAGGTTTTCTACCTCCAGGGTTGTCTCTTTTAGTGCTTTCTTTATTGTTTCCATTTCCATTTTAAATTCTTTCTTTAATTCCTTCATCTCTTTGGTTCTGTTTTCCTCTAGTTGTTTGATTTCTTTGAGTGTTTTTTGTGTTTCTTCTTTAAAAGCTTCTATTTCTTTATGCTTTTCCTCCCGTTCTTGTTAAATAAGTTATTCACACTCTTCTCAAAGATCTCCATCATCATCTTGAGGTATGATTTCAGGTATGAGTCTTCTTTTTCTGGAGTGTTTGACATTCTGCTCCTTGCTGTGATGGAAGAGCTGGGTTTTGATGTTGCCAGGTTGTCTTGGTTTCCATTGGATAAGTTCTTTTGCTTTCCTCTTGCCATCTTGTTGTCAGTGATTGGTTCCTGTCTCTCCTGTGGACCTGGCCTGTGTCCCTGGATCTCTGCTGTTACCGGTGGCAAATTACTTGAACATTTTGTCTGCATGTGATGGCTTTCCAGGCGAATAGTAAGTCCCTATTCCAGGGTTCCTGCTCCCCTGAACCAATGGGGGGGTGCCCTTTCCATGTACTCGGCCCAGACCTCTCTACGCCCTGGCTATGCTCAGCGCAGTCTCACCAGGCCTGCGTCCCTGGATCTCTGCTGTTCCAGGTGGCCATCTTATATATATATATATATATATATATATATATATATATATGTATATATATATATATATATATATATATATATATATATAATTATATATATGTATATATATACATATATATATATATATATATATATATATATATAATTTTTTTAAATCTCCTGCTGTTGTAGGATGAGGTGCTAAGTGCCAGAGACTGCAGTTTCTAGCCTCAGAGGAACACAGAGGGCTGGTCTGCTACAGTAGCATAGAAACTTAGACAGTAAATGATTTATTATACAGCAACCCTACATATCTCATAAATCAGTCTTACCCTCCACCAATGCTCTTCCTCTCTGCTGCCTCAAGAAGAAAGAAAGAAGATCTTCACCAGGGCTCGCTCCTGACCATCTGTTTTGTTGTGGCTTCGGAGAAGCTTTGCAACTCAATTCCATGACTGTGGCTCAAGAGTAACCACAGGCATTGCATAGAAAAACTGCTATGTGTCTGTCTTAGTCCATTGCCCACCATGCAGTGCAAGGGTATGGTGTGGTGTGGTATGGTGTGGTGAGGCACTCCTGGAGGACGGGGGATAGGTCTGCTTGTAAACACTTATGGTGATGCTAGAGTTTGAACTTAAGTTGTTCTGATTCCTGAATTGTAGATTTTTAGTGCTATGTTTATATGCTGACTCTCCTACTGCTGGCCCATCTAGGAGATCAAGGTCACTGTGCTGTGTAATAAACATAGTGAATGTATATTGAGTGATTAACACATACCAGGTACTAAGGATAGATCTATCATCTATCTATCTATCTATCTATCTATCTATCTATCCATGCACCCACTCATTCATCCATTCATCCATTTATCATCTATCATCTATAATCTATCTGTCATCTATAATATATCATTTCTCATCAATCTATCTGTCAGATTGTCTTTCTGTCACCTGTGTAACCCTGTCATGTGTTTAAGTTTCTAGAAATCATCTATTTGCACTTATTACCAATATATACATCTACCTATATATGTATATATGTATTTATCTATCTATCTACCATCTGTGACCAACCTATTCAGAACTATTCTTTATCTATATTATCACTTATTAACTATTATCAGTCTATTCACCCATTATCTATCTTTCCATCACTGTCGTTATCATCATCATCGTCATCATCGTTATCATCATCAGTCTGTCTCCAGTGTCCTGTTCCTCCCATGCTGAAGAAAGACACCCACTACTTAGGATCTGCAACAAAAAGCTACGTTTATAGTTTGCTAAGCATGCGAAGCCCCCATCACCCACTAAAATTCATAAGAGCTGATGGTTGCAGTGTTGGAAAGCTGTGTGTGCGGAGGTCAGGGAAGGGTTCAGGAGTACAGAGGCAAGGGCTTATGAGCTGTCAGCTATGGGGCCTGGTTAGTGGCATTAGGTTGCTGTTGTCTTTCATAAAAGTGAGCTGTGATAATCTGGGGGAGAATTTGAAATGATTTTTGACAGGATAGACTACAAAGAAAATGCAGTGTTTTTTTTTCTCCTTAATTTTGATGCTAACAGTGTTCTAAGCTTACAAGAAGACTATGAAGAAGGTGTTCTTAATACACTTTGATAGATGAAAAAATCAGCAGATGGGTATATAGATAGACAGGTATGTGTATCATCTGGTCCCTCAGGCAGGTGAAGGGGTAGAATAAAGCTTTTGATAATGACCTTTTCTGACTCCAGAGCCGGCCTCTCTCTCAGTGCGACTCTTTCCGGGTTTGTGTTCTGCGAACAAGGCAAGCTAACCTTGCATCATCTTCCTTCAAGTCCATGTAGAGTTTAAATTGGGACATTTTATTCCCTTTAGCTCATCATTTGCTCTGGGCCCATCCTCCCTTCTTTCCGGTAACAGGTTTAACCCCCAAGAACGAACACCCACAAGGTTAACCTCCTTGCTGTGACAAAGCACAGCCGTTTAAGGTCATTGTTCCCAATAAGACAGCTCCTAACCACAAAATCAGGCTTGCTTTTGCACAGAGGTTAAGAAGCAGACATTTGACATCACAGTACATCTGGACAGAGGAATGACTCCATGTATGGTAATGGGAAATTACAGTCTGTCTTAACCTGCTGGCTGCACTCTTGACTCTATGACCAATCTTGGGGACGATTAAAGGAAGATTAAGGGGAAGGTAAGTCTTCATCTCTGTAAATTCACACCTCATGTTCTACAGCTTTGAGGACAGGACAGCTGCAGTCAGCAGGGGACTGGCTGCTACCACCCAGCGGCTGACTGACCTGGGGAACAGGAGACTCTGACTGAGGTGGGTATAAAATCCTGGAAAGTGGTTTGGATCTCCCTGTGTAGGTAGTTGGTAGTTTACCAATGGTGCCTTACCTATGTGTTGTGGCTGTAAAGGATACTGGTTAGGTTTAACTGTCAACTTCATAGCAGAGTCACCTGGGAAACGAACCTTAAGAAGCATCTTGATCCAATTGGTTGGTGGGCATTCCTGTGGATGCTGTAGGCCACCCCATTCCCTAGACAGAAGGTCTTCAACAATTTAACAGTGGAGAAGGATAGCTGAGAACAAGCAAGAAGTCAGACATTTATCCTCTCTTGACTGTGATAGGATACTGTCAGTTCCTGCCTTGAATCCCCATAGTGGCCGACTCTGTTCTGGAGCTAGGGGCCCAATAAACCCTTTCCTATCTTACACTGTTTTAGTTGGGGTATTTGTAGCTGCAACAGAAATAAAAAGATGACTCCAGGGTGGTGAGGACGACACACAGCTGGAGAGCATTTATCTATTCTACACATTAATCAGCCTGCTAGCTACCTGCATCTAGGATCCAATATGTCTGTCTCTCTGTCTGTCTGTATATCATCTGTCTTTCAATATCATCTATCTATCTATCTATCTATCTATCTATCTAAAAATCTATCTATTACTTATCATCTATCTACCTACCTACCTATCATCTGTGATCTATATCATTTATCTACCATCTATCTACCTATCTATCATCTATCTATCTATCTATCTATCTATCTATCTATCTATCTATCTATCATCTGTCTGTCTATCCATCTATCATGTCTTCTACCTACCTATTTGCCCATCACCTATTTCCAACCTACTCACATCTATTATCTATCATCTATGTGTTTATCATAACAGCACTCCATTGTATGCACAGCACGGTGTCATCACTCTCTCTGTCATTTGCAGGAGGTGATGAGCTTCTCATAGAGTTTTGTTCCATCCTTAAATGATATTCAACAGCACTGCACGCTGGGTGGTCTTAGCAAAACAGAGACTCGTTATCCTGCAGTTCTGGGTGCCAGGGCATCAGCAGAGACATGTTTACATTGCAGTCTTTCTGCCTTTTCTAACTTCTGGGATTTGCTGGCAGTGCTTAGCAGTCATGGTCTGGTATGCGCATGGGCATGCGCATCTCTCCAGTCTCTACCCCTTTTGTATGTGTGGTATGCGCGCACGTGCGTACGTGCATTTATGCTCAAGCAGGCAGTGAAACAACGTGTCATTGTCCTCATTAGGCTGGACCATCTGACAAGTGAGCCCCTGGGAGCCACGTGTCTCTACCTCCCTGACACTGAGATTGCAAGGCGTGTATCCCCGTTCTCAGCATTTTCTCCGCAGGTTATGGGACTCAAACTCAGTGCTCATGCTCACAAGGCCAATGCTGTACTGACCACACCCACACCTTTCTTTCTCCTCCTAAAGTTTTTTCAAAGCTTCCATTAAAAAAATCCATTCCAGCTATTTATTTTCTATTAATATCTGCAGGGACGTGGAAGGCAGCATTCTCTAGGCAGACTCCTCGATGCCCGCATGGTGACATTGTTTCTCGGTGATGTCACATGGCGAGGCGCTGGGTCCAGGGTCGTGGGTCCCATCTAGATAGATTTTGCTGACACGTTTGAACCCCCACCTTTTGAAGCCCCGAAATAATTTCATCGTTGTGTATTTCGGCACATGCTGTGACTCACAGAGATACACATTCCGCTGCTGTCTGACGAAGGGTAATCTTAAGTGACACATGGGGACAGAAATGTCCGACTGGGTGAGGAAAGCAGCAAAGTTTGAGGAGCTGCATCTGTTTTCTAAAAATAAGCATCCCTTTAAATTTAGTGTCTGAGCATGCCACGTATGTGACGCTGTAGCCTTCCAGGCTATAAGCAACGTTTGATGGTATTACAGGGAGCAGTGTCCGAAGAACAGACCGTCGACAAAAATAACACACTATTACATCAAACTCTTGCCTTGAAATTTGCAGCACAGCTAGAACAGTTCTCTCTTGACCCAACAGGAATTAAGACGAGTATACACAAAGACGATGCCCACTAGACTCTCCATCCCTGTCCAACGCTGAGCATCAAGTGTTCTAATGTATAGTTTGTTGCAGTTTTAATGGTGTTTGTAACATTTACAGATTTCACTCAACCAAATCCTTCAAAACCAGGAAAATAATCAGAACAACTTTTTTTTTGCCTTTGTCATAAGTTAATGGCTACCTACCATAATTTTCACTTCTTGCTATATAACAGGGGAAAAAACCCCAGTAATGTTCAATTTTCAGTATGAGAAACAAACAATAACATTCATCCATGATGGCTGGCCAGTCTTCAAGGACGAGGAAAAATAACTCTGTATAGAAAAAAAAACAAGTTATCTATAAGGAAACAAAAAAAAATTATTTTAGGCCAACCTCCCTCTGGCAAAGTGGAGAGGTGTGTGGAAATGACTTTGACCTTTGTTAAAGGAAAGTTTTTGGAAAAGGATTACATCATAATTTTTGTGTAGACAGATGTCAAGTGAACATGTGTGGATGGTTTTATTTTCCTGGTAAGCAGGGTGCAGGCTGATGCTGTAATCGGTTCCAAACAGCACAGGATTGGGCTGGAGTGTAGCATGCTTCTGAGAGCACATGTTAACATTCTTACGGTCATGGGTTTCATTCCTAGTGCCTGCAGGAAAAGAAATTTAGTTTCTACTCAGGGCTGGGGGGAAGGCAAGTGGACAATCTAGGAGTAGATGCATTTGCCAATTGGAGGGGATGCATTTGCCTATCAGTTACCTACAATTTACAGCAATGCAAGCTAGCTGGAAGCCAGGGAAGGAAGCTAGGTCTTGATACTTCAAAAGTATACAGGGGCAGGTTGAAACGACCCAGCAGGTAAAGGCACTCAGCACAAAGTCTGATGCCCCAAAGTCAGTCCCCTCCTCCTACGGTAGAGTAGATACTCCTGAACACCATGTGCTAACTTCCACACATGCATGTGACATACACATTAAGTAACCATGGTATACATTTAAAAATGTATTTGTGTGTATGTGTGTATGAGTGTGTGTGTGTGTGTGTGTGTGTGTGTGTGTGAGTGTGAGTGTGTGTGAGTGTGTGTAAGTATGTTGTATGTGAGTGTGTATGAAAGTGTGTGTGAGTATGTGAGTGTGAGTTTGTGTGTGTATGAGTGTGTATGTATGAGTGTGTATATGAGTGAGTGTGAGTTTATGTGTATGTGTGAGTGTGTATGTATGAGTGTGTGTGAAAAATGTGTGAGTACGTGTGTGTGTGTGTGTGTGTGTGTACGCATGCACACATGTGCCATGAAACACAAGGAGGAAATTGGTATGAATGGGTTCTCTACTTCTGCCTTTAAGGTCTCAGGAATAGGACTCAGGTCCACAGGCTTGTCATGAAGTGCATCAACCTGTTGAATCATCTCTCCAGGCCAATTAAGAAAGAACATGTGCTTAAGGCTGGAGAGATGGCTCAGTAATTAAAGACACGTGCTGTTCCCGCAGAGGACCTGAGTTTGACTCTAGCACCTATACTGAGCACCTCACAAGCACCCGTAACTCCAGCTCCAGAGGACCTTTGTTTGGCTTCCATAGGCACAGGCACACACACACACACACACACACACACACACACACACACACACACACACGAACATATCCATAAATAAAACCTACTTTTAAAAGGCCAAATATTATCTTTCATTCAGCCAAGATGCTAATGCAATGTCCAAAACGTTCTTGCTTCTGTCGGGAACAGTTTCATTTCTACAGTTATTGAAATAGACTGATATGAAAGTAGACTTTGAAGCTTACATGGGGAATCAAAGAAATATTTAAACTATATTAGTTTGGGTTAGATTCTCCCTACAGGGTTTCTGGGAGACAGACTGTTTTTATTGCAATATTTCTTTAGGAAGCCTGTGGAGTATTTTACTTCATTTTACCAGAAGCCCAGGAGCACGTGGATTCTTTAAGAGTTCTGGTATTGAGTATCCACAGTGGTCGGCACTGCTCGGTGTTTTGAAGGAAGATATTATCACAGCGATCTTATTTCAGTGTAGGTATAACAACTCAGAGTCTGTTTCCTTGTCATGGGGATACGATAGGAAGGATTTAAATGTCCACCGATGAAGAAAGAAGAAATAAAATATTATTGTCATACCATGGACTTGTGACACAGCAGTTTAATAAATCAGATCTACTTGTATATTAATCTGCCCATATCTCTGCAGGAGCGAAATGGGGACAAGGAGAGCTGTAATAAAACAGATACAGAGACTTAATGATTTTTAGATACAGAAAGAATTAACCATCTATAGTTTGACTTGTATGATGCACGGGAAAACGTAATCACCCTTATGGCTCCTATTTAAGAGAGACAAGGTTAAAAGACTTTTCAACTTTACTGATGTGACGGTTAATATCAATAGCCAACTGGACGAGATCTAGATCCACCTGTGAGACAGACTCCTGAACATGTCTGTAAGGATTCCCTTGGTTAGGTTAACTAAGGTGGAAAGGCTTGCCCACTGTGGGTAGCACCATTCCCTAGGTGGGATCCTCGACTGCATATAAAGAACAAGTGAGCTGGGTGCAGAATTCGTTTCTCTTTGCTTCTTTACTGTGATGTACTATGTCTGGCTGTCTTGCCCTTCTGTTGCTGTGACTTATCTCCCTAGATGGATTGTACCCTGAATGGAGAACCAGAATCAACCCTGTTTTCCCTTAGTTGCTTTTGTCAGGGAGTTTTTTTTTTTTAAAAAAATGATGCCAGGGTTGGAAAGATGCTTCAATGATTAAAAGCATGTGCTGTTCTTACAGGGAATCCAGGTTCATTTCCTAGAACATACATGGTAGCTCTTAACGGTCCTTAATTCCAGTACCAGGAGATCCAGTGCCTTCCACTGGCCTGCATTTATTTGACTAATAATAATAATAATTCATTTTTATTTACGATAATGTACATGTGCTTGCTTTGTTTTCTTCCTCATACCCAGTGCAGTACTCCAGCGCATAGGCTGGAACTAGCCACACTCAAGATGGTCCTTTTTTCTTTGAGAACACTCTCACAGACCCACACAGAGGTTTGTCTGCTGTGTGATTTTTAAATTTTATCAAGTTGACAATAGCAGTTAGGTAACACTCAACAAAAAAGCAGGCAAAACCAATCCACAGTATGGAGTTTAGTGAGAAAGAAACCTCTGCCACACGAAGTCACCTCATTCTGTATAGCCCATGATTGTGTCAAGCAAGCATCACCGTGGAGAGGTGTATGGTGATGCCACAAAATGACATTGGAGAACTGATGGTGTTAGGACAGAGTCTCTGTCTAGGTCTTATCATGTGGACCTGTGATTGCAGCCACATGTGGGGCTAAAGCAGGAGAAACAGACATTCAAGGATCATCTGGATTTCAGAGTGAGTTCAAGGCCAGCCTGGGCAGCTTAGAGAGAGCTAGTCTCAAACAAAAGACTACAAAGATGGCCAGGGTGTAGCCTGACAAATCCAAATACAGAAAAATAAAGTAGATATGAAGGGGGGAGATTGTAGGAAGAGGAGGAGGAGGAAGAGGGAGAGGGACAAGGTAGGAAGAAAGGGGGGGGGAAAGAAGGGGAAAAAGAGGGGAGGGGGAAGGGGAGATGGAAAGGAAGGGAGAAAGAGAAAGAGAGAAAGAGGAAAGGGAGAGAGAGGGAGAGAGACAGGGACAGGTACAGAGACAGCGAGAGGGAAAGGAAGAAGAGGGAGAGGGAAAGGAAGGAGGAGAGGGAGAAAGCTGAGGACCAGAAGTCAAGACAAGGAGCATATGAGGACATGGCCACTGGGAAGTAGTAAAGAAGAAAACACCAGTCAGGATTCTACAGAGAAACACCACTAAATGGATTCTCTTTTCATTTAAAGTTAAATTTACAATAAGAATCAACTCACATGACTCTGGGTCCCAGCAAGTCTGACGTGGTGTAGTTAGCAAGCCAGGAGAGCGGATCTTACATTTTCAAGAATCTGGTTGAGTCTGAATGGGGGAGAAACATAAAGCAGGCAGGAAAAGCTCTTTCTCCTTAGATGCTCGATGGATGTAGATTTACACCCATGAAGGCTATTGGCTAAGTCCGTGGACTTTATGTTATCTAGACACATCCAAAGCAATGCTCAGCCAAGTGTCCAGACATGCTGAGGTCCAGGCAAGTCGACATATATAATGAGCCATCCGAAGGAACAAGGAGGAATGGCCTTGGAGAAGCTTGGGGTTCAAACATTTGCAAGAAAAGGAGGCAGGGGAGCAGGAGGGTAGGGTTGGGGACTCCACAGAGAGCTGAGAAAGCCTCAGGCTAAAGGAGGTCCCCGCAGCATCGGGCTGATGGTACCCTTGTTTTCCCATCTGGCTGCAGCAGCTTACAGAGGGTACTCACTGGTGTGAATAGCACCGCAGATCCTACAGGGTGACAGCTGTAAGGTGTCACTAGAGATGACCCAGCAGGTAGCAGTGTGGCTGTCACAGGCAGGCCTGCTATGGGGGAGAGTCAGGTGACTGCAGAACTGCAGAGGTAGAACAGAGGAAGAGGAGGGAGCTGTCCTAGGGAAGCCTTGTGTTCTGCAGTAGATGCAGGCCAAAGCAAGGTTCATCAGCTATCCCGTGATCACGGTGGACAAGCATCTTGAATAGAACGTTTTGAACACAAGGGGTTGAAAGATCACTGGAGTGTCCGTGGAGAGTGGAGTACACACTGGTCAGATCAGTGGGCCGTCCCTCCTTCGAGCTTCAGGTCGGGCTGGAGGCATAGAGATCAGGGCAGGTATCTAAGGAATATCCGAGGGCTGTAGGGAAGAACTCCAGGATGGATCTGATGGGCATCATCTAGAGGAAGACAAACATGTGGATGTTTCCTAGGTTTCCTGGATTGTATGAGCAGCTAGATGGTGGCAGGGCTCTCATTTCTCTCTTTCTCTTCTTCCCTCCTCTTCTGCTCTCTCTCCCTATGTCTCTGTCTCCCTGTCTCTCTTTCTTTTCCTCTTATTCTCCCCCTTCCTCTCCCCTCCATCTCCCTTTCCTCTCCCCCTCCTTTTCCCCCTTCCTTTTTTCATCTCCTTCCCCTCTTTCTTCCTTCCTCCCTTCCTTCCTTAATCTAACAAACAAGTCCCCCTCTATTTCTAGATGCTCTTGCACACACTACAGAGAGGAGGAGGAGTTTGAACCTCTGATCCTCCTGTTTCTTCCTCCCAAATGCTCTGATTACAGGCTTACACTACAACACCTGCGTTTTGTGGAGCTGAAGATCAGATCTAGGGCTTCATGAATGCTTGGTAAGCATTCTACCAACTGAGTTACATCCCCCAGACTCATCAAAACCAACACCTAATGCAATTTTTGTTTTTCTAATGATAGAGGTAAAATACTGACAAATAGTCAACTCTCCAGTGGCGTGACATATGTAAGAGGCAGACATCAGAAGCCCCATGGGGATGTGTTTGTTTTCAGCTAAAAGAAGAGTGTCACCCTCTAAAGTAATAAGACAGATATTTATAGCCAAGAAGCCATCAGAGAGAATAAAAGGGATCATAAATATGTTAAGATAAAAACATGGGAGGGAAATGAACAAAGCAAATAGGAAAACTAGATAATAGACCTAAAGCCAAACACTTGAGGAATCCCATTACATTGTGACCATCTAAGCAGGTTTATGTAGTCAATGGCAGCTTTAAAAATACATGCGACAAACATATCAACCAGACAGCTGCACAGCTAGAGTCCAAAGCTTCAATACTCTTTCCAATAGTCAATAAAGCAAGCAGAGAAAGGGACATCGATCTGGCCTCATATATTAGAAGCCCATCTCTAATAACAGCAGAAGAGAGACATTCCACTCAAAGCCACACAAGTTTCTACCGCAGATTATATTTGGGGCCAGACAATAGATCTCAGTAAAGAAAATCATGATAGTGTTAAAAGAGAAACTAAGAACAAAAAGATACTTGGAGAAAAATCCTCAAACCAAGCAACCTACTGCCCCGAATTCAACATTGAAAGAATAAATGGGAAGAGAAAGAATTTTCAATTTGACATAAAAAAATTGAAATGAATTAGATAACACTGCCCTCCAGCACTAATTGCAAGGAAATATATATCATTTCAAGCTGATATAGGAAAAGAAAAAATGGGTCTGGAGAGATGGCTCAGGAGTTGCCTGCACTGGCTGCTCTTCCAGAGGGCCTGGGTCTGATTCCAAGCACCTGCATGGAGGGTTACAACCATCTGTAACTCCAGTTCCAGAGGACCTAATGCCCTCTTCTGGCCCTTTTCAGTACTGCATGTAGGCAAACCATACACATGAAATTAATTTACAAGAAAATCTTTAAAAATAGACAGAAAGGACTATCTGCAGGAAGCTTAGCTTCCATGTTGAGAGAGGGAAGGAAGGAGAAGAGGGAGGAGAAAAGGACAGAGAGACAGCCAGACTGAGAAGACACAGGGGTTGGGGGTGTATAGAGACACAGAAAACAAAGAAGGGTAGGTAATCTGAAGAAAGGAAGTGTAGAAATCAACAAATCAGGAAAAAAGGAGAATAGTTTATAATAACTCAAAGTGGAAATAACCTGAACTTCAATTAGTAGAAAGAATTATGAGCACCTTACGGTATGTCCATTCATTGGAATATGATACTACCCAGTTAAATAAGAATCATTGCTGCACTCAACAATGTGGACCAGCAAGGTAAAGAGACCCAGAGCAGACTGGCTACTAGAGGGTGAGTTAAGAGTGGCTAGAGACAAGATTTAAAAGGAGGGGGACGGTGTGTTCATGATCTCTCAGGCCTAGACTTATGTTGAAATTAATGAAATTTTATACTTTCTATGTGTGCGGACTGGTTATACCAATCATATTAGTAAAGTTACTTTTAAAAATATGTGACTGCTACCTGGGTGAAACAGTGTTGTGTTTTAAAATTCCCAGTGTCTTAGCGTTATAAAACATAGCAATAAATGACTTTGACCTGACAGGGCTGACTCCTAAGGAATAGAAATTGGAAGGCCGAAATTGGTTTTAGATGTATCAAGATCAGAACATTCTGATGCCTGCCCTGGTGGCAGGAGGGTCACGAGTTCAAGGCCAGGCTGAGCTTTAAACAGTGAGTTTAAAGACTGGATAGATAGCTTAGAACTTAGAATCTTTCTCAATGTTGGGGAGGGAGCACAAAGTGGCCACTTGCCTAGAGTGTGGAACTCCCTGGGTTTATCCCTAGGTGTTCAAAAGCAAGATTACATCATTCTAGAGGTTGGCAGGAATCCCCATGGGTTTCTTGGCTGTCATGGCCCCACTCAGTCCCTACTCAGCATCCCATCCTCCTTTGCGAGAGATGCCCAATCAGAAGGCGCATCCCAGAAAGCCTGCATTCTTCCCGTGTTTGAGAAGAGATGGTCACGGGGTATGTATTGTTTTAGCCTTACAGTCACAAAAGGATGCCCCGCATTGCCAATGGGTCTGTCTCATGATCTCCTAAACATGGCTACTTATTTTCCTTTTTCTAAAACTGATTAACACACAAATGAAACTTTGCAAACAAAACCCTTGCAGACAGAATTTCATGGTATTTTGAAGCGACGTTGAAATCTTATTCTTAATTGCTAGCTGTGCTCAGAAGCAGGCTTTGGCATCACTGGGCAAGGCTTTTGGTCTTTCTGTATGAGGTCCCTGCACTGTGAAATGTGCACTCAGCAATACTGGCAGATTGCTTTGAACAGAAGACTATGTTCTCCCAGAATGCTACTTCTGGGCACGTTGGTCTGTTTCCATGTCAGAGTATGAGGTAGAACAGGAGTTCTCAACCTGTGGGTCATGACCCCTTAGGGCAGTTCATGACCCTTCCACAGGGGTTGGGGAGGGGGACATCGCATATAGATATTTACATTACAATTCATACCAGTAGCAAAATTACAGATGTGAAGTAGTAACCAAGTAATTTTATGGCGGGGGCAGAACGGTTACCATGGTATGAGGAACTGTATTAAAGGGTCTCAGGTTAGGAAGGTGGAGAACCACTGAGGTAGTCACTCAGTGAGTGATGGGGGCAGCCAGGTCCGGTTTCCGCAAGACTCACTTGTAGTCTTGCAGGGCCTCTGGGTGCATGCTGCAGTGAAAGGGACATTGGCAGCCTCTGTCACCCATGCTGCCACCCGTGCGATTCTCCCTGATCTCTTTCTACATAGCTCCACATTTTCTTGAATCAGCTTTGCCATGATCTGTGGGAAAGAGGGCTCCCTTCACTAAAACACAACCACACGCTCCCCAGAAAGTATCCAGGAGCACTTGTGATCACAAGTCTGTCTCTATTTGTGCACGCATTAAGCTAACTAGAGGTGTACTACCTTTTGGGTTAGATACGAAATTTAAGACTTGACATTCTTCAAACCAATTTCTCTCATGAACATCAATGCAAAAGTACTCAATAAAATTCTTGCAAACCAAATCCAAGAACACATCAAAACAATCATCTACCATGACCAAGTAGGCTTTATTCTAGGGATGCAGGTTTGGTTCAACATATGGAAATCCATCAATGTAATCCACCATGTAAACAAACTCAAAGAAAAAAAATCACATGATCCTCTCACTAGATGTTGAGAAAGCATTAGAAAAAATTTAACACCCTTTCATAATAAAAGTATTTGAAAGATCAGGAATCCAAGGCCCATACCTTAACATAGTAAAAGCAATATGTGGCAAACCAGTAGCCAACATCAAACTAAATGGAGAGAAACTTGAAGCAATCCCATTAAAATGAGGGACTAGGCAAGGATGCCCACTGTCCCCCTACCTATTCAATATAGTACTGGAAGTCCTGGCCAGAGCAATTAGACAATAAAAAGAAATCAAAGGGATTCACATTGGAAAGGAAGAAGTTAAAATATCACTATTTGCAGATGATATGATAATATACTTAAATGACCCCAAAAATTCCACCAGAGAACTTTTACAACTAATAACTTCAGCAACGTGGCTGGCTATAAAATTAACTCAAACAAATCAACAGCTTTCCTCTATGAAATGGATAAACAGGCTAGGAAAGAAATTAGGGAATCGACACCCTTCACAATAGTCACAAAGAATATAAAATACCTTAGGGTGACCCTAACCAAGCAAGTGAAGGATCTGTTTGACAAGAACTTCAAGACTCTGAAAAAGGAAATTGAAGAAGGTCTCAGAAGATGGAACGATCCCTCATGTTCATGGATTCGAAGGATCAACATTGTAAAACTGGCCATCTTACCAAAAATAATCTACAGATTCAATGCAATCCCCATCAAAATTCCAACTCAATTCTTCATAGAGTTGGAAAAAGCAATTTGCAAATTCATCTGGAATAACAAAAAACCTAGAATAGCAAAATCCATTCTCAAGAATAAAAGCACTTCTGGAGGAATCACCATTCCTGATCTCAAGCTATATTACAAAGCAATTGTGATTAAAACAAAACAAAACAAAACAAAAAAATACTGCATTGTATTGGTACAGAGATAGGTAGGTAGATCAATGTAACAGAATTAAGGACCCAGAAATGAACCCACACACCTATGGTCACTTGATCTTTGACAAAGGAGCTAAAAACATTCAATGAAAAAAAAAACTGCCTCTTTAACAAATGGTGTTGTTTCAACTGGCAGTCAGCATGCAGACAAATGCAAATCGATTTTTTTCTATCTCCTTGTACAAAGCTCAAGTCCAGGTGGATCAAAGATCTCCACATAAAGCCAGGTACACTGAAACTATTAGAAGAGAAAGTTGGGAAGAGCTTAGAGCACATAGGCACAGGGGAAAAATTCCTGAACAGAACACCAATGTCTTATGCTCTAAGATCAAGAACTGACAAATGGGACCTCATGAAATTGTGAAGTTTCTGTAAGGCTAAGAACACTGTTAAAAAGACAAAGAGGCAGCCTACAGATTGGGAAAGGATCTTTAGAAATCTTACATCTGATAAAGGGCTAGTATACAAAGAACTCAGGAAGCTAGACTATAGAGATTAAATAATCCTATTAAAATGGAGTACAGTGCTAAACAAAGAATTCTCAGCTGAGGAACTTAGAATGGCTGAGAAGCACCTAAAGAAATGCTAAGCATCCCTAGTCATCAAGAAAATACAAAACAAAATACCAGTGAGATTCCAATTCACACCAGTTAGAATGGCTAAGATCAAAAACTCAGATGACAGCAGATACTGGCAAGGATGTGGAAAAAGAGGAACACTCCTCCACTGTTGGTGGGGTTATAAGCTGGATCAACCACTCTGGAAATGTCTGGTAGTTCCTCAGAAAAGTGGACATAGTACAACCTGAAAACCCAGCTATTCCACTTCTGGGCATATACCCCAAAGATGCTCCAACATATAACAAGGACACATGCTCCACTATATTTATAGCAGCCTTATTTATAATAGACAGAAGCTGGGAAGAACCCAGATGTCCTTCAACAGAGGAATGGATACAGAAAATGTGGTATATTTACACAATGGAGTACTACTCAGCTATTAGAAACAATGACTTCATGAAATTCGTAGGCAAATGGATGGAACTAGAGACTATCATCCTGAGTGAGGTAACCCAGTCACAAAAGAACACACATGGTATGCATTCACTGATAAGTGGATACTAGCCCCAGAAAGCTCTGAATACCTAATACCCAAGAAACAATTCACAGACATTATGAAGCTCAAAAAGAAAACAAAAGAAAACAAAAAAAAAAAAACAAAACAAAACAAAACAAAACAGAATGGGAATGCCTCAGTCCTTCTTAGAAAAGAGAACAAAACTCTCGTGGGAGGAAATGCAAGGTCAAATAGAGGAACAGGGATTGAAGAAAAGATCACTCAGAAGCCACCTCACCTGGAGATCCAACATATATGTAGTCACCAAATCCAAGCACTATAGCTGGTCACAAAAAGTACTTACTGGCAGGAACCAGACAGAGATGCCCCCTCAGGGACTATGCTAGAATCATATAGATACAGCTGAATAGGCTTGCAGCTAATCATCGGTCTGAACTCGGGGATTCCAATATGGTTGCTAAAGAAAGGACCTAAGGAGCTGAAAGGGGTTGCAACCACATGAGAAGAACAACATTATCAACCAACCAAACCCTCCAAAACTCCCATGAAGTAAAACACCAACCTTTGTGTGCACTTTGAGAGACCTATTGATCCGTTGTGTATGTAGCTGAAGATGGCAGTGTCTGGCATCAATATGAGAAGAGACACTTGTTCCAGAGAAGACATGTTTTTCCAATGTAGGCAAATGCCAAGGCAATGGGGTGGAGAGGGGGATCAGAAGGGAGTGCACCTTTATGAAGGCAAATGAAGGGGGAGGGGGAGATGGGAGCAGGGCGGGGTAAATGGATAACATCTCAAATGTAAATACAGAGTATTTAATTTAACAAAAAATAAAAAAATTAGACTTGACATTCATTCTTGCAAAAAAAATAGTCATTTTGTTTTTATAAATCTTTTTTTGGAATATATTGGTTTAAAAAGGGTGAGAGGACAAAAAAACTCTAGTATTTTTATCTACAAATAATAACCACAGTCAATATTTTAGCATAGACATTTCCTGTCTGCTGTTCTGTGTAACAAGCAAGACAGACAGCCCACGCCGTGTTGATTGATAAACACAGAAGCCCGTACTGTTTCCGGCTTCATAGAGCATGTCCCTGCTTTCCTCATCCCAACCTGGCCTTTCTTCTGACTTGGTTGCACTGTGCCTTCCTGGGTGGCAGGCTGCCTTGTGTCCACCCCTAGCCTGTCCACCATTGCCTGGACTCAGCGGCACTTCCTTATCTCACTAAGACTTCTCTCCGTGGATTGTCAGACAGGAATTAATCTGTCTTCTAACATCTCTGGCCCCATTGATGGCCACCTGCCCCAGCAGGGACAGAGACTCTGATTCCTGTCTATCCTCCTCAGTCCCCACGCATGGGTCAAATAAAACTTGCCCCATGAGCAAACGGGTAAACTCTACTGTATTCATTTTTTGTGATGAAAATTCCCAGTGATGGTCACGATGGCTTTCTCTTGGCTTTATTTTGGTAGAAGACTTTAGGTCTGGGGTAGAAAACATCTAGAGAACATTCTGTAGCAAAGAGCTGGGCCGTCTGGGAAAGGTTTGTCAGGAAGATGTCAAACACATTCTATTTGGAGGTTGGACACACACTGTTAGCCCACATATGCCATGGCAGTGAAGGGGGCTTAAGAAGGAAAAGAAGCATTCTCTAACCGTTGTGTCTTGAGATGCATTTCCAGAGCAGGCACTGCTGGGGTCAAAGGTCAGCAGGTATCATGGGGTCAAGGGTCAGGGTATCTGGGAATCAGAAACTGTATCTCATCAGCAGCTGGTGATATGTGCCCTCAGTTGTAGCAATGGATCCAGGCTCAAATTCTCATTAGCACTTAGTTCTCTTTTCTAAAGGCTTAGTAACTGCCATGAGAAGTGCTTCTGAGGGGCCTGTGAGATGGCTCAGAGGGAAAAGGGGCTTGCTGCATGAGCTTGAAGAGCTGAGTTCAATCCCTGGGATTCACATAAAACCACAAAGCTGTGCTCTAGTCTCCACATCTAAATCATGGTATTCATGTCCCCACATATATGTATACATACGTGCACATACATACCTATGCACACAATAATAACTAATTTAAAAAAGATGATAAAAACCTTTTAACTCATTTTCTTATGGACCAGATAGGCTAATACTTTAGTATGATGATGTATTTATTTTAATTTATTTAATGTGTATGTCTGAGCCTGCATGGCTTTATGTGTGCCACATGTATGCAGGAGCCGGCAGGCACCAGAAGGGAGTCAGGTGCCCTGAAACTGGAACCACAGGCAATTGTGAGCTACCTGACAGAAGTGGGGAACCAAACCCCAGCCCTCTGAAAGAACCAAAAGTGCTCTTAACTTCTGAACCATCTCTCTAGCCCTGGACCCATTTTTTTTAGGGCAGGGTTTCTCACTGAATCTGGATTTCTCTGATTGGCTAGTCTGGCTGGCCAGTGAGTCACAGGTCTGCTGGCCTCTCTACCCACCCGCCCACCCCAGCACAAACAGCCACACTTCTACTCCCATATCTTATGGGCACTGGGGACCTTAACTCAGGCCTTCAGCCTGCTTTCAGGATTGCCTAGCGACTCTTTACCCAGTGAAGCATCTCTCTAGCCTCTCTTCTTATTGTTGAGCTCCTTAAGCTAGAAAAGTATTTGCAGAAATCTAGAGGCTTCTGGACTTTTCCAGAACAGGTGATAGGCTCCTCGAGGTTCTACACTCCCACCAAGTGCCGCTAAGCACCGGCGCTGAGGCTGTGTGGGCACTTGTCCAGCGCCTTTGCCAAAAATAACCTGCCTTCCCACCCACCCCCTGCTGCTTTCAGGGGGCGTGTCACAGGAGCGGCAGATGCACAGGGCCACTCTTCTCCATAGGTAAGGCAGCTCTGTCCAAAGCCATTTGTCAGTTACCAAGTCACCGTTTCACCAGCCTTCCCTAAACTAAAGATGGGTGACTCGGAAGTGACACCCAATCAGGTGGAAGAAAGCACAGGATGGTTCTGCTTTCCAGACACTCTTTGCTCCGGTCTCCCTTCCTTCCCGTGGCCAAGAAGCATGTGCAAGTCATAGTGACTCACAGGTATCTGTAACTCTAGTTCCAGAGGCACAGGAAACTTCTTGTTTGCAGCTGACTTTCAAGCTAAGATAAGAAAGATGAGATTCTTCTGTGGGATGCATCAGGGGAAACAGGGTCCTGTCAGAGGCATTCTAGATAACACGCTGTGCTTCAAAGGGCTGAGATGAGGCTGAGGGTGCAGCTCAGTAGGCGGAACACTCACTGCCTCTCATATGTGAAGCCCATCCTAGCCCTGGATAAAGCAGGAATGGTGATACCCGGCTATAATCTCAGCACTCAGAAGGTAGAGAAGGGAGGATCAGAAGTTCATACTTTCCTGTCTATAAGAGTGTGATGCTCAGCCCAGGGAGTGGCACTATTGGGAGGTGTGGCCTTGTTTGTAGTGGGTGTGTCACTGTGGGTGTGAGCTATAAGACCCTCATCCTAGCTGCCTGGAAGCCAGTGTTCTCCTTGCAGCCTTCAGATGAAGATGTAGAACTCTCAGCTCCTCCTGCACCATGCCTGCCTGGATGCTGCCATGTTCCTGTCTTGATAATGGACTGAACCTCTGAACCTGTAAGCCAGCCCCAATTAAATGTTGTCCTTATGAGAGTTGCCTTGGTCATGGTGTCTGTTCACAGCAGTAAAACCCCAACAAAGACAAAGAGGAAGAACAAGGTGAACCTGAGATACACAAGACAGACACTAAATAAAGTGAGTAGGGTTTTTTTGTTTTGTTTTGTTTTGTGGTTTTTTTTTTTTTTTATGGTTTTATTTTAAAGGTTGAGATCCAGAAGACAGCTTGCCAAGTTTGAAGAGCTGTAGTCAAGGGGATGCTTCTTAAATGCAAGCCAATTAACTCCTACCGACCAGCCAGCTAGAACCATATGCCACGTCTGGAGAAAACACCAGGAAGCAGATTAGAACAGGGAAGATGGCACAGGAGCTATACTACAAGTGTGACGACCTGGGTTCAACCCCTAAAGCCCGTGTAGGAAATGGTGCAGAGACACTAGCCCTTGCACTGCTGGAGAATGGAGATGAGAGTCCCCTGGGGCTCACTTGCTGATCAAAGACCAGCAACAAACATTTAAGCTCCCCAGGTCTTTGGTTTCCACATACACCTGCACCCACTTGAACTCACACACACACACACACACACACCCCACACTATACACACCACACACACACACACACACACACACACACATATATACACACAGCACACACACAGCACACCACACAGCACACCACACAGTAAGAAACACTCACTCTGAAAACACAAGAGGGGATTCTAAGGAAGAGAAGGCATATGTGTACTATACAAACAAGTCTTAAGGGTTGAAACTGAACGAACAGCAGGAATTAAAACAACTCCGGTGGTGCATGGTAGACTTATTTAGAGAGAACGCGGCCCTCCCGAGCTGCTGCATGGCAGTGTCGAAGTCTGTGGGCTCTGTGGGCTCGGCTTCCCTGTGTTTCTCTTCTTCCCTGACACCACTGGGAATTGCCTAATTTATAAAAGAATTAGAGGTTGTCCTGTGATTAGTACACGATGGTCTATAGTGTGTGTGTGTGTGTGTGTGTGTGTGTGTGTGTGTGTGTGTGATATCAGATTTTTTTTAACCAACCAAATAAAACCATGTACTCTGTTCAATCTTGCACTTGAAAACTCATGTGCTTCCTCCCAGCCAGCATTTCCTAGTCTGATTTGATTATTCTTATTGCCAAACACTGTTCTTTCTTCTCATCAGATTCTTGTGACTACGGGCCGCTCACTCCCTGCTTCTTGTGCAACCCGTTCGTTCGTTCATCTGTTCCTGCGACACTGTAACTGGTCTACAAATGGACTTTTGGACAGATGTCACTCCCAGACACCTCTGTTTCACAGTCACCATGGGCAGCATTGTTAGGATTCTGTTAAACCCCACCCCACAGTTACCTGGCAACAGCCAGGTATGTTCCATCCCAGTTACCTGACACCATAAAGGGGACTGCTTGCCCCCTCCTCTCTCTCTTTTGATCTCTTTTGCTCCTCTCTTGCTCTTTTGTCCCTTCTTTCCCCACCCACCTCCATGTGCTTCTTGCTGGCCTCTACTTCTCCACTTTACTCCTCTCTCTCTCTCTCTCTCTTTCTCTCTCTCTCTCTCTCTCTCTCTCTCTCTCTCTCTCTCTCTCTCTCTCTCTCTCCCCTCTTAACTCTTCTCCCCATGCCCTTCCCCCAATGCCTCGCTGCACCTCCATGGAGCATATTCCGCCTCCCCCTCCCCCCACATACACACACTCTTCATCTTTTCCCTAACATTGGTGCCGAAACCCTGGACATATCTCTATCTTTTTAATAAACACATCAAATAGTGCTAGCTCTTCTAAAGCAGCCCTTCAAATGCCTTCACCACTTTCTCCTCTTTGGGCAAAAGGCTGACACTCACAACATCGTTTTTCATCGTACAGAAACTTGAAGACAGAGCAGATGGCTTACAATATAGCAAAGAGTTCTCATCGGCATCTCTGTCTTCTGGTTGTCCCAATTTAGCCCCAGTCTATGACACATTCTTGGGTGATTTCTCCTCTTTGACTGACTAATACCTATCAAGCCAGGACAACTAAAATGAGAGTTCCCACAGACAAAGGAAGTCCTGTGTGATATTAGAGATGAGAGAAACTCGATGTCATCAGATCTAAGGACCTGTAAAGTAGATGACGCTCTGTGATTCTCACTGAAGGTCTGCCAGCTCATTAGCTCCAACTGGGGTCACCTCTGATGACCAAGAATGGTCTAGCTTTTGAGTAAAGGAAGATTAAGACCTACTTTGGAGATCAAGAAGCAACCTCATGCTTATGACATCAGCCCCGTATCGTCCCTTCAGAATGCTCATGCCTTTGTCCTGGCCCCTTGCTGGCCAGCTGTGGGATGGTGAGCAAGTCCCCAGGGACCGCCTCTTCTCAGCTTCCGGTTGTGTAACTACCATCACCCTTCCTGTAGCAAAGCTGGGGAAGATGCTGTTCAGAGAGTGTCAGCATCGGTCAACTTAAGTTTGCTTAAGGAGGACAGAGCAGGTAGACTCAAACCCTTCACTTCACATCCCGCCTCCATCTTAGGGTTCTAGGAATATTTATAAGCATCCACAATGTTTACCAGGGGCAGCTACATTGTCAGGTTATGGAGGTTTACGTGGGAGTCTGGTAATTACACAAAGGGGCCACACCTTAAGGGGTGCAGGGGAGCTGAACCGAGTCAATGCATACGCAGGACAGAGCAGTGCCGGGTACAAGCTTGCCACCTTGACAAAGTCCTAAGATTTATTGATCATCTATACAGAGCAGGGGTGGTGGGGGGAGGGTTGAGGACAAAGCAGCGACAGGCCAAGAATCAGCTCTGGGGAAACTTACAGTCTTACTGGGAAAACAGGCTCACACCAGAAAAGGGACAATTGATATAACCCTAGAGCCTGACAGCAGAGTCAGGCGTAAGCCTTGGAGATGGCTCTCTTTTATGCGTAGAGGTCACAGGTAAACTACGCAGCTCAGTCTACCCTGGACACAGACACATCCTTAATTAGCTCTTGTGTAGAAAAGCTGAGGCTGAGGGAATGGGTTGGGGCACACACAGCTTTTTTTTTTTTTTTTTTTTTTAAGAGTCTGATGTCCTTCTAAGACAGACTGGAGCTGGAGCTTCGCGGATGTCTGCTATGCTCTGGGACGCGCAGCCGCGCCTGGGGAGAGGAGGTGGGATCTGGGCGGCTGGGGGCCAGGTGGGCGGAGGCCGGGGGAGGGGACCTGTGCGCTCCTCCTTCTGGGCCATCTCTGCTTCCTCCTTCCTCTCTTTCCTCCTCCGTTCTGGTCCTTCTCCTCCTCCTTGGGGGCTGGAGCGGCTCCTCCTCCTGGCAGGCTGCCGCCCAGTCAGCTGACGCCGCTCTCCCCCAAAGTGGCTGCTGGGCGCCGGCGGGCCGCCCACTTTCAGGCTTTGGGGGGAGACAGGGAAAGCGATGTGCGCCTTCTGACGTCTGGTTTCACCGCATCACCTTGTCAACTTTCACTCCCTTAGTCTCTGTCCTGACCCTCCCCACATCCCTCCTCGAAGCCACTCAGGGTGCCGCGCGCACGCTGGGGGCAGCCGGGTCACTGTCTGTCTGGGATGGCTTCCAATTTTAATGACATAGTGAAGCAGGGGTACGTGAGGATCCGGAGCAGACGCCTAGGGGTACGTATCATTCTTTCCGTGATCCTTGTTCGCGACTTCAGGGTCTGCAGCCAGCATCCCCGTTCCAGGCGCTGGAGATTTGCTTGGTGGCTTTCTCAGCCCACATCCCAGGCTACCGCGGCTAAGGCGCTAATGCCAGCATCCAGTATGTCATGGAGCTATCTTTATCTCTCGGATGGCTTGACTTTCTAGCGGTGGCTACCGGAGCCCCATTGACTCTGAATAAATATTTCCCGGTAGCCATGGGTGCTGAATCTGAAAAGCATGGGTCGGTGCTGAGCCTCCCGGATGTCCCCAGCCGGCATCCCATTCGCGCCAACTTAACTTTTCCAGGGGATGGATGGAGGCCAGGACACAGGGCAGGTACTCTGAGCGGGGATCAAGGTCAGTGACTATCTGGCCTCAGGGACTCTGCTCTGCGGTTCAGATGTTAGCAGAGGTGGAGAGAGCTGGTTTCGGACAGGGCCAACTCCCTGGTAGATACCCAGATCAGAACTCCCCTACTCTTGAGCCTGGGCAGTGGGTTTCTGTGTTTTAGACGCCACCTTCTGAGTCCCACTGGACGATCTTTTCGCGTGGAGCCTGGTGCCTGCGCAGAGTTCCTGGAATATGAGCCGAGAAGGAAAGAACGAATGAATGAACCCCAATGGCGCCCTTCTCAATGCTGCTTTACTTTGTTCTTGTTGGGGGCACTTTAGGAGAGAACCATTCCTGCCTCTCTTTGGGTTTTAAGTGACAGTATAGTTTATAGGGGTGGAGGATATTGGAGTATGTATACATATGTAAATGAATATGCATGCACACATATATGTGTATGAATATGCATGTATACGTATGTGTGTATATGGATGTGTGTATGCATACATATGAATATGTGTGTGTTTCAGGCTACTCCATTTCTTCTTGCCATGTGTGTGTTTTTGTTGGTTTGTGTTTGCCAGAGGTTGGGGGCGAGATGGTGGTGGTGGTGATGGTGAGGCAGGGCTGAGATATAAGTTTACTTAGCAAGGACAGCTAGTGTTGGTGAGAATGTCAATGTCTCCGTTAGGCTGAGTGACCCATTGAGAATCTTTTTCCACAAATATATTGTATCTGCTACTAGTTCTTTATATGATCTCTGGCTTTTCTTTTAATGTGCCTTTAATTTGACTGAGAATAAGAGACAGTTTTTCAGTAGTAACTGTGGCCAGAGAGAAATGTCTGCTGGGGAGAAATAGCCTGGATTATTATAAAACTCTTCCCTGGCTCCTTTGGCCTATTTCTTTCTTTGCTTCTTCCCTAATGCTGGTTACTATGTTTGAGCAGGGAAGTTCTAACTGCTGTGACTGTTGTAAACACAGGAAGAAGAATGGTAACAAATCTAACCAACTTTCCTGGATTTGCTACAGTTTCCTTGACTCTCCCTGGGGTCCTCAATCCAGTGACTTCTATGTGACTGAGGAAGAAATCCTAAGAGTGTCACACGTTTTATTATCTTGTGGTGATCGTGTATTACAGAGCGTGTTAGAAAGCCACATTCTAATCTTGCATTTATCCCATCCTGCCAATGGAAGGGACTGGGTCTACACATTCATTCTGTGCTAGAGAGCATTCCAACAGGAAGAGGACATACATTATTAATGCACAGAATATGAATTATTCATGAGGATCAGAGTTGATGCCAAATCCTGACAAGGGTGATTTATAGGAAAAACTGGTTAACATCACGTTCAAGTCTTTTTTTTTCTGTATTATTGTAATTGACATAATATAGTCTTGTGTGTGTCCCAACAAATTTTGGATAGACATTTGAGTCAAACGGAGAGGAAACAGAGTCTAGTTTGCCTTTGTTTTATATTTACAGTATTTTGAATAGTCTGTTTTCTCAAGATACAGCATTTTGTTTGTGTCCACTTAAATATACACAAGAATATTCACTGAATTATGGTGATCATGCTCAGCCAGAAAAGTCAGTTTACAACCGGATAAAATCGGCCTTATTTGTCAACCCCATTCCACCAGTAGATCAGTCTGTTAAGATGCTCTTGTGTTATAATTTATAAAGAAGGCCAATTCCATTGTTGCCAGAGTTGAGTTCCAACTGAAGTTTTGGTAGAAGACTTGCAGAGGTGGAGGATTCTTGGGGAAGTGATGATAAGGACCCAGTGTCCGAGGTCGGGAATGCTGTTGGTGTTAATCTAGGCCATATATAGCATGGAACATGTATATTCTGGGCACTGTGTGAATCCCAGAGAGCTAAGGCAGGGGTTCTAGCAGACTCAGCAGGGAGAGAGTATGTTGACACACCCAGTGACCATACAGAGTGAGGGCTGACCTTGCAACTGGTAGGTAATGTGACAAAGGCTTTATTAGTGGAATCCAGACAAGCGTCTGTGGGAGACAGCCATGTCTGGTAGTATTTATAATTAAACAAGTAAACTGAATTTCATGGTAAGCAGCTGCTGTGTCAAAGAATGTCCCCAGGTTTGGGAAAAGATAAGATAGGAATGAATTTTGCCTCATTAGGCCTGTGACCTTTGACCTTCCTTGGCTTTGATTTTCCAGTGTCAATACTGTGTATGCTATTTAAGATGTTCTTGCGACATCAAATCAGATAATATTTGTGCACATGCAGAGAGAGCACATAGTATTGATTCTTATTCAGTTTTATCTCTAATGTGATCAGAGATGAGCTAAGGGTGGTGATGCTTCTCCAGACTGTGATTTCTTACCTTGTATCTCTATGTGTCCAAAGGCAAACTTTATCATTATTACTATTTAAATTTAAATTTATTTTGATAAACACATCAGAACATGAAAGGAGTTCATACTTCTGGTATCAAGCTGTGCTTTGATGTGTGTGTGTGTGTGTGTGTGTGTGTGTTTTAAATGTTTAAGTCAGGGTAAGGATCTTTATCCTCACTCACTTAGTGAATTTTTTTTTTGAGGCAGGCAGAAATGCTTACCTTGTTTTCTCTCTCTCTCTCTCTCTCTCTCTCTCTCTCTCTCTCTCCCTCTTTCTCTCTTTTTTCTCTCTTTCTCTCTCTTGGATGAGGGTTTTACAAAAGGTTTGTATATAAATATATTTTAGCATAGTTTATGATATAGTTTTGTAAATAAGATAGGAAGCTATTAAGTACTTTGTCAATAGACAGGAAGTAAACTTGGAACCCCTCGATTCAGATGGGTCATATACAGGTCACCTTCAATGAAAGTCCTAATCTTTGCCCTGAGCAATCAAAGCCAGGGTAAACTGATTCTTTGCTTTGAATACCAGAAAGTCAAATGAAATTCAGCTTATTTGAACGGAGAGATCTCTGTGTCGCCTCTTCCACACTGGCTCCTCTGGGTCTCTGGCTGTGCCCTGGGTACAATATTTGTTCAGGAATGTTGTGTTTCTATTTGGGGAGTTATGGGGAGGAGGGGAGCAGCTATCTATAATTATCTAATTCTCAAAAGACACTGGAGATTTCTTGGATGAGTGGGATAGGCAGTGTCTGTGTCATTAACCCGCTAAGTGTGCAATTTAGATGGATTACATGTGGATCTTCATTTGGTTTCTTTCTTTGCAATGAAGAGAATTTTCTAGCTATAATTATCCTGACTGATCAACACTGCAACTCTCAGAGCTTAAATTTAGACCCATTTTTTTTTTATCATTCCTCAATGACTTGATGTTTAAATAACCCGTCTTTGCTCCCCTTCCCTGACCATCTCCTATCCCCTACTCATCTACTGGTACCACTCTGGTTAATGCCCCGTTCTTTCTGCTTTGTAGATCTGGAGTGACTACTCTCACCAGCCTACATCCCCATCCATTCTTATTCAACACCAACACCAACTCCACTCCATTGGGTCCTCCACTGAGCAGCCTACCTGTGTCCGTTCCTGTTCCTTCCCTCCTCTCCTTGGCTGAGCTCCCACCTTTGAGACCTTTCCACACACATCCTTGGTTTTTCCTTCCTACTTCTGTATCCCTAGACTTGCTTTCTTACCCCCCTGCACATTTTTGACTGTATTCTTGTTTATCACCTGACCCACACCCGCCAGGGAACACAGGTTGCCCATGGGAATCCCTTCTCCTCTCACAACAGCTGTGCTCAGAGTAGAGGCCCAGTGAGTCAGCGGATGAAAGAAGGTTTTTACTACCATTTCCTCTGGTATAAGTGTGCACTGAAAAAGAAAAATCCCAGTGCGATGACCGTGGCTTGGTGGGAGCATTCAAATATTTACCAGCCTGATTGTTCCACAAGAAGAGAGACCCTTGATATTCACATAATACATGATCATCATAAGGGGCTCAACACAATGCTTAGCACAGAGAAAATCCAATTAATATTTATTACTGCTCTGTTCTTCGTCCTACAATTACCGCTGGTAGGGATGGCAGTACTTGGCTGGTTATTATTTTCCCAGCCTTTACTGTGCTAACTCGTATCTTCAAACCGATTGCTGCTTAGTTAGGAAAGCACACTTAATGTCTATGGGCTAGTTTATGTGCAAACACAAATACCATTGGCCACTGATGCTCAGGCCGGAAGGAGTATTCCCTTTTATAAGACTTTCCACGCTCTCTGCACGAATGTGCATGATGCCTCCGAAGGGGGTGCTCATCTCCCTGAAACGCCACTTTAAATGAGCCTGCTGGTCCAGGAGGTTTTCCTCTTAATTTAGATGTCTTGAAAAGCAGACGGGGAATGGACAGAGTTTGGGGAGAAGCATTTCCTCTCTCCTTCATTTCCCTGTTCCACTTGGCCCAATAGCCCATTCACATTTCATTTACGTTTTTAGATATTGATCCATTTGCTACACTGCCCAAGTATATTTGATGCATTACTCACCACTGTGACCAGGGCTGATCCAGGGCAGAAGCAGCTTAAGGGAGTAAGGATGTCTGCTGGCTCACTGGTCAGAAGCTATGGTCCTGCAGCAAGGGGGACATGGTAGCTGGGGTATAGCAGCCTGTGGTAACAGGAACCCACAGAGACAGCTTCAGGAGGGACAAGGAACTACGTCAGGAAGTGGAGCTTACCTATAGACATCCGAGGTCACTCTGAGTGACAGCGTAGCCCCAGAGCTTTCACAACCTTCTCAATTGATGCTCCAAGATGAGGCATATCCTCTCACAGATGGGTCTATGGGAGAAGTTTCATCTTCAAATACTTGAAAAGGAAGGATCATCCTACGAAACATCCTACAGACAGACTAGGGCCTCCTTACGCCATTTTTGCATGAACCAAGGCAAGCTCTCTCACAGATGCCATGCCCGGTAAGATTCAATGAAGTACTGTTTATCCTCCTTATGGGACAGAGGGTCTTTGGGTGAAGTTTGTCAGTAGTGAAATGAATGTCCAGGTAGAGCTTTGGTGTGTGGTATGGTAAAAAAAAAAAAAAAAAAAAAAAAAAAAAAAAAAACCCTTAGTGTCCTGGCTCCATCCAAATCAGCTTCACTGGCATGATTTCCACACCGGGAATGACTTTCCAGCTGATATGTCGGTCCTCATGAAGGATATGATTAATTGTGCATGTATTCTGCTTTTAATTATCATCACCCAAATTGAGTTAGCAATGAACGGCCAATTTAATGGCTTTGTATGGAGACATAAACCAAATTACTGATAAGATGATATCCCCACATCTGCCAGTGTGGTTTTTTAAATTATATTCATTAGGAAGCTAGCAATATGTATTTTTAGGCAGCCTGGGCAGTTTTGGTGAGGGGTCACTCACCTTTGGTACCTTAAGAATTTGATTCCCATGTGAGATGCATCTGTGGTCACTACTTCATCATCTGTCAAACGGCCAGGGAGTGCTCCTTGGTGTTGTACTCCATGCAAACCACCTAAAACAGATGGCTCCGTCATCATCTTCTGTAAACCGACAGTCTGACGGGAAAACCTGTGCAGCTAACTGGTCATTGACACATTCCCAGCGGTCAGAGGTCAGCTGCCAGGAATGAGCAAGTCAGCAACGGATGGAAAAAGATAGCCAGAGATAGCTCTTTTTTCCCCACACTCGTGGAATGCAAGACTCCTCTTACTCAAGAATTTTGGTCCCAGCTGGATGAAGACCAAACCTTCAGAGAAGCCTAAGCCAGGAAAAGATGAGGCAGCCTCTCTTCCGCCCCCAGCCTTGTGAGATTCAAAACTGAAGTTGTGAATTCTGAAATGCCACGAGATGTATTTGAATGCAGGGGATTAAAATAGCATCTTTCTAACGTGCAGCCGGGTGGTGTTTGGATAAGGATTTGGAAGCTGATTTGGGGAGCATTTGTGGGCCCTCCTACTTTACTAGAGTTCCTTGCCTCTGGCTAGGTATGTATTGAGTTTGGGCATAGAGTTCTCAGCCAGCCTTATGGGACAGGATTTGGCAGATTTCTTTGTGGTGACGTGTCACACCTGTGAACCTTCTTGCCCTAGACTGATCCCAGACACTGTCCAAAAGAATCATGATCTCATTTGTTTTTGGTGGAAACTTTTATTTTTATGTAATGGTAGGCTCCCGTGAAGATGGGGGGCGTGGATTGGGAAATGACACATTTGGTAGAAGACGTTGCTTGCAAGAGGGAGGACTTCCATGTGAATTGCCAAGACCTACACAAAAAAGCTGGGCATTGTGTCTCGTGCCTGCAACCCCAGTGTTCTGAGATGGAGGATGTAGACAGGAAGAGGCCTGGAATAAAGTTCCAGTCCAATGACAGAGTCCTTCCCCACACTCACAAACTCTTGACATCACTAACGTGTTCTCTAGTTCTAGAATTCTGTCATTTCCAGAACATCTGTAAGTGAAACCTTGTGGGAATCTTTGGGGCTGGGCCTGGTTTTACTCACAGTTATTCTCTGGGGGCATCATCGAAGTTTCTCAGGGTGCTCCTGGATGCCCTATAGCGATGCACTGGTGGCTCATGGGCCCTTTGAACCTTTCACTTATTGAAGAATATCTGGGCCTGGTCCAGACTGCGGTGTTAGAGAGGGATGATGTGGCATTTGTGCGCAGGATTTTCTGTAAATGTAAGTTTACATAACTGTGTTGAGATACTCAGGGGCACCATTGCCTGGCTGGGTGGTAATTATAGATTGAGTTGCTTGAAACTATTAGACACTGTTATTTAGAGCAGAATAAGAGAGGGGGGGGGAGAGAGAGAGAGAGAGAGAGAGAGAGAGAGAGAGAGAGAGAGAGAGAGAGAGAGAGAGAATGTGTTAAGAGTCATTGAGCTGGCTTACTTCTTAGGGGCTATGATTCCATGGAAAGTCTGTGTGCTGAGAACAGAATGAACCTGGTAACTTGCTCAGTACACAGTGCTGGATGGCTTAGTGATTCCAGAGCTATGCCGGGGGTCTGGAGGTCCCTGGGAGATCCTGGTATCCAATCCAAGGTCAGAGAATCAGGAGTCGTCTGGTGGCAGTAGGAGCCAGCAGCAGTAGGTACATGCCCATGTGTGGAGGAAGAACAATGCAGGTAGCCAGGCAAATGGCTGGACTCTTGGATCTCCAGTTGGAAGGTGCTGACTTCCTCTAGCCAGTCAGACCTCTCTGGAAATAGACATGCACATGTGAGCGCACATGTACACACACTCACACATGCTCACATACGTGCTCACACATAGGTGTGTCTCTCTAAACACCAAGCAGTCTTGCTGTTCTTATGTTCACTCCAACAGTGTCTGAGTGACCCAACTTCTCTGCAGCTCCTGCAGGAGTCTTTAGTTTACTTCTGGCCATCCTTGTGGGTGTGAGGAGAGTACTGTTGATCTTCTAGTCATGTTCTTTGCTATTCATGTACACATGTAAGTAGCATACCTGGCTTGTCTTCTCACCATTGGGTTTGGAGAGAGTTTCATCCATTCTAGATACAGATGTCGTTTCAGACATGTGGTTTGCAGATAGCTTCTCACAGTCTACAATGCTACTCTTATCACCAGAGCCTTGTGTTGCTCATCTTAAGTGTGTGTGTGTGTATCTCTGTGTGTATATCTGTGTGTGTGTCTTGTGTGTCTGTGTTTCTGTGTGATTACTCATCTTAAATGTGGGTATGTGTCTTGTATGTCTGTGTGTGTGTGTCTGTGTGTGTTTGTGTGTGTACCTGTGTGTATGTATCTTCTCATGTGTCAGTGTCTCTGTGTCTCTGTGTGTGAGCACATAGAGTAAACTTGCAGGAATCAGTTCTCTTCTATCCTGTGGATCTCAGGATAGTTCAGGTCATCAGGGATGACAGGAAGTGCCTTCACACAATAAGCCATGTGGCTAGCCCATAGAGCAAAATTTACAGTTCAATAAAATGCAGGGCAAGGTTCATTTTTGGGTAAGGGTGCCCAGTTGCTCTAGGACCGTCTGCTAAAATGTCTGTCTTCTCCACTGGGCACTTACTTGGGTCCATTCCTGAGCAGTCTGCTCTATCCATTGTTCTGTGGACATGCAAACACACCTCGGGATGTCTATGCATGTCTGAGTGGCAGCCATACAGAATGGTAAACACCTTTGTTGTAAAAAAATAGCTGCTTTAATTTCTTACACATTATTCATGGTGTGTACATTCCATGTCATGCCTGTCATGAGTGATGGTCAGAGGACACTTTCTGCTGTTGGGTTGTTCCTTACAGTACACATGGGCTCTGGGAATTGAACTCAGTTCTTTAAGCTTGTGCTGCAAGCGTTTTCGTCAGCCTGCTCTGGCACAGTTCTCTAATTACTCCACTAATAATCAACATCTTTACCTACATCCTATTTTTCTCATTTAAACCTTGAAGGGTGGTATGTGTGGGCAGGTGAAGATGAATGGTTTTCAGGAAGCTGCTCTTACAAAGCCAAGCACATTTACAAATTGTATGACTAGAACTCAGGTCCCACCAGACCATACTGGGACTCTGTACCGAGGAATGACCATCAGTTACTAATATAAGGCTGTGACTCAGGGGTTACTTCTCTCCCAACACACACACACCCACGCACACACACACTCATGTACATGCATGCTTTTCACACACACACACACATACACACACATGCATGCTCACACATATGTTCACAATTGTACACACATGGACACACACTTATACATCCATGCAAGTGCACCCACCCACACAAACACATATACACACATGCATGCACACACGCACAGGCATGCACACTCATACATACTTATTCACACATGCACACACATGCATGTACATGTATGCAAATGCATACACACATAGATATACATGCATATATATGCATGAAAATACATGTTCATATAAACACACACATGCACACACACTCATATTTAATCATTCTTTGGTTCAGCCCGTCCCTCTGGAAGTCTAGTCTGATTCTGCCAAATTGATTCTTTAAGTTAAGCTGAATCCTCTCTCATTTTTATTTCAGACTCCCAATCCTTTCCCCTTATACATGCCACCCAGACGCTGTGTGAAAAGACACTGTGGCCTCGCCTGCACAGTGTCACCATGCATCCCCAGCATTAATGGGGAAAACCCTCCTTGTGCCCACGGAGAGCAAACGTTCTTCTCTGCCTGCCTTTCCCTAATTTCTTTTGATTACCAACCTCTTCCCTCCCTTCTTGGTTTCTCTAACCCTCATCCTGATGATCCGGGAGTAGCCACTCACATGTAATATTTACATAATTGAAATTAAGAAATTAAGTAGTTTTTGTTTTTGTATTTGAAGCAGGTTGCTTATTCCTGCAGAGAACTCAGGCTCATTTCCGGGCATCTCCACTGAATGGCCCAAAGCTACTCCTGGTAATCCAACATTTTCAGCCCTCTGAGGCACTTGCACATGTGTGGAGCACCTAAAACTCACTTAGGTGCACATGCGTGCATGAGCACACATACACACTCACACTCACAATCAATCAATCTCTTTCTTAAAAAGTATTTTTAAAAATCCATTGGCACATGAACCATCTGAAGTTATAAACAGCCACAGAAGCTCATTCCTGGCAGCCATACCAACACCTGTATAGAACAGATTTCCATCACCCCGGAGACTTCTGTTGGACAATGCTGTCCTGCATCGTGTCTGTATAACATTGATGGATGGCTTAAATTATATGTTTTGATGACTTTAGCTTCACTAAGCTGGGAGCTCCACAGGGGCGCAGCAGGGTTGGTTCTAACTTCTTTGTTCCCGTGTAGTCTCTCAGTAGCTAATTGTCGAAGCAGTGGGCGAGTGGGAAATACGTGGATAAAGAATTCTCTCTCGAGCTTGGTTTTTATAACTTGCCCCTTAGTGTCTAGCAGGAACTTACAGAAGGATCAACCACTCCACAGTTTTACCCACACTCCCTCTCTTCAGTGTTCCCGTTGGAAAATACCATTACCATTGTCACCTGGAACTATTTAAGCTTTCTTTCCGTGAGGCTGACATCCCAGAATCCATTGCCTAACTGCAAGGATTGAGCATGACTAGCTCTGACCCAAGGAGGATGTATCCCAGTGTGCTCCCAGGACTTTCACCCCCTCCTTTCAGGACAACTCCGGGCAACTCTGTGATCATGCATAGTTGTGGGTGAAGTGCAGGCTCTGTGGAGACCTCAGGAGAGAGTGTCTGACAACTGTCTCGTGCACCTGACTCCTTCCAAGGCACCTTTCCCGGGACCGTTCCCCAGTGTGTGCCTCCCATGCCTGTCTGCTTCCTAAGGTCAGTCATCCACAGCTGGGTAACTGAGATGCCGGGGCTGAGGCTGGGGCTCCTGCAGAGGTGATGGGAGCACTCCTGGTCTGTGGTTTCCCCCTGTATCTGACAGAGTGTCCTCACAACTGAAACAGCTGTGACACCCATGGCTATTCGGTCCTTCTGATCTCTTTCAAAAGACCACCGAGGGGAATGGAGCAGGGGGTGGGTAGATACAGGGTCGAGAGCAGACAACAGCAAGGTAGACTGTCACGCCAGCCCGCATGTCAAGAACGGTTTCTACTCTTTCTGAAGTCTCCAGATAGCTTTCCCCGAGGAGCATTTTCCTGTCCAGATGATTGGCAGGTTCATTTGATTGACTTTTAGGGGAGAGAAACAATGTTATCCCCTCTGCCCCTCCCACCCCGTTCCACCGGAAAGCCTTTAGCTAGATGGTAATCTCAGGAGATTTGGAGAGCTATCTGTTAATGGCTTCCTAAGCAGTTCTGAGCTCGGCCTTCGCAATCGGGCCTTGTTTTACCTTTACTGCTCATGAGGAAGAGTCCAGCCCCAGTGGCTTCCAAACCCCTCCTTCCCCACAGTCAGTGAACAAGCCAGCTAAACAGTTCTGTGATTTTCATTAGAATGGAAATAAAAGGGCTCATTTTGTTTACCGTCTTGTTAAAACACACCAGTCTCCTTGTTAGATTTATCTTTACAGAAGAATCATTAGTTGTGTTTGTGTGTGTGCATGCATGTGTGTCACAGTGCGCCTGTGGTGCCAGAGGACAATGCCTGAGAGATGGCTCTCTCCTTCCACCCTATGGATTCCAGGGATCAAAGTGAGGTCACCAGGTTCATGAGCAAGCACCTCCCCCCCTCAGTTACCCCACTCCGCACAACACAAACATTCATCTATTCAAAGAAGGAGCCTTCTTGAACTAGCTACATTGACTCAAGGGAAAAGTATCATTATCAACTGCTTTTCCTGATACTGCTTTTCCTTTTTGAAGAAGCCACATAAAGAAAAGAATAGGTGAGGGTCCGGGACCTCTCTGTTGTCATGAAGAGCTGGGTCCCAGCTTCTTCCACCTGTGCCTGTGGGAGAATATTTATAATAAGGGATTCTGTCTTGCTGAGAGCCCAAGAGACAGAAGATGCTGTGTCCAATCAATTCCCATTTCCTCCGGACAGAGGCCCAGACACTGAGACGAGAGAATGTGAATTGTTCTTTTTCTCTTCATAATTGTGGGTGTGCAAAGTATCTCTGACTTTCAGGGTGAAACTTTAGTACCTCACTAAAATTATATTACAGAAATATGCTGACCAGAAGATGTTTTGATGTAGATTAAGGATTTAGTTGCAAGCATATACCCCCCCCCCCCCAAGCTGCTGGGCTGCTGGGCTGCCTTTTAAGGAGATTGGCCATTTGGTATAAAAGAAGTTCTTTCCACATATGGAAATACATTTGTGAAGTTAAATTCATTTTGGCGAGAGAGTCACACACAGGATCAAGTGTGTGAAAGGGAGATTGGGTATTCTGTCAGCCTTTAATATTGAAGATTAATTTTCAGAGATTTCTAGATGACGTTTGAATAATATAAGATGGAAAAAATTATTGGTCTATTGCTCCAATATTAACTCAACAAATGGGTCAGCTTCCTGCGGGTAAAGGTCATATGTTTCAGAGAATCTGTAATTTTGATTTTAGATTAGCGCCAGGCATATGAATTTAAAAATAAAGGTTCTCATTTTGTCTACTGAGAAATATGCAGGCATTTGATTTGAATACCGAGAGGGAATATGAGACTATTTTAAGGGCTTACTACTGTTTCACACACATGTCATGAAGACTCTACTAGGTTTCAGGGTGACAGGCTAACAGAATGCTACGAGTTCAAGTTCCAAAGTCAATGAAAAGTACAAAGCAGGGAGGGGCACAGTTCCTAGAGATTTAATACGAATCACTCCAGACGCCGAGGCTGTCTTCCCGACTTCTCAGTGGCTCTCAGAAAGATCGCTATCATTAGTGTGCGTGCGTGCGTGGGTGCGTGCGTGTGTGCGTGTGTGTGTGTGTGTGTGTGTGTGTGTGAGAGAGAGAGAGAGAGAGAGAGAGAGACAGAGACAGAGACAGAGACAGAGAGAGACACAGGGAGACTGCATGAGTGCAGTTACTAATGGAGTCCAGCAGAGGGCACCAGATTGCATGGAGCTGGAGTTATACGGGCAGTCAGGGACCACTGGGAAGCTAGGAACTGAACTCTGCTCCTCCCCAAGTGCAGGCCTCATCACCATCTCTCACCCGTTTCCTCGCCGATGCATTTGCTTCCACAGCTCACACCTTCGCAGGGTCTTCAGAATAAATATGATGGTCATGTGCGGAAACATGAGGATTTTTTGTAAGCCTGTATTCCCAAAAATTCATAAAAGGTCTGTGCTTCTGTGTAAGAGAGAGAGGGGAAGCATACATTCATTCATACAGTGTGTTGTGCGGAAGGACTACTTCCAATAAAGTCACCAACCTTTTCTTTGTCTGTTGGGACCTTGGACAGGGACAGGACATGCTCTTCCGTATGTACTCCCCTCCTGCATTTGTCACTCTCTTTGTGTGTTTTTCTTAGCGGGAAAGGTGACCAGACACCATAATCACTCAGTCTAAAACATTTCAGATCTCTCGATGATTGAAACAAACTTTTATTATTTTATGTTCATTGGCATTGTTGATGCTGTTTTAATTAAGAGCACAGGTAGCTTAGACCTCCAGTGAGATCTCTGCTGATATCACCAGTCAGAACACGGAACTGTCTCCCTACACATTGCGTTCATCAAGGAAGCAATAGTGGGTTCAGACTATGTGGGAGGGATAGTTAGGGTTTGGATTCATGTGCTCATGTAGACAGAACGTCACAGCTCCAGAGTGTGCACGCATTTCCCTTGTTGAAAATTGTATAAACCTATAACACTAATATGATATTATAATTTTAGTCTAGCCCCCATCTTTCTCCTGAACCATAAAAATTAATATGATTTATAGTAGTGCATATGTAAACTATCACCTGCAGCAATATCAGCCTGGAATCGTATAGCATTGGGTTCTACACACCTGGGATCAACCAACCATGAACCCAAGATAGTCATCTGAGCTCTTACCTGCTCTGGAAGGGTACAGATGTTTTCACGCCCTCACTTCACAAACAACCCCAGATAACAACTATGTACACAGCATTTGCATTTGGCTGAGCACTTTGTGTCCTCCTGAGGTGATTTGAGGTTCTCAAGGGAGATCCTTAGGACCCATCTCTAGTGGCTACTGAAGGACAGCGGTTGCTGTGTTCTATTGTGAACGTTTCCAAAGGTGATCACATGGTCTTCAGGACTGTATGATGATGTCCATGCTGACTTGACAAAGCATCGAGATTGTCCCTCATGAGAAAGGACACCTAGGCTTCTCAGCACCGACCATGGTTTGTTCTATTTCCCTGGAATGGTTTGATTATGGGGCTCAAGCGTTCCGATATCCTACGTCCTTGACACATTCTATGTTAGCTTCCTTTGGGGTCACGGGCATCTAAACTCCTGCCTGTGCTGTCTGAAGGGATACATATCGATCCACCCCAAAGAAAGGCCAGAAGTTAGGAGAAAAACCTCCCAGACCAGTGAGTTCATTCAGGTTGAAGCTCCGTTTAGGGCAATGTGTTTCTCTTCTGGAGGTATCAGTGACATTTATGGGAACATGTGCAGGATTGAATAAGACAAACAATGTTATCATTCCTGACATCCGAGGCCCACAACATTAACATCCCCAACCTGTCAGTGAAGCTGACATTTGTTTTGTCCGCATTCCTGGGCTGGTAATACCACCAAGTTATCCTTATAATCCTCTTGTATGTTCTAGACCTTAGCATGAATCACACATGGGCACGCACACATGCACAGTGCTCTGTGACATCTGTGTTGTAGAACCTCTGTAAATCCTTTCATCCATCTATGATTTTTCTAATAATCAGAGAAAAACTAAGAGCACACTCTGCAAGGGTGTGCAGCGCCATCTTCGGCACATCAATAGTTGACCTCAAAAGATTCCTTCGAACATTGGGACTTCATTTATTCCAGAACTGGGAAGAGGTTGCATGGTATTGATTTATGAATTCTGAGTAAATTCCGATTCCTGAATGAATGCCACGATTACGGTTTGCTCATTAAGCTTGCAAATGACGGGGCACTGGATTTGCCCCACCAATAACACTGTGTGTGTGTGTGTGTGTGTTTGTGTGTGTGTGTGTGTGTGTGTGCACCAAAGGCTGGGAGGGCTCATTGGCAGAGTATGCTCCGGGTCTGTACGTGGTGAGCAGGCATCTCTGGCTCTCTATGGGGTATGCCTGGCACTGTCAGAAACCACGGGAACCACAGATCAATTTAATAGTCACACTGCCAGCAACCAATTGTTCTAGTAGTTTATAATACCTAATGCACTTTATTTGTGGAGCCATAGGTTTCATTCATTCACTCATTCATTCATTCACTCACTCATTTACTCACTCATTCACTCATTCACTCACTCATTCACTTACTCATTCACCCACTCACTCATTCACTCATTTACTCACTCATTCACTCACTCATTCACTCACTCACTCATTCACTCATTCACTCACTCATTCACTCATTCACTCACTCACTCACTCACTCACTCATTCACTCACTCATTTATTCATTTATTCATTCACTCTTCTTTCATTTATCCAGCATCCTTTGTTCACTGAGGAGGTTTTATTTACGACTCAGATCTTGCTACCCCAGATAACTTAGACCCCGAATAAAGCAGCAAATAGATGAAGGGTAAGCATTGGCCCTGTGATCTACACTCATCTAATCAATCACTTTTTTGTTTCTATAACAACTGATACAGTTGCCAGAGGCATCTTAGAGTTGTACAGTGTTCACAGCTCTAGGTTCTAAAATTAAAAGTTTGAAAGTGATATACAACAAAAATGACTTGTCATCATCTTCCTCTCAGAGGGCCACTTAGTTCCCTCCATGTGGCCATTAGCTTCCTGTACATCTTCCCATCTGTGCTGCTGACTATGTCAATCGACCCATGCACACATATTTCATAGGTTTTTACATGTGTGTCGTGTGTGCCCCATTTTCTTCAATGACATGGACTGATACACAATAATTCTTTTTCAATCCACACGGATCCCTTCACCTGGTTAGACATCAGCTTCTTCCTGTTTCCAGATGCACTGTATTTAACTATATTAAATATTATATGTATTTTAAATCTTTATGAATGTCATTGATTTTCATTTCTATTGAATACAGTATTAGAATAGGAATGTTTGTGCATAATTTTTTAATAATCAAAATTATTAGTTTAAAATGGAGTAACTTTTTATGGCTACTGGAAAATATTTTTTGAACGACAGTCTGGTAGTATTGATCCACACTGTGTTTAAGACACTTCTGTCTCATGTGTAAAGAGAGATGCAGGTGTGTGTATGTATGTGTGTATGCATGTATGTGTGTATATGTATGTGTACGCATGTATGTGTATATGTATATATGCTTATATGTATGTGTCTGTATATGTATGCATGCCTGTCTGTGTGTATGCATGCATGTGTGTATTATGTATGTATGTATACATGTATGTGTGTATGAGTGTGTGTATGTATTTATATATGTGTGTATGCTTCCTCATTTGTACAAGAAACCAATAAATGCAGAGCAACTCAATGAGAGACACCAGTGTAGAGGAGGAAATGGAGCAATGGGAACCGACTGGAGAGACTTCTGAAGTCATTTTTAATTTCAGCCCGCATGACTACTTGTTTTCAAAAGCTTTCCTTTTTCTTTAATTATGAAGTTAAAAATTAAAATCGGATTCACTGTCATACTGCCACTTTCTATCGATGGCTTTAAAAGCTTAAGGTATTGTTTTTGAGGCTGGTTCTGGGAAGTAGAGAGCCATCAGGTGAAAGGGGACCATCACACAAGCGAGCACTTGTCATACAAAAATGAGGACCTGAGTTCAATCCTCAACACTTACATAAAGGCCAGACCTGGAGTTTAGGCACCTGTAATCTGAGCACTGTGGGAGCTGGAGACAGGAGGATTCCGGGGAGCTTGCCAGGTGCTATTTAGACTGTAATGGTGAGCTCCAGATTCAGAGGGAATCCCCTGTCTCAGGAGAATGGTGTGCAGGAGAATAGAGTAAGGACCTGGTGTCCTCTCATTTCTGAATGTAGGTACACATTACACAAATACTCACACTCATACATACACATTCTCACACACACAGACACTCACACATATGCACACACTGACACACACACATGCACACTCACTCTCACACACACTCCCTTGCACACATACAAACATTCACATATGCATGTGCATGCACACTTACATATACATACACATACACAGTGACATACATGCACACTGATACATATGTACACTGACACACATGCACACACATTCATATGCATGTGCATGCACTCACCCACACTCACACACTGATACTCATACACATACACACACTCACATTCACATGCACACTCACAGGCACACACACATTTACACATACACACATACATACAATATAGACAGTCTAGCCATGAGAGTCTAATTGTTTTGTTTTGGTTTTGCCTCCTCCTTTGCAGATAATGGAGAAACAGTACCTTTCCCCCAGTTGTCAATAATTCCCACATCAACTCTGTTTGGGTGACATCTACAGGCTGATTTTTCTCTCATTTAAATGTTTTGCTTTTATTTGTGACAACATTTGGTGCAGGACTGTTAAACAATTTGATATTTCCTAGCTATTGAAGCTGTACTAGATGAGGCTTCATTGGAGAAGCCTGGAGACTTAGATGTATTTAGTAAGGGAACTTGACGGGGGAAGGGGACAGCGTTCGGGCACTAGCTCATAGAGTCAGGCAGGGGTGTGGGGGGAAGTGAGGATCAGCTTAGAGTCAAGATCTGTTTAGTGTTAGACCCAACACTGTAAGTTCAGAGAGACCTTCAGAAGGATTGGTGACTAGCTGGAACCTGTGTGGATGACTGGAATCACCCATTTCTCAAAGCCTCCAACCAAATAACTTCAGCAATGCGATGTCCTTTGGGGAGAGGGGGCTTGTCGGTATGGAGTGTAAGAGGTTCCTGGCTCATCTTTCTCCGGGGTCGATGGGTATATGGCAGGCTCCAGGTCAACCCCTGTGAACCATCACTCCAGGTAGTGCAAATAGCAGCTTGGTGTGCACCACAGCGACCTCTCAAATTGGCACCAACAGTATGGCCACTTTCCTTCCACCTCCTGCATTGTGTGGGGTACTAAGACCCATGCAGGAAAGACATCTCCAAGGCTGAAGTTCCACCATTTACAGAGCTGACATAAAACAAATCTCTCCCAGTAGATAACTATACACGTACAGGAAAAACCAAACTGTACGATCAGATTCCAATTGGATACGTTGCTTAGTGATGGCCCCAAGCTCACGGCTTTCACAATTGAAAAATACTGGCAAGGTTTGGGGACTGGGACTTTTAAATCACCATTACCAAGTGGATGGAATGCTCTCTTTGGCTCAGCCCCAGGTAGGACTGGCACTCACTGTGAGGCCTATGGGAGTCACCGCCTCCTTGCATGGTGGAGAGGAGACTGTGTGATGATCTGAGTGGTTTCCTGTGCCTTTTCATGGTTTTCGTGAAGGAGGGAGAAGGTGGGGAATAAGATGTTCGCAGAAGAGGGAAGAACGCAACCCTGGAATGTGCGCATGCCCCTCTCCAGACCCACTAGACCGAAGACTCAGCTGGCCGCATTTCAAAGCCAACAGCCTACAGCAAAGATCTGTGGGCTTTAAAGAAACAGATGGGGCACAAAAGTGTGGCTTGGTTCCTATCTCTGGAAGGTTCATGTCTCCTCTTCTCTATGGAAGAGCTCCGAGGGCTGCTGTACGAGCATCATGCTTCTGAGTTTCTTGGATCTATTTGTGGAGGGAATTTTCCAGATTCTTCTTTTTCACATCTCCCTGCCTCGCACTGCACGAGGCATGTCTGAGTCCTCTGAACCCTTGAATAAGTGCTTCCCCCACATCTGGCTGCATGGGCGGAGTCGGCGCTGCAATTTATCAGCAGTTTGGTTTGAGACAAGCCACCGGGATTGTTTCGTGATGGGATGTGATCCTTACAGAGTCAGGTGGTAGCTGAGTCCCAAGGGCCACGTGTTTTCTTTGACCCCTACCCTGCTTGTGAGCACAGGTTACCCTCTAATGGCATCCCGCATCAACACTCAGTGCATATTGTCTAGGAGCTGCCTCGGGGCTAAATGCATGTTGGCAAACATCTTATGCCCAGAAAAACTGAGAAAATAGTTGAGCCCGGATTAAAAGAATTAAAACAGGTAAACTGAGGTCACATGTGTTTATTGACTATGAGGCACTGGATAGAGAAAGGCTGAGAGAAACACCAGTGGAATCCCTTGGTTTAGAAAGCTCATAGCCCTAGAGACAATTGCAGAGGCACATGAAACAGATGCAAAGTATTTAAAGTCTTTGAGTAGGAGGGATATGGGGTGGCTGGTCTTCACTGTGCTCTTGATGTGGCAGAAAGGACAGATGGGCAGTCAGTTGAAGAATTGCCCCTATCAGATTGGCTGCATGGTGTTTTCCTGACTATTAGCTAGAAGAGGCTGGGTCCACCGTGGGCAGTGTCATTCCTCAGCAGGTGGTCTTAGAGTGTACAAAGAACTCCGCTGAGCTAGCCAGAGGGAGCAAGCTGGCGAGCAGCTTCCAGAGTTTCAGTTCATGCTGATGCCTTGGCTTCCTTTGCTGATGGAGAGTAACCTGTGAGCTAAGCAAACCCTTTCTTCTCCAAGGGGTTTTTGGTCATTGTTTTATAGAGAAGCGTATTAGGCTGGGAGTAGACAGAAGAGGGAAAGAAATGCACACACACACACACACACACACACACACACACACACACACACACACACACACACATTCATGCGGGGATGAGGTGGGATTTAGATTGGAGTGAGGAGGGACTCCTTAGTAAAAAGAGTAATGTCAATACAATGTTTCAAAGAAGTAGCGAAAGGGAAACGTGGGTAAGTCGAGTGTTACAGACGTGGAACTGGGGTGGCAGCGTCTGGAGTGTTGGAGGACCAGCCGGTAGGGCTACAAACCTGCCGGAAGCAGAGCCTGCAGGGAGAGCCTCGGAAGAGACTATCTCTGGCGGTGGGATTTCCTCAGCCACCGAGAGGACATTGAATTTTGTTCTGTGTGAGAAAACAGAGTGGGCAACTCACATACCTCAGTTTACATTTCAAGACACCACTTTGAATAGTTTGAAAACACTATGTGCTCTCAGAGACGGTCCCGGTGGTGGGTTGGAAGCACCCAGCATAGTGCCATAGTACTTGTGACTGCTGGAGAGAGGTCGTGGTGATAGAGGTGGCCAGCAGGAGCCAGGTATGACACAGATGGTAAGAGTAACCATGTGGCTTTCCTGGCAGGTGACAGGCAAGTCAGGGATGATGTGGGTTCTTCAGTTTGGGGGGAATGAAAGGTCCATTCACCGAGGTGAGGGAAGCAAGGCAGGGTGGTCTCCAACAGAAGAGTGGACAATCTCAACGCATCTCATTAATTCAGAGACCCCAGTAAAGCATCTAGCTGGGAACAAGCCTGCGAGGAATAACCATGCCTGTCTTGTAGCACATGCTCAGTAAACTTTAGCTTTCTTTATTATCATGGTGGATGTTAATGCCAAGGACTCCTTCAGTAAGTGTTTCGTAAGATCTACTGTGCGGCGGTACTGAAGATGAAACAGTGGTTGTGTTCCTGCCCAGGACTTCCTGTGGTGAACAGTAAATGCCTGGCTTTGTGGTTTGAGTGGTTCATGGGTTGCCAAGATTCAGACTATTACATTTCTTTTGACATTTGTTGTTTAAAGATGATCTTGTGTATGATTGTGAGAGTGTGTATTCGTATGTGTGTGTTCTAACCTCTCTCTCTCTCTCTCTCTCTCTCTCTCTCTCTCTCTCTCTCTCTCTCTGTGTGTGTGTGTGTGTATGTGTGGGTGGGTGGGTGTATAGAGGTCAGAGGACAACCTGGACTTTCAGTCTTTACTTCCTACCTTGTTGGAGGAAGAGTCCTGTTCCCCACTGGCTTGAGGGTCCATGAGCTTCCAGGGATGCTTCTGTCTTTGTCCCCCTTTCCCCTGCAGGAACACTGAAATTACAGACACACACTACCTACTTCATCCAGCTTTACGGTACAAATGCTTTGCCCTCCAAACTGCCTCCCCGGTCCCTTAATCTCCCTATATTCTTGTCTTTGTCTATAAAGCAGGGGCATCAATTTTATTTGCATAGCGCAGTTTGGCATTCAGTAGACATTAGCTTTCAGTCTAGAAAAGTCTATAACGCTGCGTTTATTACTTTCACAAACATTCGCAGGTTACACACCAGGCACTTTGGTAGTGTGGAAGTTGTAGTGCGTACACCATAGAAAAAGATCCCGGTTTTCATAGCGTAGCTGGGCTGGCAGGAGGAGCAGGTGGCAATAAGTAAATAAAAACGGGCATAGAACTGAGAATCATATAGACGATCAAAACACTCGATGTTTAAAGCAGGAGACAGATAAGACGAAGCACCCACAGGACCCACAGGTGCAGCTTTGCGTTCCTAGAAGCAGCACGAAATCAGTGAAATTAGCTTTAATAACATTTTTAATTGAGGGAAGCCAAAATATTTTCACTCGAGCATGTGAGAATTGTAAAAATGACTTATAAAAGTGTTTACACTCTTTTCTTTTTTCTCCCTGTCGGTCTTCAGAAGTCTCATGAGTGTTTTATTAACGGCTCAATTTGTACTGCTGGAGGTGCTCACCGGGTACAGGTCTGTGTGACAGGCAGTTGGCGCGTTGAGCAGTACAGGTCTCAAGCCGCGCAGGGTCTCAGTTGGGAGGTCTGGGAGAGCCAAACTGTCAAGAAGGCTGTGGCCATCTAAAAACTTGGGGTCCTTTTCACAGTACATCCCAAAGCAAAGGCAGAGAACCTAGTGTGGGGGTGTGCTCTCTGAGGTTATCTGAGGTCATCGCAGCAAGACAAATACAGGACGAAGAAGACAGTCTTACGGCTTCCAAAGCTCTCATGGCTGGGTCCTCAAAGAACGTGAAGGATTCGAAGCATACTTCCAACTACGGTGGAAGGTTGTAAAGACAGAATCTGATTACCAGGGACTGCTGTGCAGACCAAACATGAAGGCAGAGACTGGAAGGAGAAGGCTGTAAGACACGTGCCGTGTCCAGCTTTGGAAGGCCAAGGACATCCTAGGGAAGGGGTGTGATCAGTCAGATCATCTGGGCAAAGCAAGCTGGAGAAGGAGCTGTGTGTAACAGGGTGCTTGTCCCTCTTCCTTTCTGATAGCTTAGTTCCCTCAGTTGTTCAAAACAACTTACAACATGCTTAATTTTTTATTTAACATATATTTTATCACCAACTCACCCAATACAGGCTGTATTTTGCTAATACTTGCTTTATATGTTATGTGTATTTTTATGTGTGTATGTATGTATGTGTGTTATGTATGTGTGTGTGTGTGTGTGTGTGTGTGTGTGTACATGAGAATGTACAGACTAGAGGTCAACATCAGGCGTTATTCCTTAGGAGCCAAGCATCTGGGTTTGTGAGACAGAATTTCTCATTGTCCTGGAACTAGCTGGCCAAGCCAGTCTGCCTCCCAGTGACCCACTGATCTCTCCTTCCTTGCTGCTAGAATCACAAGCCTGCTCATGACAGACACTATGCCGGGCACTTTGGACATGGCATGAATGGAAGTCAGGTCCTTACGCTTGCCAACTGAGTCACCTCTTCCCTAAATATTTTATTTCTGCCAGGCACATCATCGCACACACATGCATGTGTGCATACACACACACACACACACACACAGGTTAAATTGATTTTCATCATTTCACTGAGCTCTGTTATGGAAATGATTCTTCTGGGCAGACCAGATGGCTTCAAGTCAGGGTGGAGATCCGTGCCTGAAGCCTGAAACTTCTGTGTGTGTGTGTGTGTGTGTGTGTGTGTGTGTGTGTGTGCTCGAGCTTGAGTGCACACATGCCCGCACGCTGAGGGAGGTGAGAGGTGTCTGAGCTGTCCCCAGGTTCTGTGAAAGGCTTTTGAGAGGGTACCCATATATTCTGCACGTGATAAGTCTTAACAAAGAGGTTTACCAGGGTGTCTGGTACATTGGTAAGGTCCCTTCCTTCCTTTCCCCATTCTTCTTGCTTTTCACACTCTCAGAGTGAGAACAAATGAACCACGCTGGAGCGAGACAGAAACACAGACATTCATCATGGACCAGAACAGTCTCCGCTCTGCCCTCTCCATTCTCCCTGATTAAATTCTGCAAGTTGGAAGCATATGCTGGTAAAGACCAAGCTTTAATCACAGAGAGAAATTTCCTGCAGGACAGACTGCTTGCCAACTTTCCCTGACCCCAGCCGCCTCCTCTCTGGGAGACAAACACTGCCTGGAGCCAACCTATTGAGAACTGTCCACTTATGCAGAGATCTGAAAAACATCCCTGGGAATGGTCGAGCCGGCAGTGAGGACGCTTTTAAGATGACTGACTTGTATTTTCCTTTGTATGCAAGCTTTGTTTGTTCCTATTGAAACTCCCTGGAAAAGACTCTGCCTTGATAAACAGAGAGGTTTGGTTTTCCCCTGTGGAAGGGCCTTTTATTTTTTCCTTCCTAGACAAAGAGAGCTCCTGTGTCTGGGGGTTGGAGTCTAAGAAGGTGGGGGAGATGGACTAGTTACCCATCAGCCCATGCTCAGACCGTCAGGAGTCAGGTCCCATTTTCTACTTGATCATGTAATACATGTATGCCAAGTGACATCTATCTAAAAGTTTTCCCATTTGGTTTACATGTATGAGTGTTTCCTTGCATATATGCCTATACAACATGGCGTTCTCTGTCTATGGAGGCCAGAAGAGGGCTTTGGGTCCCCTAGAACTGAAGTTACAGATCGCTGTGAGCTGCCATGTCGGTGCTGAGAATTGAACTGGGGGTCCTCTGGAAGAGCAGTCAATACTCTTCAATTGTTGAGCCATTTCTCCAGTGGCCCACCCTACACATGCATGCATGAATACGCACACATATGCGCACACACACACGCACAAACACACACACACAAACACAACACACATAGTAGAGGGCTAATTTAAAGCCAGGTACTTGTACACATTTTAGTTTAATAGATTAAAAAAGAGAATAGGCCATTTCATGTTGAATTTTGGGTGATGGTCGTGCATGTTCCGTGGCTAATCTTATCAATCGGCCAAAGTTGTAAAACCAGAACTTTGTCTGAGTCCAAAATCCTGGCATATGGTAGTGACTAGCTGGAAAATATGACGTGAGGAGAGAAATGTTGGGGAGCTTTCACAGAGGGCTTGTGTAGCACCCCTGGTCTGGCTTCTGAGTGGAATGTCTTAATCTCAGATCTGTAACCCTTCTGTGCTCTCTGTTCTTGGCTCGCTTATCCTGACGTCATCCTGGGGTATTGCATGGGACTGGAATGCTGCCTGGATTTATGTGCTCACCGGGCTAGAATCACTCCCTGTGTCCATGCTATGCCTCGAAATGCAGTTACTTGATTCTACAGCTGGGCCTCTGGAGTTGAGAGAGAGAGAGAGCAGCCAAACTGGGTCAACATTTCTGTTCACAGAGTAGCCCTGTGACCAGATTCATGGTTACAATCTATGCTCCAAGAAGCCACGCTCAGCTACCTGTCCTTGAGATGCCAGCTCAAACAGCTGAATATATAGTAAAAAACAGAGATTGATTTAGTGTGGCTACATGGAGAACAGGGACAAAGAGACAGTGACCCTGTCCCCATCCATCTTTAGGGTTGGATGACATTCAAAGATACATAGAAAATACAGAGGTGGATGCTTGAAGTTAACCATTGGACTGAGACTGGGGTCCCCAATGGAGGAGTTAGAGAAAGGACTGAAGGAGCTGAAGGGGTTTGCAATCCATAGGAAGAACAACACTATCAACCAACCAGACCCCCTGGAGCTCCCAGAGACTAAACCACCAGCCAAAGAGTACACATGGAGAGACCCATGCCTCTAGCCGCACATGTAGCAAGGGATGGCTTTGATGGACATCAATGGGAGAAGAGGCCCTTGGTCCCGCGAAGGCTCAATGCCCCAGTGTAGGGGAATGCCAGGGCAGGGAGGTAGGAGGGAGTCATTGGGTGGGTGGGCAAGCACACTCATAGACACAGGGGGAGGAGGGACGGGATTGGGGGATGTTAGAGGGGAAATCAGAAAAGGGGATAACAGTTGGAAAGTAAATAAAGAAAATATCCAACAAAAGAAAGGAAGAAAAGATACATAGAGAAGTGCTGGACAGCTGGCTCAACAGCTGGGAGTACCTGCTGTTCTTGCAGAGGACTTGGGTTTGGTTTCCAGGTAGTAGCTCACAACCATCCACAACCCCAGTTCCAGAGGCTCCAACAGGCACGCATGTGGTAAAGATACATTCAGTCCAGCAAAACATTCATATGCATAAAATGAAAATAAATAAAACTAAATAGAACACACACACAGAAAAAGAGAGAGAGAGACAGACAGACAGACAGAGATAGAGACAGAGACAGAGACAGAGACAGAGACAGAGACAGAGACAAATATATCTAAACGGTTCTGGTCAAGGTGTTTTCCTGCTTACCACTAGCCCATCCTTATAAAGAGTGCCCCTCTGTTTGGCCAAGCTTTTAATCTTCTGGGATGAGACATCTAAGGAAATCCTGATTTCTTGGGCCCCACCTTTTTAATAGTCTGATAACTAAAGAATAGCTTAGAATACATCCACTTCCTTCCTGTACAGCATCTGCCTCCAAAGACAATCAAAACCACCACACTTCTACCCAAAGGCAGCCATCAGTGACAGACTCCATGAGTGTGATTTTCCTTCTACAGTGCAGAGCTGAGCTGAACACCACATCTTCTTTGTCATTAAGCCTTGCCTTGTCTGCAGGAGCTTGGAGTGCCTCCTCCCAGCCGGAGAAAGTTCCCACACTAATCCCTCAAGGCTAACAGTGTTGAAGTGGCGACCTCTTAGCTCTATGACCTTGACCAAGGGGCCTAATTCCTGGAGGCTCATGTTTGAAATGGGATCCTGGTAGGTCACCTCAGAACTGCCTCATCAAATAACCATGGAGCTGTTTCCATAAGCCTCATTGATACTGTTTGACGGCAGACATTTAACTTGTTCATGTTTGCGCCACAAGAACTTCCTCTGCCCTAAAGACAGAGCCAAAATGCAGTAGACTGGTGTTCCACATGTGTTAGCACAGAGAGGAGGGAACACAGCTCCTACCTCTCACTGAGCAGCTAGCTACCCATAGTTGACCTTACTGGGGTTCCTTTAAGGACTGTTCCTGACTATTCAAACTTTATTCTCCCAGAAGACCAGCACAACTCACTTCTCCCAGCTAGGTTGCATGCCACAGATGGTCCACAGCCTTCCCCATCAGCCCTATTAGCTGGATATCACATGTGTATTGAGGACACTTCACATCCAAAGGTAACAGTTGGCAGTGTCTTTGTCTTGTCTCAGAGTGTATCAAGAGGATGTACCTGGAAGGTGGGGCGGGGAGCATCCTGGGAATGTGAACTAATAAACCAGATTAATTACATTTCTGCTTCGTGTAGGCACATACAATTCCAAGTAGGTCAAAATAACACAAAGAGTGGGTAGCTGGCCTCCGTGGAGTGTGTGCAGTCATTGCTCTTGGTGCTCTGTGTTTGTCTTTTCATGCTTGCTCTCCCCACGAAGGTGTTGTCAACGCTTGCAACACCACTTCTGTTATGAATGAGGAGTCTGAGGCTAAAACCATTGCAGGAAATTTCCAGCTCATGGCTCCGATTCTTGAGCAAGGCCTAAGTTTACGTCTTAATAATGAATTCATGTCACACGGATAAGGACAATTAAGTGGAGGTACAAGCTAAGCAAACAAGCCCACATCGGAGCATCTAGAAGGTGGCAAGCTGCTTCACAGCTGGGGAGAAGCTGGGAGTGAAGGGACCACTGTTGAGGAAAGGAGGATGAAGAGAGTGGGGGCATATGGTCCATGGAGGTGCTGGCGGGGCCTGGAGGCAAGGGGGATGCCTCTGGGAGGCCCATGTTGGGAATCCCTTCCCCATGAGGGACCAGCCACTTGATGGTAAAGTACAGAATAGAGTTTATTTATTCAGGTCACGGTGGAGTTAAGAGGGTAGTAGAGGTGTATATATATATATATATATATATAGAGAGAGAGAGAGAGAGAGAGAGAGAGAGAGAGGGGAGGGAGGGAGGGAGGGAGGGAGGGAGGGAGGGAGGATAGAAACTGATGGGACTGGACCTGAGTGGTTGTATGTAGTTGTTGCTCAGAAATGAGATGTGATTGTTGAAGACGTTATTCTAGATAGAGCTAAGCTCACACGTCGTAGGGTTATTAACTAATACAAATGTAGAAAATGCAGCTGCTTCTCCCCCTGGCACTTGGCTGTGCACAGCCTTGGTGGTGTTTCCCATTTTAGACAGCAAAAGCGGATGGACATCTGATTGTTTTTTAATGTGAAATTTGATATAAAAGTTTTCTTTATGTTTGAGGGGGTCAAATGACCCCCAAATATCCACAGGGATGGGACCATCTTGTGATAGCTGACCTGTTGGGTTTTTTTTTTTCATTCAATGGGTTGATGCTAAATCAGAAATGGGCTGCACAGGGTTAGGACAAGAAAAGCCTGTCCAAGGAAGAAGGAAACAGGAAGCAACTCTTGAGGTTGGAAAGCAGTGGGCCGTGTGTTGATTAATAGACTCCAGATATGCGGAATGACTTTAAATAGCTGCGGATGACTAATTACCCCTTGTCTTCTTGAGGATGTCACAAAGAAAATGGACTCGAGATGTAGTGACATTTTGAAGAAACACGGCGAGCGTTTTCTGGGTATTAAGAAGTCATTCCGTTTAAGAGCAAACCTTTAGATTTTTAAAACATTGATTTTTTTTTTTTTTTCAAAACCAGGCAGGTGAGCAGAAGGAGAAGGTTGGCAGGGCTTAGATGACCTCAGTGTGACCCCACCCCCAGCTTTGCTAGTGGGATCTCTCATCCATGACTGCCAGCTCTACACACTTGCTCTTCACTACGGACAGTGTGACAGGACACTATGGTGGGACTGTAGGTGCTGAGTGCGAGAAAGGACTGACCCAGCCCTCATCCACCAGGATGGCATCAGGTGTGGGACACCTGACTTGGGATGTGAGCATCCTGGTGGCCTTACCCCGGGAAGTCACGTCTTCTGTCTTGACAGATGCTAACATGACATTTCTCTCCTCCTTTATTATCCTAAATAACTTTGTGCTAGCACACGCATTCATCCCTTCCATGATTCTGAGAGACGGTGGTCTGACTTTCATTTAAAGACGGAGTAAGAAACCCAAGCATCCCAGAAATGGCAGCCAAACCTTTTCATGCTAACTTGGGTTCAGGAGTACTTAAAAAAAAAAAAAAAAAAAAGAAAGAAAGAAAGAAAGAAAGAAAGAAAGAAACCCTAATGGAGTCTTACATATTCCTTTTTCCTTTTGCCAAAGAATTTGAAGTTATTTTAAATTATAGGGAGCGTTGCCTGGCAACCATAGTGACGCAGCTTTCTGAGAGTTTAGTATTTTCTTTTGCTACTAAAGGGGAGTCAGGAAGGAGCACGGAAGACAAGGTTTCTGGAAAAATGAAAGAACAACTGAGTATCTCTCTGGGACCAGAGGTCACTTAAAACTTCAGTTATAAAGGACAGCTGATATGCGGTCCCTGTCAGAAGCAAGGGGGACTGTAGTCCAGGATCTGAACAGTGTTAATTTTGGCTCTGCTCAGTGTTTGAAGTGAGCTGAAATCAACCCTTTCTTCTTCTCTCCATAATCCTTCCTTCCTTCTTCCTTCTTTCTTTCCTTCCTTCCTCTTTCTTTCTTTCTTCCTTTCTTTCTTCCTCCTTCTTTCCTCCCTCCTTCCTTTTTTTCTCCTTCCTCCTTCCTTTCTTCCTTCTTCCTTCATTTCTCTTTTCCTTTCTTTCTCCTTCCTCATTCCTTCCTCCCCCTTTCTTTCCTTCTTCCTTTTACTTTTTTCTCTTTCCTTCCTTCCTCCTTCCTGTATTCTTCCTTTCTTCCTCCTTCCTTTCTTCCTTCTTCCTGCCTTACTTCCTCTTTGCATCCATCATTCTCTTCTTCCTTCCTTCCTTCCTTCCTTACTCTCTCTTTTTCCTTCTTTCCTTCCTCTTTGCTTCCATTATTTCCTCCTTCTTTACCCCTCTCCCTCCCTTTCATCAGTTTTCTTCTTTCCTTATCTTGCCTCCCTCACTTTCTTCTCCCTCTTGAGCTTCCTCTTCCTTCCTTCCTTCCTTTCTTTTTTCTCTCTTTAAAGAATTAGTTATTTTATTTCATGTTCATGAGTGTATGCCTAACTGAATGTGTTCCACAGGCCTGTTGCCCAGAGAGGTCAAAGAGAGGACCAAATGCCCCAGGCCTGTAGTTCTGGCTGACAGTGAGCCAGTGTTTGTGTGTTTGGAAATAAACTAGGATTCCCTGCAAGGGTGACAATGGCCTTACCTGCTGAGCCATCGCCCCTGCCTCTCCTTCTTTCTCACAGTCATGGGCCACACAGTGTTCTATAGGTAATTTGGGATTGTTATTGATTTGTTTTTCTTTTTAATTTTTTTTAATTTTAATTTTTTTATGAGAGAATCCTATTCTGCTACCTGGGGTTGGTCTGGAATTCACTATACAAGCTGTTCTGATTTTGACCTTGAATTCAATGCAGTCCCCCTGCCTCTATCTCCAGAGGACTGGGATTAAAGGCATGAGGCACAACACTCAGTTTGTTTGCCTTGTTTTAGCATCTGCTTCTTTTAACTGGGAAAGGAAAGACACAGATCCAGTGGAAAACCTGCATGGTTTCTTTCTGTCTTCAAAGTCAGTCCAGGTTTGTAAGTTACTTGCTCGGGGGTCTGACAGTGAGCCGGGCAGAGTTCCATAGGGTGAAGAGAGCAGGTTCCCTGAACTCCAGCTGCAACATTCAGTATACCCTCCCATAGTCAAGGACAGACAGTCTCTTTACTGCCTGCCTTTGCAAAGTGTGTGTGTGGGGGGTGGCGTATGGGTGTGGTGTATGGGTGTGTGTGTGCATGTGCATGTATGTGTGTGCATGTATGTGCATCTGTGAGAGCATTTGTGTATGTGGTTTCATGCATGTATGTGTGTGTGCATGTGTGTTATTGTATTGCAAGCATGTGTGTGAGTGTGTGTACATGTGTGCATTTGTGTATATGCATGCATGTGAATTGTGTATATGTACATGTATGTGTGTAAGTGTGTGTATATGTGTGTGTACATATGAGTGTGTGCACTCATGCATTTTTGCAATCGTGTATGTGTGTGTGATAATGTGTGTGTTTCTGGAGTGACTCATGAAAAAGGGACTAACCACAAGTGTGTCATAAACCAGGAAAGCCAGTGTTCCTGTGCTGCACTACTAGGCTTTGTCATCTAGAAGCATCTGTCAGTTTGCATCCCTGAGGCAGGGTACGTGCTCGTGGGATGCAGGCAAGAACCAAACAAGAAGACCTCCCCCCCCCCTAAGAAGTGTTCCTTTCAAGGTGATTACATCTCTTCTGGGAAGAGAATGGCAATGAACCTTCTATTTTATTGCACACTTTATCATGTCCACATTGTATTCCTGTTAGGAAGTGGATTTCCAGGCCTGGCCGATCCCAGCAGTTTGGGGCATGTCCCAGGCATAGCATGATTCAGGAAAAGCCAGCTGCAGTCTGGAGGGGAAACCTTACTCGTCTGAGATGCTCTGTGGAGACTCTTCTGGGGATGTGTCATTGGTCCAGCCTGTGGTGTCTTTTGTTCTGACTCTTCCCATGCCCGGCTCCTTGAAGTCTCCTCACACCCACTGGGAACATATGCTGCACTGATATCTCATGGTTAAGCGTCATCTGCGATCAACGTGTGGCTCATTTTCACTGTGGAGGTTAAAGTAATACAAAATGGCCAGGTTAATGTCTCTTTGGAATACCCTTAGGCTTCTGTGTCCTCTCCCCCACTCCCTCACCCCCTGTGGTAACGTTTGCTCTAGGTTTACTTAATGTATTTGCAGATGATGTTTAGGCATTTGTATAAATACATACAGCCCTAGAAGGCAGTCACTTGGACTGTGTGTTCTTACCTGTCTGGAGATAGGGTCCTGCTATGTAGCCCAAGGTGGCATAGAATCTATAATCCTGCTTTAGACTCCTGTGAGCTGGGATTGCAGGCCCACATCAGCACTCATGCCTTAGCACGTGCATTCTCTTTGTAAGGAGAATCCTTTATAAAATGTTCCAGAGAAAAATACATAGGGGAATCTCATGTGTACCTCTACAATAGAGTAAGTCCTGCACATTGCAGTAATGGAGACTTCAAAAGATTGTATCTGCTCATGTCCTAGTTAGCTCCAGTCGTCAGCCTCACACAGCCCAGAGTCGTCTGAGACAATATCCTCGGTCGAGAATTGAGGAATTGTCTAGATCAGGTTGGCCTGCTAGCATGTCTCTGGGGGTCGTCTTTATTACTAGTTAGCACAGGTTGGCCCACTGTGAGTAGTGCCATCCCTACCCAGGTAGTCTAGCGCTGTATGAGAGAGTGAGCTAGGCTATGAGCCTGCACACAAACACGCAGCCTACCTCTGTGGTTTCTGCTCAGGTCCCTGCCTTGACTTTTCTTCGTGGTAAACTCCACCCTAGATGTGTAAACCAAATAAATCCCTTCTCCCCTACATTGTTTTCCCTCTGGGTTTTTGTTACGGAAACAGAAGTGCAACTGGAATCATCCACTAAAAAGTGGCCTTTAAATAACAACCAACTAGCTAGCCAGGCATCCCCTCTCCACGTGGACAGGAAAGGCACAAAGAGATGTGCAAGTCACAGTGAAGTCTTTACTTGCAGCGTGTCATGCACCTGTAAGGTAAAGGTTGACAACATCTCGGGGTGAGCTCCTGTCTCCTTGCTTCCCTGTGTCTGATCCCTTAAGAAGGTAGAAGTGTTTGCGGTTGTATAATCCTGTTAGAGCTGGGAGAGGAGCCGTGTTTGAATATGCATGCTAGGCACCATTGTCAGCCATGGATACATATTTCATTGCTGTAGGAATATCTACAGACTTGCTTGTGGTGCGGGGGTTGCTTTTCAAATTCAAATCAGGATTCTAATTCAGTCTTGGGAAGAACTGAACAACACTGTTTCAATGCTCGCCTCTTAGGAGATAGTAAGGTTGTGTTCTGCGGCTCTGCTTTATTTATAGAGGACTTTGCAGCAGATGGAGAGACACCAGAAAGGGAAGGAGTCGATTTAAACTTAACCCTTTGGAAACTCTCAGCTTCACTAGACCTGTTCTAATTTACTTGCATCTGATGGAGGCTGAACAATAGTTTCGGAGCCTGATCTTGCTTTTGTAGCATTCTCATTAAGGCTTTCTGCATCCTTAAAAGCATCCAGGTCCCTCCATGAGATGAGCTGATGTTTGACTACGGTGGTTTTGATGTTGGGCGCATCCTCACACTGACTTAGGATGTAGCTGAGATGTAAATATGAATAAAGATATGTTCTCAATTATTCAATCAGGATGTGCACACTAGGAAATCAGGATCTCTTTTACTAGACCGGCAGACATAGACTTCTCTCAAAGAATGTGTGGTCTAAAATGAACCCAAGTTTTATCTTACACCGATGTCTATTATTAATTTTAAAACAGGGTTTCAGATAGCTCAAGCCAAACATGTAGCTCACGATAGTCTTGGATTTATAATACTTCTGCCTCAGCTTCCTAAGTACTGAGAGTCCAACTTTAAAAGGATGCCTTTAGCATTCTTGCACTGTCTTGTACCACTGCATTTAAAACCGCCTTACCTCAGAGGTGATTTTCCCTTCCTCCGTTCTCTCCTGGGCTTGAAAGTCCCTCCTATTCTCAGGTCTCTTGAAGCTGCATTTTTAACTCTAAATACAGCCAAATCTCTAGAGACATGCATTTATACTGATTCTCCACGTTCCTCATGTTTGAGAATTCCAAAATAACATCATGGTCTCTAAAATCCCCAAAGACTTAGGTGCATGTATGTGATTAAAATATGACGCCCCACCCTTGTGTATTGTCGCCCACAAGCTCAAATATTTGCTTCCTAACCCTTCTGTTCTCTTGCCATAACCTGCTGTCACTGTGACTGTTAGCGTTCTGTCTAAGCTCCACCCTGCAGTTACCTGGCAACAACCAGGTAGGCTTGACACTATAAAAGGGGCTGCTGACCCCTCCTCACTCTCTTACTCTCTTATCCTCTTGCCCTCTTGCTCTTCCCTTTTCCCCCTATTGCCTAACACCCCCCCATGTGCTCATGGCTGGTTTCTTACTCCTCTGCCTCTCCCCCCCCTCTCCCTCCCTCTCTCCCCACTTCTTTTCCTCTATTGCCCTCTTAACTCCCCTCCCCATGCCCTGAATAAACTCTATACTATACTGTCTTCTGGCTGGTCCCTCAGGGGGAAGGGATGCCTCAACATGGGTCCACCAGAGAGGCACTCCCTTCCCCCATACCTCACCACATCTCCACAGAACATACCCTCCTGTCTTTATCTTTTTATGAACATAACAATGATAACTCACTTGGGCTAACCTGGCCTCAGGTTCTTTTTTTTTTTTTTTTTTCTCTCTCTCTCTCTCTCTCTCTCTCTCTCAAAATAATAGATGTTTGGGCTGCAACAGGTATCAAATGCTATTTTGCATATGCATGGAATGGGAGGTTGGTGTTCTGGGATGGTTTAAGTAACATGAGATTGAATATCTTAGCCTCTGTGTGGTTACCTAGGCTTAGACTAAATTCAGGCTTTGCCATTCAAAAGCCTCTGTGGGTATTCATTTTGTATTCCTGAGCTTTAATCTCCTTGTTGGTATAATGGGACAAGCACAATCTTCCCTGGACAGGATTGAGTATTTGGGGAGAGCACCGAGGTGCCCCCGTGGTCTGCACAGCTTTGTACTGGGTGCAATTCATCCTTCATGGTGAATATACTACAATCCTAATCATCTAGGTGCTGGTGTTGGGGGCTGGGGCTCTTGGGAGGTTTCAGGAGCAGAGAGCCTTTAGGAGCCACATGGCAGCCCTCATGAAGAAGGCTCAAGGACCTTTTCTCATGAGTGCCAACACTTCCAGGAGCCTCAAGGAGTAATTGACGCTGATTGTAAACCACTGTGTGGTAGCCTCTGGCATGGCAGCCCGAGTGGACAAGGGTCTCCTAGATCTTTGTGTTCTCCGTTAAGCTGTTCATGTGACTCTCTGCCTAATGGACTCAGCCACACCTCCATGATAGCTGCTACCAGACCTTACTTTGCCCTGAGGAATTTGAGGTCTGTTCAAATCCACCCAGGTCACCATATCTAGGTCCCCAATGTAAGTTGGCAGGGTTTCAAAGTATATTATGTATTAGCTACTGCTTTTTTGTTTGTTTGTTTGGACTCTTGCACTCTGATTTCTATTCTTTTGTATCAAGAAGGTGCATTTCACGAAGATGGAAAGAGATATAAGGGGGTCAGCAGTGGCTCAGTGGGCAAAGGCTCTTGCCGCTCAGCCTTACATCCTGAGTTCAGACACTGGGACTCACATGGCGAAGGAGAGAAATGACTCTCACATGTTTTTCTCTGACTCTCACATGAATAAATACACTATTTTTTTTTAAAACAAGACATAATATCTATTGGATGTTTAGTGTCTGTTTCATAGTAAATGTTTTAAAGAAACTGGACATTTAATATTAAATTTATGCACTTTTAACCTGTGTATAATAATCTTTATTGATTCTGTTTCTATTTTTGTTTTTATAATTTAACCCCAAGCCCCCCAGATCATGAGGATGTATTCATCTTTATAAGGATACAAAAATTGCTAGTTACTATGTTACAAAAATAATGGAATGACAGTACTTTTGAAGCATCCTCGGAAGGCAGAAATACACTCTACATTTGGGTCATGGTTCAAGTTCGAATGGAACCTGTTGGCAGATCTTTTAAATAACTAGTTTGCACTTTAAATAGATGTCATTAAGTTTGCAACATCCTCATGGGATTGAAATAAATGATGGGTTTGTAACCATATCGGAGAATTTGCCTCTGTGCTGTGAAATAACCCATTTGTTTTTGCTTTCCAGTGAGTACTTGTTTTGGCTTTAAGGAGATGTGGCACCTTAGAGATTGCAGATTGTTTGTGGCTAGTCTGACCCAGAGCTTTCAGGAACACCCATTCCATCTTCTCAGGAGAGAATCTTACTGAACTTTCTTGAACACAGGATGCTTTTACTAGTGTGGTACGCAGAGCTGCCCACTGAGGCGACCTGGCCCTTCGCTTCATCATACAGTTAAGCTCCCTGTGCACATGCCTCTACTTTTACTGACAGCCCACCTCTTCCACTGCATCTATCCTTCCTATCTCAGCCAAGGACAGCTCTGTATCACTGCTGTGGACAGCTCTGTATCACTGCTGTGGGGTGTGGCCTCACACATTTTTTTTTTTTTTTTTTTTTTTTTTTTTTTTTTTTTTTTGGTGGAGGCCTGAACATTCTTGTCTTTCCACCAGTGTTCAATTCCGGTCAAGGTGATGTTTGAAACTGTATGAGTCTAGTCTCTCGTTCAAGATGCCACACATTTCATATTAGAAATCCACATTGCGATTTAGAGCAAATCAGCGTCTGTAGGTAGCCTCTGATGGGCCGGTGGCTCCTTCTCGGGTTTTCTCTCCCATGTCACCCGGCTTCTTCCTCATCATAGCAGGTACACTTTGCCTCTGCACCGTGTAGTAATTTCTTTCTCCCGTGCATGACTCACTTTCTTCCTTTCGTCACCTGGCTTCCTGGTTCAATGATTTCTTCCAGAGAACCTCTGTGTACACACTCTGAAAAGGCGAGTTCTCTTGGCCCTTATTCCCTATCACCTGACTTTGGGTCACTCGTCACCGGTTGTGGCCTTTTTAAGCATGTGACTTCTGATGATAAACACATGCTGTGCTCTAGCACCTGAGCCCTCTAAACAACTGGGATTTTTTTGGATACCGACTCCCAGGTTACCCCAAAAGACCCCGTAGATGAAGACTTCTGTCCCTGGGATGCCCCTATAGCGAATAGATTCCAGCAACCAATAGGGCTTCCAGGCTTGGTAGAGCACGTTCTTTATTTGCATTTCCTGAATTATTGGAAGGGTCAAGGTTCAAGAATGGCCAGATGGAATAAATGCTCAGGGATGGTTCTGACAGCCTTATATGTCTTGTGTCCTCTGTTCACTAGCCCTGAGGCGTCTCGATTCCTGTCATTTAAGAGTTTCATAGAAGTACCATGACCGTGGCAGGAGTGATTGTGTCATTGATTATTGGTGATGAACTTCATCTCCATCATTTTTTTTCTCCCCCATCCCCCGGAAAGGCATAGCTGGGGTTATGAGTTCTACGTCTCAAATGATAATGTTGGTTTCTCAGGTCTCCAAGTATCAGGTTAGGTTAAAGGGAGATTGTTATAGGCAACAGGAGATGCTTTTGGAACTTCTGTCATTTAGGAAGGTCCAGGAGTTTTAGGAGCTCTGTACCAGAGGCTGGGTGTGAAATGGGATACACAGCTCCTACCGTGTCACCACAGTCTGCCTGCTTCATGTTTCATGGAGGTGCCAATCATAATTAAAGTCCACAGAAGTAGGTTACAATGTCTGTGACGTCGCAGGCAGTCCATTTGTACCCCACTAGGTTAATGAGCCCAGTAATTAATTAACAGTTAATAGAGGTCACCAGTATATACCTGCAGGGTGACCATGAGTAGATTCGCAGTCCTCACAGGCAGGACAGAGCTGTTCCTGACAGCCAGCTGCAGTTTCCACTCATGATCTCCTCCCCGTTCCCGCCCCCCCCTTTTTTTCTGTGCTGAGTTTGCCAGGCTACTCAACAGAATTTCCCCAGGCATGTCTAAAAGGATTTTTTTCTTTTTCTTTTCTTCTTCTTTTTCCTCCCCCTCCTGCTCCTCTTCCTCTCCTTTTTCTTCTGTTTCTGACAAGCTGTTTCATTTTTGCTGAAATTACAGACAGGTTCATCAGATTTCCCAACTCAATGTCTGTTGATTTATCTGTAGGTTAAATTAAATCAACTTTTAGGACACTGACTGATTTCTCTCTGCTAATCCCCACTGCCCTGTCAGCCTGTAGGCACCACCATTCCAGCTTTTAACCCCCCCCCCCCAGTTCTATTGTTCCATTCATTTAGCTTCACTCTGCCCCATCTGTCTTCTGCAAAGAAACAAAGCAAGGCTCCTTTTTAACACTCCCTCCCCATTCCCCTCCACTGGGTTTGATGGGGTCAGATTTCATTCCCTCTGCTCAGCTAATGACATTGGATGGAAATGGTTGTTTAGAGAGAACCTTGCCTCTGAGAGGCTTTTCTCTGCATTGTCATGGGTCCCGGACAGCTTGGCACCGTGTCCACAGAGCACTCTAATGGTGAATATTTAGGGCACAAATCTATTTGTGCCTTTGATCCTGAGCTGGCTGCCTGGGGTGCTGGCTGCAGAGTGAAAGAAAACCTGGAAGGCTAGTGAGGCCCCTGCAAAGGACCTTAGAAATCACAATTGTCTCCTTGGAGTTCAAAGTTTCTTACCACGGACTCCTGGTTTCATTATGAACCAAGTAAGTGCTTGGCAGAGAGCAAGAATGCGTGACTATAAAACACACACAAAACCAACTCGAGAATACAGAAAAGACACCCAATTGCTGGAAGTTCCCTAGAGCTGTGTAATTAAATTAAATTGTGTTTTCCAGAATTACCTGGAGCGATTCCATCTCCCAATAATAGACAGCTCTTTGCATACAAGGCTATGTCCAAACTCTTCAGAAAGACAAAACAAAAAAAGCCCAGCAGGGTTGTCCATTACGGGAAAGCACCTTGTTCTCTCTCTTCTTTATCAAATATCACCCTGAAAAACCAGGGCAGTTCTGTCCTCAGAAGCAAAGGAGCTTTAGGGTCAATTGTTTGCCACAAACAGGTCATGTCCATGGGATAATGAGACTTGGTTTGACATAGACAGTGTTTACTAAGGCACAGTCTGCCTGGCTTATTAAACTGAGAGGTGGCTCACAACGCTTCCGTCTTATGTATCAGTCTGATAAGGATAATAATTGTAGCTTAAGCAGAGGCAGGACCCACAGGGCTTCTCTCATTAATATTTCTCCGTAAAGTGTAAGGCTGTCTTTAACCTGCAGGAAGGCAGAGCTTTGGGCTGTGTGTGCTAGAGGAAGGTTTCTTTATTTGAACAACTGCTGTTCTAGTCCTAATGGTCAACCACAAAATATTCGCTCTAAAATTCCTCTTACCTCTTTGTTTTATCTATTTATTTTTTTTTTGGTATGTTTTCTTCTTTTGTGTGTATTTGTATGTGGTGGGAACCTGTGCATACTGGTTACCTGTGTGCATGTTTATATGTGTGCACATGTCAGCGTTGGCTTGAGGTTGACTTTAGGAGTCTTGTTTGATCACCATGCAAATTATTCTTTGAGGCAGAGTCTTCAAGTTGAACCCTGGGCTCACCCATATGGCCAGTCTCCATTGCCAGCTCGCTCTGGGAATCTGTCCCCACCTTCTAAGGCTAGAATTGCATGGGCTCTCATGGTATTCATGAAGCATCTGGGACCTAACTCTTGTATGCCTGTTGAACATGTCAACCACCAAGCCAATTCCCTAGCCTCAAGACATCTTTATGGTTATTGTTGTTTTTATTTGTGTGTGTGTGTGTGTGTGTGTGTAACATCAGACAAAACAGCAATGCTTGTAATAAATTATATATATAATATTCTATTATATGTAATTTTCTAATATATATCTATTCATACATAAATTTTATTACATGCATAGCTGTTTTGCCTGATTATCCGCCACCAAAGCCACCTAAGCAGTGGCTCTTATGTATGTGGTCTCATCCCAAAGAAGATTAAATATAGACCAAGATTCAGCAGAATGAATCTAGATTTGTTAAGAAAAAAATGAGGAAGGTTTGCGAATAGGAGGGCTTCCGCCGGAAGAATACCAAACTGCTGCCCTTCTCAGTGGCTGCTTAGGAGGTCTGAGCAGGGATCGAAAGCGACTGAGGTCCGTTTTATTGAGAGTAGTCACTTTTGAGGAGATGAACTGAGCCACTCCTGGGCCCAAAAGGACACTGGTCACATGGTACTTGTTCTACAAGGAGAATGGCCACCAGCAAGGCCAGCTGGGCAGCAGCCTGTGGAGGGAAATTCACATCCAACCAGGCGGGGCTGAGGGAAGTGTGGCTAGTTTCTACTTGTGAATCAGGTTCTTCTGAGTCTCTGTACAGATTTGTGCTTCCTGAAGGTTTTAGCTTCTCCCAAATCCCCTTTGATTTGTAGGTAGTCATTTTCTTTAGAAGAAACCAGAGCATATTCACAGATAAGAGTCTACCACTGTTCCTGATCCCTGAGCCGTCTCCAAGATGACCTGTTTATCTTTTCATTGTTCCCTATTAGTAAAAGTCTCAATCAACACCTCTTTTCCTGTTTTAGATACCAGTAGAACGGACAGAGCCATTTTGGTCTGCACAGGCAGAACTAACTTTCTACCTACAGAATGGCTCGAAAAGGTCTCCAGGTGCCCCGCAGAGCGTATCCAAACCACATTTCCATCTGTCCCAAAGACCATGACGCAACTTTTTCCCCAGGCCTAGTCCAACAAATGTGGTGGCTTCCCCTGCAATTTGCTTATCGTTACCTCGCAGAGAATATGACTCACAACTCACCAACTCTGTATGACATTTATTTGCTTACAGCCAAGTTTGTGGCCCGTCCATTCTAAGTATTTGAAATGATCTTGTTCTGTTTGTATCACTGCATGGAGTCCCATCAGAAAAGTATGGGCTCAGATGAATCTTGAATCCACTTCCGCCCTCAGTGTAGGACCTCGGTGCTCCAGAGGAACAGAAGGTTAAAGCCGCACTACAACCTGGATGCCAGCCAGAGAAGCTTTGAAATTCTGGGTGAAGTGAGAGAAACGTCCACAGATGGGATACAGAAGGATAAATCGGTGGGCAGAGAGCACTAGCTTGCTTTGTCTCTTAACACACTGGAATTCTGATGCATTCAGGGTCCTGCACCATTCAAGAGATTCCATCTCGCTTCTCGCCTACAGTAGACGGGATGGAGGAAGCTGAACTCTGGCTGCATTTACTACTGTCACATCATCCGGAAACTGGGGTCCAATTAGTCTCTGGTGAAAAGGCTACCGCTTTCTTCATATCCTTTCTGGAGGCAAGGGCGACTCCAGACAGACTTTTCGGAGACGAGTTTCCGAGAAAGCACAAAGAACACATTTAGACGGAGGCCGATCCCTCTGCCCCCGGCGTGTTCTTCTTGTTTTTCCAAGTCACTCGGGAGTTACTTCTCTCCTCTTCCACAGCCATCCAATTACTATGTGGGAGTACAGCAAACTGCAGGCCTGGCCCCTGGTAGCAGTCATCGTGGGGGCGTGGCTTCTTTCTGGCGGAGATCAGGAATCAACAAGCGAGGGCCTCTCACACAATCTCTGCGGCTATGTATCCATTGCCTATAGGATGAACCACAGTAGCTGGAGCAGGGGAAAGGGAGATGAGGAATAGAGACAAACATTTTCTATTCATTGTACAGTGACAATAGCTGACACTTAAATAACTAGTCAGCCACCCCACCCGACATTGTTCTAAGATGCTGTTTGTCCTCAGTGTCCATGGATTCCTTCCGCCAGTGAGGGAGGGACTGACTGTTACAGCAATTCCAAAAAGGAGAGAGGTTAGATAACCTGCTGAGGTCAAAACTGTTGGGATTCTGTAAACCCCACCTCTCAGTTACCTAGCAACAGCCAGGTTACCCCACCCCTCAGTTACCTGGAGATAGCCAGGTATGCTCCGCCCCAGTTACCTGACACTATAAAAGGGGCTGTTTGCCCCCTTCTCTCTCTCTTGCCCTCCTCTTGCTTCTCTTGCGCTCTTGCCCCCCTCCCTCCTCTCTCTTGCTCCTTGCCCTCCCTCCCTTGCCCTTTCTCTCCCCATCCCTTCTCCTCATCTCTCTCCACGTGCTCATGGCTGGCCTCTACTCCTCTACTTCTCTACCTCTCTACTCTTCTCTCTCTCTCTCTCTCTCTCTCTCTCTCTCTCTCTCTCTCTCTCTCTCTCTCTCTGCCTCTACCACCCTGTTAACTCCCCGATGACCTGAATAAACCCTATTCTGTACTATACCATTGTGTAGCTGGTCCCTCAGGAGGAAGAAATTCCCAACATGGGCCCCCAAGAGGCATCTTCCTTGCCCCCTGGCCTCATCACATCTCCATGGGCCATCTATCTCTCCTCTACCCCCCCTTCATCCTTTTCCTAACATTGGTGCCAAAACCCAGGACATCATCTTTTAACAACATTGGTGTCCTGTGTGAGGAGATTAGATTTCCTCATGACCAGATATCTTTTTCTTTTCACACACAGCATGTTCATTTTATTTTATAATTTTACTGCATGAGCATATGTGTATGATGTATGTTCACACGCATGTGCCCAGGCCTATTGTGGTCAGGCATCTTTGGTTGTTAAGCACTCTATTTGATGAGATGGTTTCTCGGGATGCACCAAATCTTGATGTCTCAGCTGATCTAGCTCTTCAGCTTGTCCTGGGGATCTTCTGTCTCTCCCTCCTCAGCACCAAGGAGGAGCAACCCCCTGTCTTTATTATTTATCCACTGAGCTATCTCTGGAACTCCAGCATGCGTATTTTACTAACATCTGAGATTAGGCAGGCTGTGCTCACGGCTTACATAGCATGACATGCTCGAACATATTACACGGGTGTGACAAGCAGAAATCCCCACCTTTAGGGGAATGAAGAGAGGCGGGGCTTAGTTGGTAGCCTTTGCCCAGCAAGCAGGGAGCTTGGGTTGGTCCTTAGTAATGCATCATTGGAAATGCTGACACATGCATGTAATCCAAGAACTTGGGAGGTGGAGGAGGAAGGATCAGAAGTTCAAGGTCATTTTCTGCTATGTATAGAGTTGATGACCATTCTAGGCTACTTGAGTCCCTGTCTCAAGAGAAGAAGAGAGAAGAGAAGGAGGGAAATAAGGAAGAGGAGGAGGGAGAGGAGAAAGACAAGGAAGAGGAGGAAGAGAAGAACTTGATGGTATAGGAGGCTCTGTGTGGTCCTGGCTCACAGCTTGTCTGAAGTCTTTGAGTTGCATAAAGTGTTGAGACTTTCTGTACCCGATACTGCCACTGTGTCATTTTTCCTTCCTACTGACTGATCCTTACCTTTCTCCCTTGTCTTCCATGTCTGGATGGCTGGCAGTGGCTTTTCTAGCCAATTCTGCAATTCAGGCAAAATGCCCCGAGATGCTGAGACCTGCTGTTTGAATGGCACTTCCCCTAGCTTTGTCACAACCTCCTGGCCCAAACTAATTGCTGCCGCCTGAGTTTGGAAAGTCTTTGAAGTTTTGAATATTTTCTCTGGGGACAGCAGGCGCACCTTGGCTTGGAAAGCAAGTTGGTGCCAGTGTGAACCTGACCTTGGAGCTGCCTCTGCCTTGTCAGCCTGCTCCTTCGCCTTGATGTTTATTTTCCAGAGTGAGGGATGTGTTGCTAAGGTCTCCTCAGGTAGGCACACCTGGTGTCAGTGTTGTCCCTCCCCTCTGGGTCACAGCTTTCAACTGAGAGGAGGCATCCTTTGTTCATCATCTTCTTGGCTTCAATACTGTTTGCATTTTAAGCTCAGGATTGCTATGACTTATTTTTGTAGTGAGGATTGCCCTGCGTTCCCAGTACATCTAACAGCATTCCTGTCCCCTGTCAACAGGTCCCTTCAAGACCTCCCTCCTTGTCATACCCAAGTAAGTATTTAGGCATTGTTACTTAGCACTTCCCCTGCAGTCACAAAAAAACATTTCTCATCAGCAACTCTGTGTCATTCAGATGCACTATAGCCTTCTATTTCCATGCCTCTAGTCTGAAACAGTTGGTGAGAAGTTCCAAAAATAAATCATTCATGAATTTTAAATCTTGGTAATTCGACAAGATCTTGTAAGGTTCAGGAATCAGATGGTCATATCACATCCACAAGGACAGGAGATATATGAAGATAGTGTTCATCAGTTCCTCTTCATGATACAAGATCCCAGCCTAGGAAATGGTGCCACCCATGGTGGGCATACCTCCCCAATATCAGTTAACATATGAAAACCCCACAGCCGTGCTCAGAGGCCTTACTCCCAGGTGATTCTAGATTCTGACAAGTTGATAATAAACATTAACCATAACAGTAGCCACTTACTTATCAACTCAGATGCCTTGGTATAGAAGAACCTAGGCTCAGACACCCTTATTTCCCTTTATTATAGCCTCAAAATACAAAGGCAGTGATGCTAACCCTCAGACCTGCCAAGGAGAAGCTTTCTTAGATACCATCTCACATTGTACGGAAAGGTAAAGTAGAGCACAATACGATATCTGTTTGTATGTATGTGTATGTAGGACTCTCGGTATGTGTATGTACACACGTGTGAGTTGTCCACAAAATCCAGAAGAGGAGGTCACGTTTTCTGGAGTTGGAATTACAGGAGGTTGTAAGCCACCTGACATAGGTTTTGGAACCAAGCTCTGGTCCCCTGGAAGATCAAGTGCTCTTATCCACTAAGCCATCTCTCCAGCCTCTGTAGTAAGACCTTCAGAGACAGTGCACACTAACGGAGCTTGTTCTTTGGTGGATTGTGTGCTTTCTGCACTTGTTCTGTTTTATTTAGCTGTTGTTCTAATTTTTCACAGTGCCTATGCTATAAAGGGACTCTCATGGAAAATGTGTGTGTGTAGCTAAGCAGGGCATGTACGGATTTTGGTGTCATCTGTGGTGGCTGACATCTACAATGTGTTCCCCTCCCCCCCTCCACACACACAGTGTGGGTCTCAGGGGGATCTCCTACCATTTTGAGTTTTGAGGCAGTCTCACTGAAGAAAACAGACTGATCTTGAACTCACAGAATGCCGCCTCCCTTTGCTCTGCCTTCATAGCACTAGGGCTAAAGGTGTATCACCAGCTAGTCAGGCTTGGAATGGACAGGATCGTACAGAGCAAAGAGGATGTTTCGTGGCATTTCAGTGATTCTGGATCTAGACTTGCTTTGCCTCTATTGTAATCCCACCACACCAGTATTAATAATAAGGAAGTATGCAATTAAGAGATGAAGAGGTGACCCAGTAAGATAATGATCATTGTTAAGCACTCCTCCACCTCCACCCTCCTCTTCTATACCCCTCCTCCACCCTTCACCTTCATACTCCTCCTCCACCCTCCTCCTCTAACTTCCTCCTCCACCCTCCTCCTCCTCCACCCTCCTTCTTCACCCTCCTCCTCCATCCTCCTCCTTCACCCTCTTCCTCCATCCTTCTTCACCCTCCTCCTCCACCCTCCTTCTTCACCCTCCTCCTCCATCCTCCTTCTTCACCCTCCTCCTCCATCCTCCTCCTTCACCCTCTTCCTCCATCCTCCTTCACCCTCCTCCTCCATCCTCCTCCACCCTCCTTCTTCACACTCCTCCACCCTCCTCCTTCACCCTCCTCCTCCACCCTCCTTCTTCATCCTCCTCCACCCTCCTCCTTCACACTCCTCCACCCTCCTTCTTCACCCTCCTCCTCCATCCTCCTCCACCCTCCTTCTTTACATTCCTCCACCCTCCTCCTTCACACTCCTCCACCCTCCTCCTCCACCCTCCTCCTTCACCCTCCTCCTCCACCTTCCTCCTTCACCCTCCTTCTCCACACTCCTCCTCCTCCACCTTCCTTCTCTACCCTCCTTTTCCACCTTCCTCCTCCATCCTCCTCCTTCAGCCTCCTTCTCCACTCTCCTCCTCCTCCACTTTCCTTCTCTATCCTCCTTCTCCACCTTCCTCCTCCACCCTCCTCCTTCATCCTTCTCCATCCTCCTCCCTTCTCTTTGCTCCTCCTCCACCCTCCTCCACTCTCCTCTTCCTCCCCCTTTTCTCTTTCTCCCCCTCCTCCACCTTCTTTCCCCACTCTGCTTTTTTTGGAGACATGGTCTCATGTATCTCAGTCAGTACTTGCACTTCCTGTGTAGCAGAGGATGTCTTGAACTGATGATCTTCTGGCTTCTGTCCAAGTGCTGGGATTGCAGTCATGTACCAGGACACTTGGTGGATTTGGTGCTAGAGATGGCATCTGAGGCTTCAAAGATGCTAGGCTGGCACTCAACCAGCTGAGCTGAGTCCCAGCCCTTGAGCTATATCTCTTAATACTAAATTTGTGATGCAGAAAACAAGATTTTTATATTTTAAAGATTATTATTCAGTTGACTCTACAAGAAATGTGGTTGTTTTTCCTACAATAAAAGCCGACGGTAGAAGCAAATTGTATTATTTGATTACTATTATGATCCTAGATAAAATATTCTCCCCGGATGCTGATGGCTATTTGCAGGCAGTGATGAGCACAAGGGACCAAGCTGTTGCTTCTTTGATGGCTGCATCATTTCATCTGTTCCCCGAGTAACTTGGAACTTCCTTTTACTGTCAGGAATGATTCAGTTCCTGAGAAAGGGGTACAGAGAGAAAAGGACCAGTTTTCAGGCCTGGAGAGATGCTTCATATGGCAAGGTGCTTGCAAGACAAGAGTGAGGTGCAGACCCCCAAGAATCATGGAAAAGCTAAGCCCAGTTGCATGTCTGTTTCCCGGGATCTGTAGAAGCAAAGTCAAGAGGCTCTCTGGGGACTCCTGGCTTGCCAGTATTGTTTGACCAGTGAGCCCAAGGATCAGTGAGAGACCCTGTCCAAAAAATTAGGGTGGTGGGTGACTGAGGAAGATACCAAGGTCCTCATGAGTTGGGGGATACACACACACACACACACACACACACACACACACACACACACAAGTACACCACACATATACATGACCAGTAGCTGGAGGATTAATCATGAAAAACCCAGGGTCACAAAGATTTTCCCTGGATTAAATGTTGGTGACTTCAGCTCAGGACCCGGGGCTTGTCCGAGGCAGGCAGCCTTGACTTTGATGTGTGTGTGTGTGTGTGTGTGTGTGTGTGTGTGTGTGTGTGGTGCAATAATTTCATGCCTTTGCCACTGATTGTCTTCAGGACACGAATATCTTTAATTCTGTAAATGGGAGATGCAGATGGAACATCCGTGTGCTACACACAGCTGAACTTGTGTAATTTAGGAAGCAGGGCAGAGTCCCTGAAGATGATCTATTTAATGACAGCATTAATAATTAACGTGTCTACATGTTTTAATTGCTCCCGTCCTGGAAAAGCAAAACAAAATCACTTGGCCAGTGCTTTGACTTTCCCATCCCTTCAGAGCAAGAATAGATTTTTTAAAGTTATCTCTTATAAAATCCACATTGTCCATTTCTGTGTGTGGGGGGGACACACCTGGTGCACAGAACACACGTAGAGGTCGGGGGACAACTCCCAGGGGTCTCTCCTTCTATCTCGTAGGTCCTGGGGATCAAACTCAGTTCATCAGCATTCAAAACAAGCTCCTTTATCCACTGGGCCATCTTGCCCACCCAAGCATTGAGTTTTGACAGGTTTCTTCCCTGGAAGTTTTCCATCCTCAGCCAACCTTTGTGACCAGGCAGGTTTTCCTGTCCCGAATCTTTGGCTGAAATCTTACAGCTTATTACGCCTTACCTTTCTGCCCTTTCCTGGCAACATCTATTCCCTGTGGGGTTTTTATTTATTTTTTTAAACAGTGTTTTCTCAAGCATGGCATTCATTTTTCTTCCTTTGCTGGGGAGTGACAGTCTAATTTTTCTACCCCGAGCCCTGGCAGTGAGTGGCTTTTATTCATTGTGGCTCCAGCAATGTGGGTGTGAGGAGTCGAAGCCACCTTGGCATTTTCCATGACAGCACCATGGCCCTTTGCTTTAGAAAAGACCTTTTCAAAACAAACATTCTCTGATTTGGCATTGCAACATTTTGCCACAGCAGATAGATGGTTCCCTGATGTTGTTAGAACGTTTTTAATTACAGGAGTACGTCTTTTCCAGCATAGGTGAGAATTTATCCAGGTTGAATTTATCCCTGGCTTTAGAACAAAACCCACTGATATTTGAAAATCCTGTATGACAAATGGCTACTATTACAGAAGACCATTGTCACAGTATGAAAGCCTTTTTTGTGGCATTAGAAAGCAGCATTTCACATAGTGGACTTTTAAAGGCAAAATGTGGTTTATGGTCACATGAAATCATGCATCTTTTCAGGCGGCGTCGCTCCATACGGCTGAGTGTCCGTGCTGTTTCTGCCTTGGGCCTCCCAAGGCTTGTTTCTTTCTCTGCCCGTGTTTATCACCATGTCCAGGCCTGCTTGGGAATCCCAGGTCCATTTTGAGGCTCTTTGATATCCAAAAGCATCGTTTATGAGATTCTGGGAATTTTGTGAGTTTGTAACATGGTATTTCTTGATTCACTTATTTGCTTGTTGGTCCTCCATGTATTCATCCATACACATATACACACATACACACACATACACACACAAACATACACACACATAGAGATACATACACAGATACATACACACAGATACATACACACACAGATACATACACACATATACACATGCATGCACACACATAGAGATACATAACACACATACACACAGAGAGATACATACACACATACACACACATATACACACACATAGAGATACACACACACAGGGAAAGAGAAAGAGAGAACACCTGATGCTCTCCGAGACCTTAGATATTTGCTGTGATTAAGAGAAGATGGTTTTTGACTTTATCCTCTGGGATAGGAGGCAGATGATGAGGCTGCAGTCAGATCAGTAACCGTGACTTCCACCATTGACCTGAAATCACTGTTTACACCCGGGGGCGCTATGTATGCAGTTGAGGGAGAGGTGAGCTTCTGAGAAAGTGACACTGCAGAAGATGGTGATGCTTTAAAACAGTGGCTCTCAACACTCCTAATTCTGTGACACTTCAATACGGTTCTTCATGTTGTGGTCATCCCAAGTATGAAATTAATTTCATTGTTACTTTATAACTATAATTTTTCTCCTGGAAAAAGGAACCACAATGTAAATAGCTGATAGGAAGGTTATTTGATATGCAACTACTGTAAAATTATTATTTGAATCCCAATGGGTCAGAACCTCACAGGTTGAAAACTGCTATCTTAAGGCCTCACTTTCTTCTAGAATCATCTATTTGTACTCTGGGCACAGCTGTATAGACAAATGTCAGCCAAGTTTATACAAGAGACGGCTTATGAAAGCATTTCAGACTTTCACCGACAGAAAAGGACAGTTGTGTGCCTTTCCATGATCTTCCCTATGGCTGCACTCAGGACACTGTGCAGAAATTGAACCTGAGGGGACTTTGAAACGTGGTACGCTGCTGCTTCATGCACGTTGCTGAAGACTCCAGTAACCCAAAGTCACAGGCAGAAAGTTGTCCCAACAGAGTATGAACCAGGGAATAAGAAGCCAAGCGAAATGAGAACGTTAAGGGCGGTCTGATTTGGTTGACTCAACCAGTCTGACCTGTGCCAGTGGAGTGAGGGCCTGGTCTTGAGTCTTTGTGAGATCATGATGAATTTTTCAGCATACCGCCAAGGTAGTATTGTTGCTAGGAAGATAGGGACCTGGGGCTGCCCTCCTCTCCTGTTAGTGATAAACTTTCCCTACTGCAGTGTTCTTGGAACAGCATGGGGAGTCTGGATTTCCATCCCAAACAAAGAGGTGCCCTCCTGCTGAGGTGTGCTAGAGGAGACAGTTTGGTCAGTGTCACCCACAAATGACAGTGTCAGCCTCCCAAGGAGAGGAGCTGGTAGAGTGAAGAGTATGTGGTCAGACACAACTCCCTCCCCCCCCAGCAATCCTGATACGCAAACTATCTTAAGCATCACTGTGCGGTTCAGTGTTCCACTTCTCCCCATAGCATGTCCAGGCATTGTGGCAGAGTGTCATGGTGGGAAAGGATAAAGAGGAACCCTGAGTGCTGGGGCAGTGGGGGAGGGAGGGAGGGGGCGGGAGGGAGGGGAGGCAGAGCTTCTCTGAGTGTTTTAGTGTTACAGCTCTCTTAGACGATACTCAGTGAAATAGCTTGTGCTCTTCATTTTGGTGGACAAGGGTGAGGAACCTTGGGGAGTGGGTAGGGGTTTTTGGGGTGAGAGTCTATTATTGGCTGTGGTGGGGAAGCTGGGAATGCCTCATTTACATAAAGAGGAATTCCAGGTGTTGGCTGGGCATGCTCATATTGACTGTGTGTGTGTGTGTGTGTGTGTGTGTGTGTGTGTGTGTGTGAGAGAGAGAGAGAGAGAGAGAGAGAGAGAGAGAGAGAGAGAGAGAGAGAGAGAGAGAGAATTGAATCTGTAATTTGGCCACGGACCATGTGACTTTCCAGGGTAGAGGACTTGGGGGTATTGCTCTCCTGATAAGGAGATGGAAGTCCCACTGAGAAAGAGATTCCTCTATTTTGCACCAAGCTTGGGAGCTATCTGTATATACGGCAGGCTGGGACCTTGACATCAGGGTCTTACAATATCACTGATTCAAGAAGAAAGTCTGGATTTTCACATCAGCTGTGAGGGGTGACTTTTCAAGGATCAGTCCACACTTTCTAGCCTTCTGCCGTGGGTAGGCAAGCTTTCCAACCCCTACCCCTTCGCAGCAACTTTAGAGAGATCTGCCTGAAACCAGTTTAATTAAGATCCAGAATCCTGTACTGATGCTTCAGTACAAAATTTGTTCTTCAAATAAGTAAATAAAAAAAGAGATCGGCATGAACCGGGTGTGGTGGCGCACACCTGTCACCCCGCACTTCTGACATGGAGGCAGAAGGCTCGGAAGGTCAAAGGTATGCTTATGCTACGTAGTGAATTCGGGGCCAGCCTGAGCTATCTGAGATCCTGCCTCAGAGACCCGAAAGGGTAGAAGGGTCGAGATTACGGAGATGATGGAATGCCTGACAAAGACATTAAAAGAACCACTCTAAAATGTCCCCATGAATGGTCATACCAGGACGTGGCTGGGGGGAACCCAATAATCTAAGTAAGGAGCAGAGTGATAGCTCTGAGAATCAAGATGTAAAGAGGAAACAAATACAGGTTTAGAGGTGACTGGGATGGAAAAGGTAGTGCATGGCCTCAGCAGCCGACTGGGGCAAATGGAAGACAGGCAGGAAATAATATTTATAGTACAGTCGGGACAAAGAGAAAACAGGATTTAAAATGAAACAAACCACAGTTTTCAGGACTACTAAAAAAAAACCCCCAAAAACCAAAAAACCATAATATTCAACTTCCAATGGGAGGCGAGGGCTGGAAAGACGTGGTAGAGGTTTACCCTTCGAGCGCTAAAAGAGAAGGAGCCATTGACGGGAACTCCACATCTTGGGACAACAATCTCTGGGAATGAAGGGAAGTGAGGGCATTGGCAGTGGGGATGGATGAGGGCTTGCCAGCAGCAGGCCTCCCTCAGAAGAATAATTAATGGAGGATTGCTAAACAGAAAAGAAGCAGTTTAAGGAGGGACCTAGACATATCCAGGGGGAAGACCCCAGCTGGGAAATAATGGGTTGATATAAACTGGTTTTTCTCTTCTGAAGCTTTATGAATTATCTCTGAAGGTTGAAGCAAAAAAAAAAAAAAAAAAAAAAAAAAAAAAAAAAAAAAAAAAAAAACACACACACAACTCTCTGACTTAGTTCCAAATGTTTATATAGAAAATATTTAAGGCAGTTCTCTACAGTTGCAGTAAATGACATTAAACATTTAGAGGTTTATCCCAGGCAGACTATGACTGTGTGCAGATGTTAATAGAAGCTTTATTCATAACATCTAGAAGCTGGAGGCAAGCCAGAGGTCCTTGAGTGACCCAGTGTCGGCAAACTGATACGCTGACACTGGGAACATCACCACAGGGGATCAGGCTGGGAAGAATAATTAAACCCTAAAGATACACATTGAGTAACTATGCTCACACAAGATTCACCAAACATCACACATGCATAAAGGGTAGCTATCGTGAGTGATCACTGATGTGTCAACAGCATGGGGCACAGAGTGTGACGTCATGGTGATAAAAGGCAGGCGAGCCATCCCGTTGCGACAGGAAAAACCACGTGGATGTCTGCATCTCAGTCGTGACTTTATACTAAGGGATTTTTTGTTTATACATTTATGTGTGTGTTTGCGTGCCTTTGTGAGTTTATGCCTACCATGTTCATGCAGGTATACAAGAGGCCAGTAGAGGGCAACAGAGCCTAGAGTCTGAGCCTCTGGAACTTTAGTTACAGGTAGTCTTGTGCCTGGTTTGGGTGCTGGGAACAAACTCAGTTCCTATAGAAGAGGAAGAAACATCCTCAACCTCTCCAGCCTCTGTCCTAAATTTTGTCAGGTAGTCCTTCTAAGAGAACTTGGTGAAGGCTATGCAGGGTTCCTCCAGGGGATGTTTTACAATTGTATATAAAAGTCCACCATTTTCTTCAAGTAAAGTGGTTAATTAGGCCTGGGAAGATGGCTTAGTGGACAAAGAACTTGCCAGAAAAGCGTGGAGACTGGAACTTGGATTCCTGGAGCCCAAATAAAATCCCTGGTGGGTATGACTCTGCTAAGGCAGAGACAGTGAATCCTGGAGCTTTATTGGCATGTTCTAAGTTCACTGGAGACCCTGCCTCAGTGAACAAGGTGGAGAGAAATCAGGAGGACTCCTGATGTCAACCTCCGGCCTTCACATGCATGGACATCCATATCCATATAGATATGGAGAGAGAGAGAGAGAGAGAGAGAGAGAGAGAGAGAGAGAGAGAGAGAGAGAGAGAGAGAGACAGAGAGACAGAGAGACAGAGAGAGAGAGAGAGAGAGAGAGAGAGAGAGAGAGAGAGAGAGAGAGAGAGAGAAAGAGAGAGCGCCTCATGTTTGTGAACACATATGGACACACACCACACACTTGTGCATTAAAAATGATTTCTTAAATGTTTTGTTTACTATCTTGGGCATGGGCTTGTTCCAAGAGAATAGCCTCTTATAGCAATCAGAGACTGTTACTTTACAGAGTTGTGTGATTCCAAAGTAATGACCCATCACTGGAATGTTCATGTGTGAACAAACCAACCCAGATCAATGAAATCAATTCAGATCAGAACAGCTCACCACAAAGTTGCTCCAATGGTTGGTACTGGTGAAAATTAATGTATTGTTGTTGGTTATTTGGGGTCATTTGGGACCATTTCTTATACAGCATTAGTTAAGTAACTGTTGCAGAAATTCCATCTAAGATCCAATGAATCAAAATGTATCAGCCATAAGAACTGAAAGGGAAGAGAGTCTGAAAGAATATTCTTTAATTCTTGGTTAGGGAACAGATCACTTGTTATGGTATCTTTGTATGCTATCTTTGTGCCTGCATGGAGGTGTTGGGGTTTAAACTTTGGATGTATGCAGGCTAGACAAGTACTTTCAATAATGTATATCCTGAGCCTTCTTTTTGCTTTGTGTGTGTGTGTGTGTGTGTGTGTGTGTGTGTGTGACAGGTCCTCACTAACTTGCAGAGGCTGGCCTTGAACTCACATCATAGCCTGAGTGAGCCTCAGACTTGTGATCCCTGTGAATAAAGTAGCATGTCTCAAGTGAAGTAGGGAAGCAGAAAGTGGGTGGAGATGCGCTCTGACGAGAGCAGGAGGAATCAGGAGCGTGAGGAGCAAACCCTCCAGTGCTGAGCTATATCCTAGTCTAATCCTTTCTTTTTTAAAGTGTTATCAAATGAGTTCTACCAAAAGACTGGGTTTTAAGAAGATTGCTTGCAATCATCCTCACATACCTGGTTTAGTGATGATGAACCCTAGGATAACTGGGGTTCTGGCTCTGCACACTAGAAGGTGAACATTATGAACTTTGCTTTGTCTACTGTTGTTTCTCCAAGGGCATAATGCTCACTATACAGTTGATTATTACAAAGACTTGCAGAATTGAAGAAATGAAGGTAAACATATATGCTGTCCTTGTTTGCATGTAGGTCCCCACCTATGTGGATATTACAATCGGCTAGCCACTGTGGAGCACTTGCTGCATACTGAGCTGTATTATTAATACATCAGAAGTGCTAACTCAACTCATCACTTTTCAAGACCAGCATATGGGGGAAATGGCACAGATAATATTTTAAAAGTTGCCCTAGTTAGCATCAACTTGAAAGCCTAGAATCACCTGAAAAATCATAGAGTCTTGGTTGGGTCATTGTCTATACCAGGCTGGCCTATGGGCGATTATTAATGAAGTATGAGGGCCCAGTCAACTGTGGGCGGCACCATCCTCTAGGCAGGTGGACTGGGACCAGTAATTGGCAGTCAAATAAACCCCTCTCCTCTCCAGGTTATTTCTGGTGAGGGTGTCTATCAAATCAAGCTACAGCAATAGTCAAGTAGAATCTTGTGTCTATATACCACACCTTTGCAATGTATACATAACTGCCTATTTGTTATTTATAACATTAAGTTTATATAGATGGAAAATAGGCATGACAAACGCTGCATATCCCTTATCAGATCTGACATCCCTACAGCATACTTGGTTTTCCATCAATATTATATTTTCTTACAAAGGACATCTTAAGGAGGGGAAGATTTATTTTATCTTTCTGTACCCTGAAGCTACAGTGTATCATGGTGCAGCTCCTGGCAGGGAGCTTAGCCTGGAAGAGGACCAAATGCAGAAACACAAAGTTCTCCCTCTCCCAGGGAATCCACTTCCTCCATCTAGGCCCTGCCTCCCAAATGTTCTGAAGCCTTCTAAACCGGAGCTATGACCTGGGAGAGTTAAAAATTCAAGTACAGGAGCCCGTGTGGGACAATTTTACAAGCAAACCCTAGACATTACTTTCAGGTCTCATCTGCAGCTGCTTCCTAATGATCCTCTCTACTTCTGTCTGTCACCAGACTGCACCATGGTGCATTTAGCATCCAAGCAAAGCTTTCCACTTCACTTTCGTTCGCACCCACAGAAAAAAGGCCTAACCTTCACCACGAGAGCTTACCGAGGCTGCCCATGTGACCCACATGTAGATTTATGTTAGTCGATATATGATTGGACAGTGGAGAGGCAGGCGGGGACAAGGCTAGGAAAACGGAAGAGGCGGAGACTCCAGAGGAAATCAAGATGGAGCTGGAGAAGGGTGATCTGGATCCAAGTGGACTTAATTGGTGTTAGGTGTCAGCTTGTATCTTCGTTCATTGGATATAATCGTATTGTGTTTGTGGATTGAGAATTTAATATATATACCTGCCATGAAAAGCTACCAGGCCTTGAAGTAATGTTTGTGCTGGGCAGTAGTGGGAAAGAACACAACGGGGTGGCCATATCGACCTGGGACAGAAACACCAGGGGGTGCAGAGTTGCCTGGGAAAGGATTTGTATGGAGAGGGCAGCTTGTGAACCGAGTGACAAGAGTCGGTGTGCTCAGGTCCACACTAGAGCAGCATCTGAGGAGTAAGACTTCAGGGGCCTATAGAAGGATAAGTTATACAATTTAATATTTAATGCAATACCCACACTCAGCATCTCTTACATCTTACCAACTGTGCCATCATCTTGATAGGTTTGCCACGACTCTGCTCTGACACGGTTCCTTCCCCCACCTCCTGCCCTATCAATACCATCCCACCATCTCTGCCAGCCCCTTTCCAGCTATCACCTTCCCCTAAGTTACTCTGACAGCCGTTCATAGTCTTGGTACCTACCGCTAGCCAATTGCTTGTCTCCTGTTTCTTCGTAACCCCTAACCCCACAGGCTATGTTGTTTGTAGAGGATAAGATGAATAGACAGGTTCATGCACAAACATGCTCACACTGACACATGGGCCATTAAATGGAAGCCTAACTGGTGCATTAGACTCCTCTCAATTTTATTTATGTTTATGACCTTTGTGCCTAGACAGTGTCTAATATCTGGCAGGTACCTGATGCAGATTTGTTGAATAAATTGATGAATGGCGTCAGCTCAAATTCAGTGTTAGAATTCTGTGCTTAACCAACTGTTTAGATTTGTCCAGTGGTCCATTGTCATGGTTTTTGTTATGGCAGTATTAGGAGATGTGGCCTTGTTGGAGTAGGTGTGGCCTTCTTGGAGGAAGTGTGTCACTGTTAGGGCGGGCTTTGGGACCCTCCTCCAAGCTGCCTGAAAGCCAGTCTTCTCCTGGCTTTTCCTTGATGGCAATAGAAATCTTTGGACGTGCTTTAATTAGAACAAAGACGTGGTCACATTAGTGTCTAAAGGTCACCCAAATGGTTAGGTAGATGACAGAGCAGAAAGGCTGGATTGAAAAGAGAACTCTGATTGCAGAAGCCACTGGGTTAGCTCAGAGTGTCAGACTCCTGTGGGGAAATAAAGGCCTGCTGGGCCTGGTTTAGAAAGCAAAATACACAGGCATTCTTAAAAAGAAATGTGTGTGTGTGTGTGTGTGTGTGTGTGTGCGCGTGCGTGCATGCGTGTGTGTGTGTGTGTGTGTGTGTGTGTGTGTGTGTGTGAAATAGAGTATTTAAAGAAGATGAAACGTATTTACTAAATTAATGTATATGATAATATATGAGTACCCAATGGGGGTTTAAAACAGGTGCTTTTACCTTTTTTAGGCTTCATGGCTTTTACCATCAGCCGTTTGCTGGCGGTGTTGTTGGACCGACAGCATCATCTTAAAGACGGACTGTCTTGAGTTTGCAGGAAGGACACTATTGGAGCAATTTTTTATCACTTGTGTGTTGGTAATGGTTACTTCAAAGAACCTGTGCCCTCATGTTTGCACACCTGCCCACATGTTTGCACCCTGTGCCCACATGTTTGCATGATTCTGTAATTATGTCCTTGGGGTGGGGGAGTCCTAGAAGTTTCATTTCTGGGCCACAGCAGAATGATTCTGCTTCTAGAATGGTTGTCTTAATTGAGACCATCAATCCGGGGTTGCCACTGCTAATTTATCTCCTGTGGATGCTTTTTAAGTATTTTAAACTCGTTTAAAACACACTTTGTTTTATGATTAAGCATCCCATTAATTTGCTAGTGCTTTTCCTTGCAGTGAATTTAAGCTGTTCCTTGATAACTACAGTAGTTTTCTCCCAATTAGCATTTTTCCCTTTAATAAGGCATAGGTCCATACAGAAATCTTGTTGTTTTTCATTAATTTTTTTTCATAAAGCACACCTTTCTGAGCTAGCTCCTTATTCAACCAAGTGGTATTGGTAGCAGTCCACAATTTGATCTTGGGGAATACTGAAGAGTCCCCTCCTCTAAGCTTCAGGTACCAACTTCTGAGGGTCCTCACAGGTGAACTGAGAGGGAGAGTTGAGATAGCACACTCACAAGACCCAGATTTCTACTGTCACTAACCGCCTGGAAACAAATCCTGTCCTGGTCTCAGACATGTTTCAGGCCTGCGCTGTTTGTCACAGGAGAATGTGCAGTTCCTGGCCAGCAGGACCCAGAGAACCTATTGTTGGGCTCCATCCAGTTTCCATTGTCTCCTAGCTTACTCTCCTCCCTCTTGATTGTCATATCATATGGACCAATCATATCTTCAGTGTTTGGAGGCGGGAGAGGGAAGCATGGAGGGCTTCCGACTTCAGTATTTCATCTGTCTTGAAGGAGCAGAGGAACTGACTTTGGGAGGGTAGAATCAGCCAGAGGGAAGGACAGGGTACTCTTGGGCAGCCCATGTGATCATCTGTAGACTCTGTCGGCCTGAAGCTTGTTGATGTCATCGGAAGCTGCTGAAGCTGAGCATTAGCGACGTCGCCATCTTGTGTCATTAGCGTCGTTATCAATGCATGCTTGGACCTTCAAGACTAAGAAGCCTTGTCAAAGCAAGCACTTCTTACACATGGCCGGGAGACTCTGGGGTCCTGAATTAACTAACATCTTAGGACTTCAATTTCAGAAAAGTTGATGCCCCAGAGACTCTCCTTTTAAATTGAAGCCAATGCCGGTGAACTAGAAGTCAATTTTTCAACTGTACACGGAAGTAGATGAGCTGGGAAGCATTGGTCCAGATGAACGCACACACAGTTACAACTAGATTTCTCTTTTTGGAGCTGATGAGCCAGATGTTCACTTCTTACGGGCTGTTCGACCCTTGCACCAGGTTATGCATTGATGGGGGTTTAACTTTCCTGGGGAAATCCTGTTGTCCACGCTAACAGTGAAAAGTTGACTTCTGGCTTGTTTCAAGTAGCTTCAGGACTCTGGGTAGATGTTTAAGTTCACTATTCCTATATCGCCCCACCCCTTCCTCCCTCCCCCCTCCCCCCAGTAATTCGGAGGTGATACTTTTCACCTCTCAAAGCATCAGCAGGAGGATTCATTGAGAAAATGGATCCAGAAGCTTCAGTTTTCTGCAACAGGTAGGGGAGAAGTTCAGAGGTCATTAGCTGATGGTAGTCATATTCTGAATGAGGAAAACACTTGATTTGTGTGTGGGAACTTTTTTTGAAAAACGGGGAAGGGTAGGAGAAAAGAAAGTAATTCAGGATTCTGTGGCTGAGGGTGTGTTCTTAAAAGTTAAGGTAATGCTTGGGGAAGAGCAAGTTGCTATGAATGAAGAAAAGAAATGCTGGCAAATTGAAAAGAACGACAGCGACCTTTTTCCTTGCCCTACCTACAATGTGTGCTAGCCTCCTAGAACAAAAGAATCATGAAGAAGCCTAGCACCATCCCACGGTGTTGGAAAGAACAATAAGCTCCTCTCAGTGGTGTCTGCAGTGAGTCTGGGACAGCAGTTCTAGTCTTCAGTATGGACATTAGACATTCGGTGGGAGGGCTTTAAGAAGCCTCAGGCTAACATTTTAAACCTAAGTGTAGTAAAGGAGGATTTTGGCTTGTGGTGAACGTGGAATAAGTGGGATTCTTATGAGGCCTAATCAGCCCCGTTCCCCCAAGCATAGACTTGCCTGGTGGGTCTTTATCCTCATCAGAGACAGCCCCGAGCTAAGACTCAGAAAGTTCCACCACAGAATGATTAATAAATCAAAGCGCACAACCCAGATCTGACCCACTGTAAATCAGGAGCAGTGTCTCAGAAGTTAAGAGCACTTTCTGCTCTTCCAGAGGACCTGAGATGGGTTGACAGCACTCATGCTGTCAAATGAGCTTCTCCAAACAAATTAGGAGCCTTGAAGATTCTTGCAATGGTTATTGTCTTAGTTATGAGTTATGGTTTTACTGCTATGAACAGACCTCATGACCAAGGCAACTCTTATAAAGGACATTTAATTGTACTGGCTTACAGGTTTAGAGGTTCAGTCCAGTATCATCTAGCTGGGAAGCATGGCAGCATCCTGGCAGGCATGGGGCTGGGAGAGCTGAGAGTTCTACATTTTGTTCTGAAGGCAAACAGAAGACTAGCTTCCAGGGAGCTAGGATGAGGGTCTTAAAGCCCATGCTCACAATGACACACTTCCACCGACATAGCCACAACTACTCCAACAACACCACACCTCCTAACGCTGCCACTCCCTCTGACAAATACCTTCAAACCATCACATTCTTCTACTTCCAACATGAGATCTCAATCACCTGCTAAACTCCAGCAGCGGCAATGAGTCCTTTTTGTAGTTGTGACCAAGGTGCCTGAGAGGACGTCACAGAATGATCTTAATGTGTCAGTCATCTCCCAGAAGCTTGTGAGCTGACGGCCAAGTGTGCTGTGCAAGCCTGTGAGACACACTTTATATTCTGTCCATAACGTGGTGGTTCCCATTTTTTTCCTTTTGGAGAACTTTGGCAATATCTGCTGACAGCTTTGGTTGTTGAGTTGGGGGAGGGAGGGTGCCACCATGGCATTTAATGGATGGAAACCAGAGGTGCTAATGAGCATCTTAACGTGGCACAAACTAGCCCATTATTAAAAATAAATAAATAAAGCGATCGATCCACACTCAGAAGCAGAGGCAGGAAGATTGTCCAGATGTTTGAAGACAGCCAGGGGTACACAGTGAGAGCCCTCAACCCAACACCTCAGTATCAGGAGATCTCAGTCTCAACAGGAAATCTCTCTGACACCACATTCTCTGCCAAGAATACATTTATCGTTAACTACTAACTGTTAATGACAGTGAATCCTCTCAGGTGAACGTTAAGTTTTCAGAGAGTGAGAGCACTTGGAAATGAAAATTCAACTTTTCGATGCCCGAATCATATTTTAACTTCAAGGTGTGCCTCTGGAATTCAAGATGGCAGCCAACATGTATCAAATATCATGGAATGGCCCTTGTTGGAAATCTCCTATCTCAGAGTCTCATTACTACTGAAGAATTTTTCTTTTATAAAACTTGTTAAAAAATTGTTGTATTCACTCACTCATTTAATGTGTAGAGTATAGCTCACACAAGAGGAAACCTTGCAGGATCCGGTCCTCTTCTTCCATCACATGGGCCCCAGAGGTCAAACTTAGGTCATTAACCTTGGCAGCAAGGGTCTTTATCCAACAAACCATCCTGTCAGCACCCACCCATCTAGGAAAATTCCACATTGTCAGTCCCAAGCAAGGGTCATGGCACTGTTGGCAAGAACATTACAAATAACTCCTGGGCCTGGCCTGGAATTAAAATGTCAGTATGTGGAGAGCTCACGGAAGGGTAAATTGACATGATGTCATCACCCTGGGTACAGCAGATGTTGTCTAATCTCTAGGACTCTGCGTGGTTAAGGGTTCCCATAAGTGATACTGGACCACACTTGGAGCCACTGATAGACAATGGAGAGCAAAAGAAGGCTCTGGAATTCCCTCACCCTAGTGACCTTCTGTACTGGTTACTTATGTATCTGGTGTCAGCAGGGTGGAATCTTTCATTCCAGTCTGCTGCTTATTCCACAGGCAGACTCTTCTCATTTGATGAATGACAACTAGACTTTAATCTCTATTCACAGCTGTTTTATAGCTGTGTTGCACTGATATTTATTTATTTATTTATTTGAGATTTCATTTGTTAAAAATTAGGCGTATGCATGTGTCTCTGTGTTGTGTATATGTATGGTGTGGGTGCAGTTCCTAAGGAGGCCAGAAGAGGGCATTGGATCCCTTGGCGCTGAGGTTGTTGTGAGCCTTCCAAGATGGGTACTGGGAATTGAACCCAGGTCCTCTGTAAAAACAGCTCTTTAACCTCTGAGCTGTTCCTGTACCCCCTGTGTATGACTCATGGACATCATTGGTGCTGCTATATTGCTATAGTGTTGTATTTTTACACTTTATTGTTTACTAAAATGAAGAGGGGCATAGAGTGAGACATAAAAGTCCCCCCAACCTTCACACCAAGGGGTTGAAGACACCACCCTCACCAGATGAGCTCAAACCATTGGCTTTTTTACTTGCATGCAACAGTCTTTGCAAGAGAGCCAGGTAAATCCTGGTTTGACTGAGAAGAAAATAAACAGATCTCCAAAGTTTAATGTGCTCTCATTAAAAGAGTGCATCTGAAAAGTGGGGACATACTCAGGAGACTGAAAATATCCCTCTTACTGAGGGTATCTTTTTCTTGCAGCAGGAGTACTTATTTATTTATTTATTTATTTATTTATTTATTTATTTATTTATGCATATTTTTACATAACCTCTAGAATGTTCAGTTTCTGAGTGCATTTCAGAGGCATGTGTAAAAAAAAAAAAAATATCCAGGAAGTTTCCCATAATAGAAAGCCAGTAAGAAACCTTCTGCACACACTTGATTTGAACGAGCCAAGCAAGTGACAGCGGCTGCTGCCTCTGTAATTACAGTCCTTGGTGGCTGTACAGTTTTAGGGAGCCAGTGGACTCATCTGCTCTTCAGACAGAAGTGGATGCTGGTAGGACTTCCGTGTACCAGTTCAGAATGCTAATTTGCATGTGTGGCTCTCCACCCTGAAGAGGACTTTTGTGCACAAATCTTACCTGTCGCTTTACCTTGTCTTCTCATGGTTATTTAGTATTTTATTAGACTGTGATTTAATGACCAGAAATAGAGGGTGAAGGGATGGGATTAGAAGGCTGGAGAAGAATATAAACAACATATAAACAACAGCCGATATATTTAGACCAGGCTATAAACATTCTTACATTGTCCATTTAACAACCGAGCATTTTGTTTCCATCCAGGGTCTCACTCTGTAACCCTGTTGGGCCAGAACTCCCTTTATAGAGCACTTTGGCTCGGATCTCACAGAGATCGGCCAGCCTCTGCCTCCCGAGTGCTGGGATCACAGGTGTTGTTTAGCATTCCTGGCAGATCTTGACATAATCGTAGATGTGCATTTAGCTGTAGATTTATACTATACAAAGATTCTTTGCCCTTTCCCTAGTTTCCCTGGAAATAAACTCCTCCCAAAATTCAGAGAAATACAAACAAGGCACGGACATTGATACCTCTTGTGTATCAACCACCATTGACGCTGCTCCCTAACTCTGTCTTTTGGCCATTCAAGAGTATGACTAGAGATACAGTAGTGGTCAGCTGGCAGGATGTTCACTTAGACACGGGGTTTGGAGTTGCAGCTGAGTGTAAAGTGTCAGCATTGTTGGTATCAGGAACCAGCTTTAGGGTTGGTTATGGGTCACCTCGGAACCCATCGATGATATCACCCATAGGCAGCAGGGACTCACACATCTGTTGCCATGGCAACAGCCATACATTCCCAACATCCATTTGGTTTACTTTTCACCTTTACCTGTGAGTGGTCATGTCACAGCCTAAATAAGAGGCAGACCCTTCCTGACCTCCGCCCCTTCTTCTCTCTGTCCCCCTCCCCCATTGTCTCTGTCGTCCCCTTTTGCCCCTTCCTCTCTCACATAGAACTACATTGGCCCGGTGTGGTCTGTCCAGAAGAGAGCTGTGATTCAAACACAACAAGTATGACTTGTGTTTTCTCTTTCTGTGTGTGGGTGTGTACTGTGTGTGTGCATATATATGTATCCTGGCATATATGTCTGAAGCCGGATGATGGAGTTGGCTACCCTAATCTGTTTCTGCCTTATGCCCTTAAGGGAGAGTCTTTGACTCAACTTGGAGTGAGGAAAGAGGCAGAAAGTTCCAGCAATCCTCCTGTCTTCACCCCCAATAGCACTGGGATTAAAGTCACCCCTGATGGCATACCCAAAATTTTACATGGATGCTGAGGATTTGAACTCAGGCCCTCATCTTTGCATTGAAAGTGTGAAAGCATTCTTGCCCACTGAGCCACCTTCCCAGCCTACTTTGCTTTGTGTATTCAGTCTCATTCTCTGGAGATAATACCCAAGTTGTTACCCATAGCAATAAGTTGTTCTTTGTATTGCTAAGTAGTATTCCAGATGTAGTGTTGCCCACTGAAGTCCATGGGGTTCTTCCTAGATTTCAGGTGTTCCAAACAAAGCTGCTGTGGATGTACAATAGAGCTTATTTTATGAATATATATGTGTAATTCTGTATAATATATTTCTAAGAGTCCAAAATAAGTAAGTAATGTACTTGCCTTGGCTAGGGTTTTATTGCTGTGAAGAAACACCATGACCTAGGCAACTCTTATAAAGGCAAACATTTAATTGAGGCTGGCTTACAGTTTCAGAGGTTTACTCAGTCGTCATTATGGTGGGAAACATAGCATTTTGCAGGCAGACTTGGTGCTGGAGGAGCCTAGGGCTGTACATCTTGATCAGCAGGTAGGCAGGAGGAAACTGTCATCTGCACTGGGAGGAGCCTAAGCATAGGAGTCCTCAAAGCCTGTGACACATTTCCTCCAACAAGGCCACACCCACTCACTCAAACAAGCCCACACCCACTTCAGCAAGGCCACATCTATTCCAAGAAGCCCAACAGTACCACTCTCTGTGGACCAAGCATTCAAACACATGAGTCAATGGGGACAAACCTATTTAAACCACCACGGTAATATTTTATTTATTTTAATTTTTCTTTTCTTCTTTTTGTTTTTGTTTTTAAGAGCTGGCGATGTGTCTCAGTGGTAAAGGCACTTGTTGCCTTGCTTAATGACCTGAGTTCAATTTCTGGAGCCTACACAGTGGAGGAGAGAACCAATTCTCACAAGTTGTCCCTTGACTTCCACATGTGTACCCTGACACATAGGTGCATGTGTGTCTGCTTGTGCAAGCGTGTGTGTGTGTGTGTGTGTGTGTGTGTGTGTCACAGAGAGAGAGAAAGAGAGAGAGAGAGAGAGAACAAGTGTTGGCCATACATTTGTAGATTTTAAAGACACCACCACCTTCTTTTACAGAGTGGACGGACATTTTTATATCGTTTTAAACGTCAGTGGTGTGTTGCTGAAGTAAAGTCTTTGCGTTGTGCTGTGGATTTGATGGTGATATCTTCACTGTCTGTCGTCATCGTCACCACTATCATCACCACCATCTTATTTCAGTCCAGTGGGTGTGCAGTGGCAGCCAGTTGCGCTTGCAGCTCACAACTTCTATTCATGAAAACGAGAATAGCATCTGATGTGCTTCTAAGCTGCCTGAATATCTGCTCTGATGACATCTTTATATGTCTCCTGATCAATTTGGCTTTGGCCTTTGTGTCACTAAATCACAGATCACTCTCTGGTTGATCTTTTCCAGACATGGTTCGTGGCTAGTGTCACGGCACTCACATGTTTTCTCTTCACTCTAGGCTGTGTTTTTGTCCGTTAAACAGGCCTTTCCACAGAGCAAACAGTTTTCAATTTGACAAAGTTCAGTCTTCCATCTTGGTGTGTTCCTGGGCTTCTGACATCGGGCCCTGGTCTCCCAGAACTGGAGTTTTGTAAAAGTTTTGAGCTAGAAATATGGCTTACAGCTGCCTGTAACTCCAGCTCCAGGGGGTTCAAGGCCCCCCCCTCTATCCTCTGACCCTTTTCTCTTAAATATAATAGAGATCCCATATCAAAACATGGAGAAATTGGCCCTCACATACTGACTTATTTTGATTACAATAATTTCCTGAAACATACAGTTTGCCCACAGCCCACGCACCCCGTACTCTTCTTACTCTCTCAAACCAACATGCATTTCCAGCGTGTGAATATTTCACAGGCAAAAACACCAAAAAGAAAATGTTTCAATGCAAATGTCAGGAGAAGTTGAGTCTGGGGATGTTGAAACAATGTTGCATTTCCTTTTAGATTTATCAGCGATGCTGGCTAGTGTTCAAGAAAGCTTCGAGCAAGGGTCCAAAGAGACTGGAGAAGTTCTCGGATGAGCGGGCTGCTTACTTCAGGTGTTACCACAAGGTAAGAGCCGGAGCTGTGCCTCTTTAGACATTGGCTTGGAAAGTGGTAGCTTGTATTCACTGGGAAAGCATACCCAATTTCCTGACGAAGATTGGTACCATATTTGTTATGTGAGCAAGATAGCTTTTTGTTTTTGTTTTTGTTTTGTTTTTTAAAGTCCTGTGGTTTTTCTGTTTTTTTTAAACTTTATTTTAAAAAACAAAGATGAATGTACAAATTTTCACCATTTTTGCATAAAAGTATACAAATATATTTTTAAGGTTGTAATTAAGTATTTGTGGGTATATATACATACACATATGTATATATGTAACAACAATATAGGAAAAGAGGCTATTAATTTGAGAGGACAGGAGAGAGACTAGGAGGGGCTGTAGGGAGGAAAGGGGGATGTGATACAGTTCTATTTTAATTAAAATATATTCTTTTTTTTTTGTTGTTGTTGAACTTCACACAGTCCGTGAGTTGTTTCTGGGGTGTTCAGAGCTTTCTGGGGTTAGTATCCCATTATCAGTGACTGCATATTATGTCTGTTCTTTTGTGACTGGGTTATCTCACTCAGAATGATATTCTCTAGATTCATCCATTTTCTTAAGAATTTTGTTAAGTCATTGTTTCTGATAGCTGAGTAGTACTCCATTGTGTAAATGTACCACAATTTTTGTATCCATTCGTCTAATGAAGAACATCTGGGTTCTTTCCAGCTTCTGGCTGTTATTTTTCTGGTTTTTTAAAATGATTTTTTTCTTTGTTCTTGAGAATTTTGTGCAAGCATTCAATGAAACAAAGTCATTATCTTGTTTAGTGTTTAGTTGAACCTAGGACAGAGGGGCCTAAAAATGAGGCCGACTGAGGTCTCATGTAAGAGCCAGCTTTATTCAGAGCATCAAACAATTTATGCTCTGAGAGTTAAGGATTGTCACATGGGTAAAGGTATTCAGTCACAAGGGCAATCCATGTGTAGGAAAGCATGGTTTCCCATAGAAGCATATGAATCACAACAGCTAAAGTAAAACCCCCTCCTTCCCACTACACCTAGGAAGGGCACAGAAACACATCCCAAGAACATTTCTGTGCTTTGAAGAAACCAAGGTCACAACACTCTTGGCTTGCTCTCTTGGAGGTTTTTCAGGAGCCTCAGGATTCTCACATTATTGCTCTTTTGGACTGTTCTGACAATACCCACCCCACTATTTCCCTCTCCAACTCCCCTATGCCACCCAGAATGCACCACCCCCATTTACATCTTACTTTTTTAAAGCTATCCTCTAAATCCATTGAATGCTACCCCATGTGTTCATGGTGTGGAACCACCCACGGGAACTTAGAAAACGGGGTCTGGGCCTCTTTGCCCTTTAGAATTTTTGGGAAAACCAGTGGAGACCTGTCAGGACAGAAACCTGGCTCTCTTTTCTGTGCAATTCTTACACAGGCTCTGTATTAGTCTGGTTTCTATTCCTGCACAAATATCTTGACCAAGAAGCAAGTTGGGGAGGAAAGGGTTTATTCAGCTTACACTTCCATATCGCTGTTCATCACTAAAGGAAGTCAGGACTGGAACTCAAACAGGTCATGGAGCAGGAGCTGATGCAGAGGCCATGGAGGGATGTTACTTACTGGCTTGCTTCCCCTGGCTTGCTCAGCCTGCTTTCTTATAGAACCCAGGTCTACCAGCCCAGGGATGGCACCACCCACAATGGGCTGGCCCCTCCCCCCTTGATCACTAGTTGAGAAAATGCCTTACAGCTGGATCTCATGGGGACATTTCCTCAACTGAGACTCCTTTCTCTGTGATAACTGCAGTTTGTGTCAGGTTGACACAAAACCAGCCAGTACAGGCCTTGTGGTGTCTTCCTTGTGAATGATGGAGAACGGTGGTGTGCCACCAAACCCTGTACAAGCTCTAAAGCCACGCCCCCTGACTCTGTTCTATAGGTACCCAGGCAAGTGCATGCATTGGTTGCATACTGGTGTCACCAGAAAACAATGCTAAAGGCATGACTTGATTTGCTTGCTTGGGAGGCCTTACCTTCCAAGGCAGCTTCAAAGACCCGAAGCGAAGTGGCATTTGGTTCATAAGTTGTACAACTAATGTAGAGTTGAGATCTCTATTAAAAGTGTGGTCATCTTCAGCTTGTCATGGGCATCTCTCTGCAGCCCTCTAGTTTCCCATGTCCTTGTGACCTTTGTGGAAAGAATTCAGTGACTCAATGGATATTGCAGAAGACAGACACGGTTTATTACAGAGTAAAGTGAGATACTCTCAAGGAATAATAGTAGACCATGGCCAGAGGGTCGTGATGTATGTTGGACGCAGGGTTTGTGCTATTCCAGAAGCATCCAGGACAGTCAGAGTCACCCTATGGATGCTTCCTTTCACAGGGGATTAGATTAGTAGCTCATATGGACTAACTCTTAAGGGAGACACAACGGTGTGCTTTTGCCTTTTAAGGTAAGGCCTTCACTAGACAGTCCTGCTGTGACATTTCCCTTCAATCTGAAGTCATGGCTCTGCCCAGGGCCAGAGATAAGGCAAGCTCCCCCTCTGTTGACCATGATGAGAGGTCTGCAACTTCAAGTCCTGGTTTTATAAGATTTTGATTAAGAGGGGTGGGATGTGTACCCCCCCACACACCTTCAAATCATTGCCTTTTACTTAGTGACCTCGTCTCTTCAGAACCTCACCCAGCCTCCTGCTTTACAAGTCTTTACGGTATGTTCATTGTGTGTGGTCACCAGCGTGCCTCTGTAGATAGCTCAAAGTATTTCCAGAAATAATTCATTCTCCACGAGCCCCTCTACTTCCTTCCTGGGTACAGGAACACAAAAGGGAACGTGAGAATGAGAATTTATAACTGCTGGAAGGTATGAATGCATCCAACAGAGGGAAGAGAAGTGAAGACTGCCTCGTAGGTCTTCCCCATCCTATCCAGCAGCTTGTGGAGAAGACTGTGTTTGAAGTGTGTGGAGACTCCAGATACTTCCCACAGACCCTCCTGACACTTCTGGGAAGCAAGCAGGTGGACTGCCTCTTGCTGACCCACTGGAATTGGTATGACCTCTCTCCCCTCAGGCAAATCTTCACAGTGTCTCATGGGACCTCGGCATCCGAGTTCCCATGTCCTGTGCAACCTCCCAGCTCAGTGTTCACAGTCTTGTCTTACCCTGCTCTGGGGCTTTTGGTACCCTGGTGTCGTTCCACACTGCCACCCTTGTATTTTCCATTTTCTGGGAGTCTGCTACTCCTGGGCAGGCACCCACACAGCTCACTTCTTTACTTAGTTCAGTGACTCTTCAAATTCTGTAGGTAATACTTTTCCTTAGCCATTTTATTTAGAGTGGAGCCCACTAATTAGGCAGCTCCCGTCTGGTCTCTTGATTTCCTTAGCACATACTACTGTGGCTGCTCTTGCCTGGTCTCACCAGTGTCTCCTTCCACATAAAAAGAAACCTCCACAATCTCACAGGCTTCGTGTGAACGAATGTGACAGTCTCCATTAATTAAACAGACGACTTAGCACTTCCCAAGGCTTAAGAATAAACATTTTCCCAAGGAGCCATCTGAAACCAGGACAAGGAATTTTTGATTTGGAAGACATTGGTTATGGTGGTGGGACCTGAATGTGCCAGGACTCGGAAATTTTAGAGAAAGTTTAGGACAGATTCAAACTCTACACCTGCAGGGGCTGAAAAGGGCTCTTTGACAGGAAGAGGAAGCTGAGGACATACTCGCTTGCCCTACTTTGGATTTTCTACCTGCTGGCTTGCGATTTAATATGCAGATCTTTGGGGAACTTGGTACACTGGGTTCTCTTTCATCTGTAATCATCATTAGCCAAAGTTCAAAGCCCCAGCACCAAGGAGGACTTATCTCCATAAGCCCCCAAGCCATTGATGAGTTACAGGCTTCTATTCTTTCTCTGCACTCTCTCAAATCTGATGTGTTTAATTTTAATCTCTTGGGGGCACAGACATAATTCTGAGATGTGCATCCTTTAAAAAAAACCTAAATACTGTGTAATTTATGAATCTTGATAAGAAAATACGAAGATTATAAGTAGCACGCTGTGACCAGATTTCAGAATTTATTCCAATATAAAGAGATTTTTTAAAGACACTGGGAAACGGGTATTCTGCTCTTTCATCTGCAGGGCGTGGAGTCTGAGGGCACACCCTTCTGGTAGGAATGCCTGCTTTGTGTATCTGAATCCTTTCTGAAGTTTTATCATGAATGTTGAATGTAGAATTTTAAAGCTGCATGCATGCTTCACTGAGTGCGCAGTTAAAGGTGTTATCTCTCCTGGGGCGGGGGAATAAGTATATAAATGCAAGATGCAAAAAGAAAAGCTTTTAAAAAAATTTAAATATTTTTACTTCTTAGCCTCCTTCCTGAAGTTCCTCCCCTCTATCACCCTGAGCTGTCAGAGACACCCTGAAACTGATTAACCTCGGTTTTGGCAGCCTGAGAACTCTAGTGGCTTTAGTCGTCCCTGTCCTTCTGAAATGCAGGTTTACTGTGTTCATTCAGAAAGGCAAGAGGCTGGTATTGACCAGAGGGTTCCGGGTTTACTCTCTTTGCTTTGTGGGGCATAGGTGAGAATCAGGGCACAGGCCAGGGAGCTCAGCTGCTTGACTGGGAGGCCTGGGCTCTGCCCTGGCTTTGCCTGTGTCTATGATCCTGTGCATCCCATCTGTACCGGTTAACTGCTCTCCTTCCTCCTTCCTTCTCCCACCCACTCTCTCCCCTCCCCTCCCCTCCCCTCCCTTTTTTCCCCTCCTTTCTTTCTCCCCTTTCTTCTTTCCCTCTCTCCTCCCACCTCTCTCTCTTTCCTTCCTTCCTTCCTTCCCCTCTCCCTCCCTTTTCCACCCCCTCCTATGCTCTTACTCTAGCTTCTCCTTCTCTCCTTTTATTCTGAGCATTTCAGAGACTAAATTCCATTCTGACAAAACCCACCAGGAACACGATGCTTGCATACATGCGCTCATTTTTCAGTGTCCACTGAGCCCACTAATGTGGCAGCAGTGAACAGCAAGGGATCATTGTCCCACTGCAACACACACACACACACACACACACACACACACACACACACACACTACTCACACACACCACACACACCACACACACATATTATACACATCACACACACACACCACCCACACACACTATACACACACCACCCACACACACATACATACACACATACATACTACACACACTACAAACACATGCACACACACACACACACACACACACACACACTACTGTGTTTGAAAACCTCAACCTCCTAATCCTGCTGTGACTTCTGCCATTTCACCAGGCCTCCATCCTTCCTTAATGACTAGTGTTTACCGGAAACTGCTCTTGGGTTTCCCAAGATCCATGTCAAACTGTGCTTAGTTTTTGAGGAAATGGGACTCTAGGTTCTTCACAGTGAGCTAATGGCCAGTGTCCTTAAAGCAATTTCTTCTCTACAGTCAATCTAATATTACTTTCTCTATCTTTCCCTCTCCTTCTTGTCTTTGTCCCTCCCTCCTTCTCTCTCTCTCCTCTCCTCTTTCTTCTCTCTTTCTCTTTCTCCCTCTCTTGTGCTCTGTTTCTTTGCCCTCTCATCTACATGTATATATTTGGATTAGAATTCATTCTACGGTATTTATTTATTTGTTCATTCATTCATTCATTTTTATTTAGTTTTCCTTTCTCTAAACACTTCCTCTTTTGATGTAGCTGACTGCAATATGTCCTTTTGAAATCTGAGAATATATCCCAGCTCTTCTTTTCAAAGCTTAGATATACCCACTGTATTTGTCCTCTGTTCACCAGATTACCCACCAGGTCATATTCTGGAAGATTCTTCTCATTCAGAGAGCATGACTTCACAGCACCATAAATTGAATTGTCCTTATGTGTAGATATTCTCTCAAGCTGCAAGCCCCACTAGACCTACAGCTCCAATCATAGGGAAAGTAGGGAGAGGGTGTTATCTGGGATACCACCCCCTATTTTACTTACTTATGTCCTTTTGCAAGGCAAAGGGGAACACATGGAGAAGCTCCCTGATGCATGCCCCAAACAGAGTTAACTCTCCTTCCACTTAAGCTTGATTCTGTCCTGTGGTTTCCTGGCTTGTGGTTTGGCATTTAGATCCGTGCAGCTAGCCACAGCAGAGGCCAGCAAAGCATCCTGGATTCTCCCCTTTTCTTTCTCCCTTGTTTTAGTTAGGGTTTTATTGCTGTGAAGAGACACCATGACCAAGGCAATTCTTATAAGGACATTTAATTGAGGCTGGCTTACAGGTTCAGAATTCCATTATGATCAGGGTGGGAACATGGCAACAGCCAAGAAGACATAGGGCTGGAGGAGTTGAGAGTTCTACCTCTTGTTCTGAAGGCAGCTAGGAAAAGACTGACTTCAAGGCAGCTAGGATAAGGGTCTTAAAGCCCACACCTACTGTGATTTGGCTACTCCAACAAGGCCACACCTACTCCAACAAGGCCACACCCACTCTCATAGGACCACACCTCCTAATAGTGCCACTCCCTAGGCCAAGCATATACAAACCATCCCATCCTTCCATGTCCAGCCTGTGGCCAAGTTTGCAGTCTTCCTTCTGCCTAGACCCCCACCTCGTCCCACATGATCCCCCACCTTTCCTGGTCCACATGGCAAAAAGTGGTCATCTCTCCCAATCTCTGCCGTGTCTGATCCTCCCCTGTGACTCTCTGGGGTCCATGCCGAGTTAGTCTGCTGGAACCACTCGTCATGGGGACCCCACACATTGACCACCCTGGCTTAGCTCATGACAGTGTGTTGGGAGAGGCTGCTTCCCCTCCTCCGTCCCTATAGTTCCCAAGGCTAGACTTTGTGATGTTTATAAAAATCTCACATCTTCCTTGAAATACGTTTCAACAATTCTGAAAAGTCTGAATACTAAGATAGGAAACAAAGTCTGACGTCAGGCCTTAGTCTCTATCTGTGTAAAAATGACTAGTAGGTTAACAAATCCATTTCAGACCTTTTGCTCTATGAAGCATTCAGAAACACGTTCTCACATACATAGAGACTGTATATTCACAGGGAATAGAGCCATTCACTGCACATGCGTGTAAGGAGATCTCTGACCCCAGGTTTCCTCATGCCCTTGGTTGGGCTGCGCATAAGTTGTAGTGACAATTTCTGTGATAGAATATTTTGGCTTCTGACATAAGTGATTTGGTAGCAGCAGCTATGAGCCCCTCCCCCTTTCCCTGCTGGTAACTAAAGAGTATTCTTTATGAATAAAACCGCTCCAGAGTACAAATTACTTACCCCACAACAACTCCTTCAACAATTTATGCACAGGAATGTTTCTGACATTTCATTGATAAGAATTCAATCCTCATTTTACAAAAACCAAAAAAGAAAACAAAACAAAACAAAGCAACAACAACAACAAAAAACAAAACAAAAAAACAAAAAAACTGTAGCTCCCTTGGTTTGAAAACTGCCCTACATTCATCACTGGAAAGGTCACCTGGGATTGTACAACCACAGCTGGCTGACACGGGTTTCCTACATCCCAGAGTCTCCCCTACCAGCCTCAGATGCCACGCTTAGCGGTTCAGATACCTCTGTCAAAAGAAAGACACAGAACAGATGGAGCCATTCCTCTTATTCCACTTGTACAAATAAAGACCACTCTTGGGGAGACAGTTCAAAATTCAGGCAGGAATTCAGCTTATTTTAAATGACCAAGGGTGCAGGGATATTTTTAGAGAGACAGAAACCCACTAATACAGGGGTTGGGCTGCAACTGTCTAGACTTGCTCTTTCTTCAGACGTGTTGTAGAAAACGTTTGCCCGAAACCGCTGCGTTTGGAGGCTCTGAGCACAGACTCTCAGGTGGAGACAAGGCTCTCCTCTCGGGCCTTTGCATTCAGCTTGAGCATGCCTCCATGTGTTGGCTTCCCTCTAACCACCATCTCTGTCTTTCAACCACTCTTATTTTTGCAGAAAAGGCCTCGCAGACAAGTTAGAAGTTTCAGAATGCATTATGTAAAAATCTATTATTGAACTTTCTAAAATGGAAATGTTTGTAAGAGTACCCTCAAATTCAAAGCACTGTAATTATGTGATAATAATAACTATAATTTAATTTAGTGGGTTACTTAGTAATACTTCAGGGCATGCGGTGGGCTCAGAAAGGGATGGTTTTCATACTGTGTTCATTTTGAAGATGACCTACAAAAGGAAAAGGGTTTAAGCCTCTTCGTTTTCAGCTCAATAATGGCCTCCATTTTTTCTTCTTCTAAGAATGAAGTAATTTGAGGCTTCTGCAGAGATTTGCAATTTGCATACACAAAGTGAATCGCTCACTTAATTCATTCGGTCCCACAAGGGAAAAAATAATTAGGATTCAGCCAACAAAGGCAAAGCAGAAAAGCGCCGTTCAGGCGGTGGTCTCATTTTCTCTTGGTAAACATAAATAAATCATCATCTATAAATTACCATGAGCAGAAAACAGGCAGAATTGGAAGTCAGGTCCTTTTTTGCCTAAATGGCTTCAGACTTCAGCTCACCGGAGCAGGGTTGAATATTCCCAGGCAGTGCCCACTAATCGGGTAATTCTACCACGTGCTTTTGTGTTTCTCAAGGGAGTATGCCTTTAAGTATCCAATTGAGTGAATCTCCCCTTGAAACTCTAGATGGAATTTCAACCGTTTCTTCATCTAGTTGCAAAATAATCCATTTGGAAAATTGAATTGTGTAATTCGCAATTGTTTTCTAAGTTGTTATTGCAAAACCCTCTTAACAGCAAATTAAACTTTTAAAGTATGGCCACTTTGCTAATTGCTGCCTGTTAAACATTTATTTCAGCAAACACTATCATTTATGACGAATAAGACATCTGGCATGTAACTTTGAAACAGACAAATTAATTTGTAGCCTATTTTTAGTAGTTTTAAATTGGGTGGCATATTTACAGACTTACCCAAAATTTTGTATTTATTTCTTTTCACTGGCCCATGGTAATGTGTACAGTGGTCAGTTAGCTCGTAAGACTTCCCTGCCTTGTCCTTAGACTCGCTCTAATCCCAGGGGAGATCTTAATCACTCATTGGCTAGCTGACTGCTGGGCTCTCCTGACCCCATTTCTTGTCCTCTGCTCTAATTCTTGCCCTCCCTAAGGTCAAAGCCACAATAAATGATCTTGTCAGATACACACAACTCTTACTTGGTGCCATTTATCTCAAGATTTCAATGTCCCTGAAGACCCAGTGAAATGGGATCACCTGGGCCACATAGTAACCATTGCAACACATATACACACATACACATACACAGATACATACATACATACATACATACACACATATACACCATACACACATGCACATACATGCACACAAACATACATACACAAATGCATACATACATATACATTCACACACATACACACACATAATCCACACATGCATCACACACACAGACACATAAACAGACACACATACCTCACCCATATACCACACACACAGACACACATAAACATACACAGGCACACCACCATCACCCATACACACACACACATGCACACTGCTTTTCCAATGATGTGGTAAAATACTGTCCAAATGCAACTTGTGGGAAGAAGAGCTTTAATTCAGCTTACAGGTTACATACAGTCCATGACTGAGTCATTTATTTTGCTTGGAAATTTATCTCTGTTTCCTTTGCCTTGTAAACCCCTACCCATCCTTGAAACCCACCCTGGGGAGGCCCAGTCCTATCTGAAGAGTGGAGGACTCCTCACTCCTTTTCTTTTTTTAAAATTAAGGTTTATTTATTTATTTCTGTGAGTACATCACTGTCTTCAGACACACCAGAAGAGGGCATCAGATCTCATTACAAATGGTTGTGAGCCACCATGGGGTTGCTGGGAATTGAACTCAGGACCTCTGGAAGAACAGTCAGTGTTCTCAACCGCTGAGCCATCTTGCCAGCCCTGACTCCTCGCTCCTTTACTCGCATTGATTCATTGCTGCTGGGGGCCTTAGTAGAGTACCCTCCATGTCTGCATTTGTATTTCTGTCTCTGTTCTTTACCAGTGTGGGAACAACTTAAAACCCTCAGGGCTCAACTGTCTCATATAGTCAATATAAAAATTATGAGAAAAAAGACTATAATTGATAAGATTGAACTTGATACTTCACGTGTGAATTGGGAACTAGATAAATGTTGGTCACAAACATTGTTATTATGAGTTCATTATGTTGTCTGTTACACAGAGCTCTGTAGATGGCCCCAGACAAGCCTGAGAGTCCCTTTCTTACTCTGGGAATTTTGGATCTTTGTGGATTAGATTCCTGGACCGTTCCCTTTCATTCATGTAGACTTGATCTACATAATTCTTGGGAATCTGCCTGGCTAGATTCCAGTCAGCATCCCCGCCACCACTTAGGAATAGTCCAGCCCTTAGCATGCCGTTCAGATGTCCATCACTCTGCTTGGGTCCCTGGATCTGATGACAGTGTCCACCCCAGGAGTCCGAGCTTTTGTTTAACAAGTCTTTAAGAATGTCCCCCTTCTTGTAGGTCACAGTTCTCAGCACTGCTGATACAGTGGAGAACCAAATCCATGATTCCCTGCCTCTCTATTCTAGTGAGGAAGACAAAGGAATACATAATGAAACTACTTCCGGTCTTGGTGTACATGGTTGACGCCAGAGAGAAAGCAAAGTCAGGGGAGAAAATGTAAGGGTGTGAGAAGAGGACCTCGGTTTGAAATGGAACAATCAGTAGTGGTGCCATTGGACAGACACTGCATGCACTCGGAGGGGACATAAGAGATTGTTGGGGCCTGTGGCTGGTGTGGCTTCCAAGCGAACGGTGAACAAAAGCAAAGGGTATATCTGCTTCCATGTGTCATTAAAGGTCCCGTGAGTGAGACCAGTTCCAGAGGGCCTCCAAGTCAAGGCTATATTTTTCAAGTGATGAAATCCATTATGGTTGACTTAGCACAGCTAGACCTAGGTCTCTCCTATACACAATGACCTCTGTGAAGGTCATAAAGGCAATGTGGCTGGGTTGTAGAGGTGTCTAAGAGCGTTCTGGAACTCCCAGGGACTGTCCACTGACATTCTTCAAAAACAGCTTTGTCACATCCAGCAGTGGAAAGTGGGCTATTTCTCTGAGAGGAATCCAGGGAGCATGGGAGGAAAATCTGCTGTTGGGATCTATCTTGATTTTTTGAGAGAATCAGATTTTTTTTTTTCTCAGACTGACTTCCAGGCAGTACCTTCCAACACGATCAGACACTGGAGCCAGCCGGAAAGCATGCCGCTGACGAGGCTGCCTTCTGTTATTTCTCACATTGCTTCAGAAAAGGCGAGCTGGCCCGCCCACGCCATCTGCCCAGAGTCTGTTGAAGGGAAGATGCTGTGATGTAGGCGTGAACTTCAGAGCCCAGTCATGATGGAAGACAGGAATTATCAAATGGTTTGAGAAGCACAGCACTGTCCGATTCCATCTTGTCAGAAGTGTAAGCCAAAGGGACGCTCCTGTCCTCCTGTGCCCACATCTCATCCTGTCCTAAGCAGAAGAATGTGTGCTTGGGCTGTGCTTGCTGGGATGACCCAAAGAGGAATATGGTGACTTGGTGTCCATACACATGCACCTCCATCAACAGCAGGCTACCTGTATACACACACACACACACACACACACACACACACACACACACAAACACACACACGTATACATATACACAAACACATACACATATTCATAGACATATATCACCTGAAAACATGCCAGCAAAAGTCTAAGGAGGATGCCCATGTGTAAGACTGTGTGATGAACGTTCATGCCAGTGTATACACAGACAGTGGGACTTGCTCATTGAACAAATTTATTAACTATGTATGTTTTGAAATTAAAAAAATAAACTTACCTAGCAATAATTGGGGTCTATGTTTCCACACTGACTTAACCAAAAGCAGTGTGGGGTGGAACAGAAAAAGTACATTGGTTTAGTATTTGTCTAGAATGAGGCCGTCACTGACACAGGATTTAACCTAATGTGCTATGGTGTGAGCATAAAAGAGCAGAGCTTGGGTGCAGAAGACCTCCTGTAGATCCTGAGGGTACATGCTTCAGTGTGCTGGGAGCACGTAATCAAGTGACAGGGGACATTTTCAGATACAATTCAAAAGGTGTTTGGTGTGGAGAGGAATGGTAGCTTCTTCACGTGACTAACATGTGGGAGTATTATGATATCCTTCCACATTCATATTTTCTGAGCCTGTGGATTTACCTGGCCCACATGAGAAAGCATTCTGTTGTCTCTTGCCTGTGTTATAGGCCCATGATTGTTATGTTTATCTCAAACATATACAGACCAAATTTCCTTCTCATGGTTCCCTAAATAATACAGAGCAACTGCTAATTACATGGCAGTGAATTGTATTATAAATTATAAGTAGCCTAGAGATAATTTAAAGTATACACAGAATTTGTGTAGATTGTGCATTGGTACTGTACTATCTCATGATACTTGAACTTCTTAAGGATTTTGGTATTGGTCCTTCGGTAGAATCTTTGAAGAATTTAAGAATGACAGTTTTTGCTTTCTGTGGGCATGCAACACTGCTTATAAGGTGTGCTCAGCATAGAAGTTTATGTAACAGCTAGTATCTCTATTTCTATCATCTATCTGACTACCTAGTATCTGTCTGTCTGTCTATCTATCTACCTACCTACATACTAATATCTATCTGTCTATCATCTATCTATCTATCTATCTATCTATCTATCTATCTATCTATCTATCTAATCTATCTTCTGTCTACTTCCCTACCAAGTGACTGGCCTATGTGCTGGAAACATTGTAAGAATTTGTATACATTAAGCAAGTGCGCATCCACTGAGCTGCATCTCTAATACCTGTCCTAAACTATGAGATGGAGCATCCATTACAGGAGTAGAGAGACATCATAGGAAAACCGAAGAAGTCTAGCACATGGAACATTCCATCAGAAGTAGCACACGATCCTTTCTGAAGGCAGACGTCATTTACTAAATGTGGGGACTCTGAAACTGAGAGGCTCAGAGATGGAAGAACAAATGCCCCTTTCAAGTCATTACTGGGTCCCACACCTGGGTGATGAGTGTAGATGCAGATACAGCTCAGAGACGTAGTGGAGGGACTTGATACATGAGATATAAATTAAATGACAAGGAATCCGTCCCTGCTTTCTTAACTGTGAGGATGGCGCTTCAGTGATGCGAACCTTGTTATTTGTAAGGAATTCTTACTGGAGTTGTGGAGATGATATGTGTGATAACTATAATTTACTTTCAGAAATGTCAACCACAAATGAATGTTTATGGGAGCATGCATTCACAGACTCCCATTACATCTGCATGTGAAGAAAGAGAGGAAGCAAATAGAACCTAGGAAAAGGTTCTTAATGTGGACTTGACACATCGCTGTGTTTGTCTTTGGGCACGTTTTTGTTGAAAGCATTCTAAATAAACCTCTGTAAAAGGAAACCATAAATGCAAAACACTCTCAGAAAGAGACCAAAAGGCAGAAAACAGAGAAGATATTCATTCATTCATTTGTCCTCCCTTCCTTTCTTCTTTCTTTCTTTCTTTCTTTCTTTCTTTCTTTCTTTCTTTCTTTCTTTCTTTCTTTCCTTCCTTCCTTCCTTCCTTCCTTCCTTCCTTCCTTTCCTTCCTTCTTTCCTTCCTTTTTTTCCCCTCTTTTTCTTTCTCTGCGTAGTCCTGGCTACCTGTCTGTCCTAAAGCTCATTTTGTAGATCGGGCTGACCTAGAACTCAGGAGAGAGCCACGATATGCCTCCGCTCCCAAGGGCTGGGATTAAAGGTGTGAACCACCATCTCTTGGCCTACATTTCTTTTTAAATAAAGGATTTAAAAGAGATAAAAAAGACTAACAGAGGGTGGAAGTCGTCCTTCAAAAAGCTGTCATAAGCACCAATTTAAATACATTTAGCATGTATAGTAAAATGAATTTATTGGGTATGGTGTAATTATGATAATCCAACTGTGTGTTCCTTAGTAATCAGCACCAGGAGATTCACAACAGGTCCAAAACACTGAGAACAAATGGTGGCGTGTTCATCCACAAATAGGATATCTACATCATGCCCCACACCTACAAGAAGGGGCTGAGAGGCTGTAAGAGCCAGAGGTTGGAGAGGACGGGGCAAAGCCGTGTTTTCTAGACATGATTGGAACACTGTGGTCCTATCGGAGCAGCCATATAAGACCTGCACAGGATCAGGCCAATGAACCTTTAGCAGTGGTGGGGCTGAGGTTCTACTTGTAGCTGAGGAATTAATTATTGGCTGTCGATGCTGCTGAGGGTGGGGAATAAGGTTTCTTTAAGGGTATAGTCTGGTGGATTGACCCGTTCTTCAGTCGATGGCCTCAGTCCTGGGGACATCACTAATAGGACTTGGTGGATTATAGTTAACATTTTTATAAAGGGCATTAAACTAGGAGGAGTTATGAGTAAAGACTTAAGGTAGACCAGAGCAGGGAAAATGAAGGGTGAACATGAGAAAAATATATTGTATATATGCGTAAGATCCTTAAGGAGTAAATAATATAGTATTTAAAAGAAGTCAGTTCTATGTTTAAAAAATAGTCCCCAACATGCATTTGACTTCATGCCTGCCTTCTATCAGTAGAAAAGACTAAAAAATGCAGAAAATGCCAAAAAAAAAAATAAATAAAAAATAGAGGTGACCTGATTGTATGTGCATGGAGGAAATTCTTGCTTGCTTGTTTATTGTTTTTAAGACAGAACTAGCCAATTGTCTTAAGGTCAGTGCAAAGTATTGAACACAGAGAGGAGACATGTAACTGATTATGTTTTTTCATGTGTCTGGGTGGTACCTACATCGGTGTGTACACAAGTAAAGGTTCATGGAACTGTAGTCTTCTGGTTTTGTTTTTGTTTTGTTTGGTTTTTTTTTAACCTGATGTGATTGGTTCATGGGCCCTTTGCTGGGCCTGACAGGGAGGATGTGTTTGTGGTATCCTGAACTTTAAAACCACCGTGGTAAGTGTGCCCATATGGAAGAAAAGGCCTTGGAGGAACTGAACTCCTTCGCATACTTTAGGTTCTAGAAGTAGTGGTGGGTGGGTGGGGGGGGAGGGGTAGTTGATAAGGCCTTTGTGCTAAAACTGATACTTTATTCTAACTTAGAAATTCATGTCATTGCTTTCACCATTGTGGGATCTGGGGCTGGAGGGTAGGTTCTGTTGTAGGGGTGTTATCTCTTTAGACTGATGGTGCTTCCGAGGTCGGTGGATGGTCTCTGCACATGTGGAGCCTCTGCAAGTGTTCGGCCTGCTCTCTTCTGCTGAGTGGCATTCCCAGCTGAAATGATGCCTTTTAAAGAGGTGGCTTAGCGCTTGGCGACATTCTGTCCACCAGGTTGTCAAAGTGTTAGCACTCTCAGTTGTGCACTGTCGAGGTCTTCAGACGGTCCTCTGTTCATCTGTTAGATTGTTGTTTGTTAGAAGTGTGCGTTTAGGAGAAATGGTCTTTCCAAGGCCAGAAGCTCCAGTTTAAGTACAGACCAGCCTTTCCCTGTGAAATGCTATTTACATGACTTTGGTGGGGGTCTCAGCCCATCTCTCTCTGTACTTTGTTTAACAGTGGTTACTAAGGATGCTACATCCCCCTGAGAATGGACAGTTGGTCCCCTTGCAATCATACAGGGCTCTGTGGTGTGGTTATATGGGTGGCCTTTCTCCTGGCCACTTGATATGAAACTGTCACTACTGAGATTTGCAGTAGTGTGGGATTCATCTCTTCACTGAATTAATTAGACTAGCTCTTCTGTACCCTGAGATTTCTTTTGAGAAAAATAATCATATAAAGTTACTCAACTTCTGAAATAGAATTGATAGCCAAAGATTTTAATATAACCCCTGGTTATTGTATATTTGCATAGGGAATCCAGCCTTCTAAACAGAAAAAGCAATTTCGTCGCAAAATATTTGTGTGATATTTGAGAGTAAAACTCTGAGAAGTCTTGGCAACAAGGAAATCAAATAGAGGATGTATTAGCCACATCTGCTGTGGAGATAATTCCAAAGTCTTGGTGGTTTATGGCAATACATATTTATCTTCTGCCTTAGTTCTGTCTGGTCAGGGGTCTGGTTGGCTGTGGGGAGACTGAGAACAGTTGGATACATTGACTCAGTTTTGATTTTACAGCCTGCTGAAACCTAGGGAGAGGAGGGGGATTGGTGTGGGAGGGCTGAAACTTTAGAGGAAACTAGCTAACCACACACACATGTCAGAGTCCTCTCACATGTGGCTTAGCTCACATGCTGTTGACTAAATCACGTTGGGTGTCCAAGTCTAAAGTCATCAGCCAACATTTGGAAGGGTTTAGAAGGAGTGAACCATTATTAATAAATAACCCAATCTGTGACTCAAGATAACATTTTATGTGAGTTACAAAATGTACCTTTGGTTTGGTTGAAATGCCTCCAAATGTGTGTGTGTGTGTGTGTGTGTGTGTGTGAGAGAGAGAGAGAGAGAGAGAGAGAGAGAGAGAGAGAGAGAGAGAGAGAGAGAACGATTTTCACACAACTATTCATAGCCCTTTCTTGTCCAACACCAGTGTCTAGACAAATACTTTAAGCACACAAAAAAAGTTCCTACAAAGACATCATTTTCTTTTGTTATCTGAAGTTTCAAGGAGCCCCTGCCTTCTTTGAATTCAGATTTTGTTCATGGTCATTTACCTCCCCTAAATCAAATGAAACGTAAGGCTTTTGAATGTAAACATCCAATTTATGGAGAAAAAAAAAGCAAACTTTTAAAATGTATTAATATTGATGTTTTCAGTAAGTGGTGTAAATTTTTCTAATCTCTCTTGATAGCTACAGATTTTGGCTTCTTTTCAAGAGAAACATCTCTAGAGTTAATTAATGGCCTTAAATATATTCTGAAAAAGAGAAGGAAAGTTAAGGCCTCAACAGTATCTCTTTATTATATGCAAAGAGCAACCAGATAGGTAATACTACCCACCCCAACCAGATAACTTACAGCCTCCACAACTAGATATGTAACACTCCCCAGCACAACCAGATAACTTACAACTTCCACAGGTAGGTAACAATCCCTACCCCCAACCAGATAGATAACAGCCCTCCTAACTAGATCAGTAACACCCTTCCCCCATCAGATAGGGAGCAGCCCCTCCCCCAACCAGATAGGTAATAGCCCCTCCCCCCAAAAAAGCAGAAGTTACTTATGATTTTTAATTTTGCCTACCTATTATTGTTTTGGTGTGTTTATATAACATTAAGCTCAGTCTGCTGCTATTTTCTCCCATCAACACCCCTCCCTGCCTCCCCACCCTGCCCAGCCCCTGCTCCAGGCAATGAGGAAAGTGAGGTACCTGGATCTCAGATGAGTGACCCCTTTCTATAATTGTTTTGTCCCGTAAGCCACACTTACCAGATGCTTCAGGCTTGTACCATGAAGTTGGACGTGTTCAATTGTCTCTCCCGTGGGGAATACATTTTGGGAAATGGAACCCAAAGTAACAAAGATAACGAGTGGTCCCATTCCGAGTGGTAAGCCCTGGGATACTGAGTGGTGAACAGATTATAGCCATGTTTCTACAGAAAACCGTTGGTTCACTTCTGCCTAACAAATGGGAATCTGTTTCTCTTGTTGATGTCTCGCTGGTTACCCCTTCAAGGGGCAGTGGACTCGGAGAGTGTAAATAAAACAAGTCAGTTTCCTAAGGGTAGAGCCAGACTGGCAGAAACAGACTGGTGATAGTTTCCTTAAAGTTTTACTGTTTCGATTAATATTTTCCCCCTACAGTCACCTCTACATTTATTTGCTTTGTGCTACGTTTTAAGTTTCCAAAGCTGTTTTGGTCTCAATAAATTTACAATGATAAGGAAAAAAAATTATTACTGCCTTTAGTTGAAAATCAGTATCACTTGCAATAAACTGAATTTAACATAAAAAAATACAATGAAGGGGATAGACCGACGGCTCAGAGATTAAAAGCAGTAGCTGCCATGACAGAGGAACTGGGTTTGGTTCCCATCACCCGTAGGTTTAGATCTTTCAAAACCTACTTTAATAAGTGTTATCAAATGCCTGATCCCCCTTCTAGCCCACCGTCCAAACGTAGGGGAGAAAAGATGGTAAATAGGACATGGGAGTGAGGACTTGTTGAGAAGTAGTCTTCTGGGGCTACTCCAATCTCCGTGGCCAGGGTATCACATTTCCTTTACCTAGTCATCTGCTGAGAGCCACATTCTCCCCTTTGCTGCTGTGCAGAATGGTACCTTGGGCATAGGAATGGGAATACTACTTCCTGACCATTATGCTTTGAAGGCGGACCATCCTCCACAGGTTGTGTATTTGGATACTTGGTCCCCGGTTGGTAAAGTGATTTGAGGGAGGTCTGTGAACCTTAAGGAAGTGGGGTCTAAATGGAAGTTGCTTACATTGTGGTGGGTATTGAAGGCTAGAAGTTTGTTTGACACTTCAGGTCCCAAATACGCAATTCTGTCTTTAATTCCTTTGGATAAATATTCTAATGTGAGTATGTTGAGACATGATAATTCAATTTTTAATAGTTGAAGGTACCTATATGTTGTTAAATCATTTTACATTCTTCCCAAGAAACCCATATTTATCAAAACATCACAGCTTTCATTTTTTTTTTTTTTTAATGACAATCATTCTAAGGAGTGGGCTGTCTCGTTGTTTCTTCAACTAATTTGCATTTCCACAATGGTTAGTTTGAATTTTAAGTTAACTTTCACTGTTGTTATTACTGAGTTGTAGATGTTCTTGGTATGTTTTAGATACTCATCCCTTGTCTGGGAGACAGTTCACACACATTCTCTACAGGTAAAACCCCCCAGCTCTCACCATTGGGCATATTGTTGGATATGGGCTTTTTATATTTGGCTTTCATGATGCTGAGATAATTTTTTTCCATTCATAGCTTGTTGACTTTTTGCTGTTACCTATGAGAAGCATGCTAGTTTTCTCAAATGCTTTTATTGATTATTATGATGGGTTTGTTGTTGTTGTTTAAGATTTCATATTACATAGATTCTTTTCTTATGTCGAACCATCCTTGAATTCCAGGAATAAAACAATCTCAGTAATGAATGTGCTAGGTGTGATATTTGTATTATACTGACACAGTCAGTTTGCTAGTGTTCTGTTAGAATTTTCACATCTATACCAACAGTACACTGGCTCATGTGTCCTTTCCTTGTAATGCCCTTGTCTGACTTCAGAATCAGGCAATCCTGGTCTCAGAACGTGTAATCTGATTGTTCCTTCCTCTACAACTTTTGAAAGACTTTGAAAATGCACATCTTATTTAAGTATTTCATAGAATTGACCAGTGTAATGATCTGGTTCTAGACTTTAGTTGTTTAAAAATTTCTTTATAGTTTTCAGTGGATTTCTCTGTACTAATTACAAGTCTTTGGATTTTATGCTTCGTCATAATTAACCTTTGTAGTGTGTTTTGTACTTAGCTGTTCATTTGAGGGTCTTAAAATCCTTTCTGTTTCTGTATTGCTAGTTGTGTTTCCTCCCATTTCTGATTTTATTTATTTTAGAAGAATTCTTCCCTTTGACCCCCAAATTTTCTCTCAGTCACACAGCCTTTTCCCCACCCTTGTCTACAAATCTTCAATTCTGTTGATATACTTTTTAAATCAACTCCTAGTTTCATTGATTTTTAAATCGCTTTTCTATTTACTACTGAATTTATCTCTATCATAATTTTTATTGCTTCCATCTGCTCAGCTTGGGCTTAGTTTTTCCACTTCCTTTTCAAGTTCTTTGTGATAAAATGTTGCTTTGTTTGGCGATGTTTCCTCTTTTACTATAGTAGTTGCTGCCCTCTTTCCCCCAGTACTGTCTTCACTGTCGCTGCCGGGTATGGCATCCTGTGTCTGCCCTTTGATTTATCTAAAAAAGATATTTTTTAAAGTTTTCCTTCTGATTTCATTTTTGAACAGTTACTTGTTTAAGGGCAGCATTTCATTTCCACGTATTCGGAAACTTTTCCCACGTGTTTTCTGTCATCTGCGCTGGCCTCAAACCGCTGCTGATCCTTCTACTGATTCTGCTGATTCCAGTTGCTGGTATTAGTTGTTGACTTGTGGTCTGTTCTGGAGAATTTTCTCTTTAAACTCAGGAGGACATACATGTTCTTCTAGTTACTGTTTGGTGGTAGCACCATTTGCTCTTCATTGATGTACAATCACCCTGCTCCCTTGTTAGAATTCTGTCCTACACCCTGCTTATTATTAGACATGGGTACCCCATTATTGTATTGAGGTTTATTCACATTCCATTTTGAGGTGCCTAGATTTATAACTGTGATGCCTTTGAGGGGAACTGATGTTTTATTACCACAGTGTCTACTGTGTTTTGCAATGGTTCTTTGAGTCAACGTTTATTTTATAGGATGGAGGTATGGCTGTCCTCCCTTTCATCATAACAGGATGGCCTTTTCAGTCTCTAGTTATCCGTGTCCTTGAATATGAAGTGGTACTTTACTTTGAGCTTTGATCATTAATCCATGCTTCGTGCTTTTGATCAGGGAGTTTAATATATTTACATTTCAAGTCATTACCAATGTGTAAGACGTAATTGACATCTTGTGGTCTGCCTAGCATAGGTGTCTCCTTTGTCCTTGCCAGCCTCTACTGTCTTCGTCATTTGTGGGTTTTGTTGTTGTTCTTTTGTGTATCTCCCGTGAAGCATGTGAGCATGAGTGATTATGATAGGGCTGAGAGTATTTTAGCTGTAACACATTTCTTTTACCTAATAACGTCAATTATAAAACCACATAAGTCTTCTCCAACTTCTGCTTTAGAAGACTAGTGAAAAAAATACATTCCATGTCGCATACACATTAATCTATTTTACGGTTATAGCATTCTCTGCTCTTTTGCTTCTATACCAGAGTTAATAATTAATGCATCTCTGCATTATTACAGCGGTATGTATTTGTCGATCTACACCTTTATCAGCAAATCTCAAGCATCCACATCTCTGGTTCCCTTTCAGTCGGAAGTCCCTTTAAGCATTTCCTGTAAGGCAATCAAAGGCGAACTCTGCAGCTTTTATGTAGGAAAGCCTTTATTTCTCTTTTAATTTTGAAGGACGGTTTTGCCAGATATAGAATCGTTGCTTAATAGTTTGTTCTTTTCATTTGGGGCTGTATCAAGCCAATCTTTTCCAGTTCTGGAGAAATACTGTGATGATCTTTGGGCGGTCCAGTTTGCTTTTTCCCTTTCAAAGTTTTCTCTCTGTCCTTTGGCTCCTGAGATTATAACAGGGCTGTCATTGCACGTGCTTTGCTGGGGGTTTCTTTGTACCCATGTTAGTGAGCTTCCTCTGGACTTTCTCTGGATGTCCATTTCCGTCTCTCCACACTGAGGAACTTTGGGTCATCCCTCAAATGAATGTCTCAGTCCCTTCCTTTTTTTTTTTTCTGGAACTATCAAAATGTACATGTTGGTCCGGGAGATGGTGTCTCACGGTCTTAACTGGATCATTTCAAATGACCCAGGCTGAGATTAAGCCTTTTATGTTCTCCATCAACTTTATGCTGAGCTTCTGCAACAGCTTGCATCTCTGTGGTTGTGACCAAGCACTGACCAGTGGGACCTGGTTGAGGAAATGTTTATTTGGGTTAAAGGTTTCAGTCTATCATCAAGAGAACACAAAGCCAAGACTCCAAGGCAGGAACCTGGAGGCAGGAACCTGGAGGCAGGAGCTGAAACAGGGGCCATGGAGCAGTGCTGCTTGCTGGCTTGCTCTCCTTGGCTGGCTCAGACAGCTTTTGGGATGCTTTCCAGGACCACCAGCCCAAGGATAGCATCACCCACAGTGAGCTGGGTATCCCCATATTTATCATTCATCAAGAAAATACCCCAACAGACTCACCCACAGGTTGAACTAATAGAGGTAATTCTTCAATTGAGGTTCTCCCAGCTGGCTCTAATAGTTTGGTTCAAGTTGACAAAATATAATCCTCTTCACTGGTGGTTTTCTCTATTCAATCGTTATTTCCCCAGATTCTAACTCTTTTATGAATTACTTTATATTTTGTTGATTTATTTATTTATTTCAGCTCGTGAATTTTTCAGCCTCCCTAACCCAGTGCATTGAGCACATGTAAGGTATTATTTTTTAAAAACTTAGCATATGATTCATATACCTCTGTTCCTTTATCATTAAATTCTAGGGATGTAGCGAGTACCTTTGACTGGGATCTGTTTCCTTCTTTCTTTCCATGCCTTGGAACTTCACATTAGGGTCAGCACATTGGGAAAACAACTACTTTCTCTCATCCTAACAAGTAACCTTCAGAGAGAAAACGACCGGGCTGGAGATCCTGAGGGCCTTTTAAACCTTCTCTGTGATGATGCCCAGTCTGCAAACTTGTGCTCGCACATTCTACCCTGAGAAGCATTTAACTTTTGCTGGCACCCACTTGTGTCTGACTGCCACACTGAAGGCGCATTGCAGTCTTCCGCTAGGCCCTGGTAGGGAGCCACGCAGGCAAGGCATCAGAAGTAGGTCCCTCCCGTTTCCCTCATAAAAGCCTGAGCATCACATCCTCCTGACCTTGTTTGATTCTGGGACAGCAGGCATGCGCTGGGCTTTTTCTTTGATCTCCCTCGACTGAGCTGGTGGGAGAGGACATGGTGAGGAAGTACCTTGTGTTTGTTTTCTCCAGAGCTGTCCTGTGGATGGGCTCTGCACTCTTCTGAGACCGGGGGCCCCTGCCCGGTTTCTTGATTTCTGGAAAGTGGATTGACTCAGAGGTTTCGTAGGTTCCGTCCTGGTGTTGTGTGGGAGGAAAAGAGCTGTCCTGCTCTGTTATTTATTTGCCTAACCCTTGCCAGCAGCTCATAGCAAGTATCTGTCTGTCTCCTTAAAATGGGGTTTTGTGGGTGATGGGGAAACTTTCTTACAGGCTAATCAAATTTAACAGCTTTAAGAGAGTTACCTCCCCCTCCCCCAGCACCCCCAGGAACATGGCATTTACAGATGACCTCCTCGAATTTTCTCTTACACCCTGAGATTCTTCTTGGATTTCCCCATCCTAACTTGGAGAGTCACAAAATAGTGAGGAAAAAAAATACAATCAAAAGGCTTGATTGGGGACTGTAACACACACACATACACACACACACACACACACACACACACACACACACACACACGTGACTTTGCTCTCGATGCTTATGCTCTATCTGCAGTGGGGATGACTGAACATCAGTTATAACAAGGAGATATCAGAAGTGTGTGCTCGTAGCCTTGGTAATCTGTAAAGGTTTTAGCAGATTTGAGATAGCGTTCTGTTAGGAAAGACTGTCAGGATAAACATTACAGAGAGGAGTGTGTCGAAAAAAGTGGGAATTTAACCCTATTTTGAACTAGATAATTAGGCTTAGTCACGGTGCTGTGCAGAGGAGGGGAAGGGAAGCTGTGACCGAAAAATGTTTACCTGCAGTCACAGCCCACACATTCAGGGGCTGGGTGTCCTGCCATTCTTCCTTTTGTTCACAGTCTATAGAGGCTGATGCTGGTCAATCCGGAGAGAGCATGTACTCAGTCTGTGGGGCCCAGCGTCTAGTTTGGTAACTTTCCTCTGAGGACCCACCTAATGGGGAGTGATGACCCCCTGCCTCCCTCCCCAGTTATAGAGCATTCAGAATGTGTGTTCATCACTTGGGGGTGGGCTTTGAGGTTCGACAGACTGGCCATACTTCCTGTTCTTTCTCTCATTCTGAACGGCCAAAGCAATGCTGTGGGATGTCCTCATTCTCCTTCCTTCCGGCCTCCAACCAGGGTGGTCAGTGTTCCTTCTGTAACCGTGAGCCCAAACAAGCCCTTTCTCCTATCCATAGCTTCTGTCGGGGTATTTTATTATAGCGACAGAAAAAAAACCACCAGGCTGCAAAGAGCATCAAGTTGAAGGTTACCCGAATGAGTCACCTCGCTAATGTCAGCTCTGTTGCCCACCCTCTTTGAGATTGCTTAAATCAATCCACGAGAGTCACCTCTGCTGCTTAGGTACAAGCCTGGAGCCAAAAAGCAGTTATATCAAGTAAATCTCCGAGACCTCAACAAAACTCACTCTTGCTACAAAAACAAACAAACGAAGCAAACAAAAACCTCAGAACAATCCCATTGTGTTTGTAAAAAGAGCAAAAGTTCATCCATTCTGTTCCTGAGTTGTCATTTGAAGGACAAAATGAAAAATAAATACATTTTCAAAGGTCTCACCAGACACAAAGGTGCCTGTAGAGGGTAGTTATGGTCTTTAGCATGTAGTATTTATTGATCAAGGGTGTGGCATGGGTTTGTCTAGACTACAAAGTAAGGCTTGTGTAGGGGGGTTGTGGGGGGGGGGGTTGGAGTGTGCACATGCGCAGTAGACCGCAGTTCTGAGCTTGGCATACACAACTGCTTTGGAAACAGTCGTCCTTTGTCATGTGCAATCTTGACCCTGCCTGCCCTGTGATCAGTCACTCTCCTCCCTGGGACAGGGAACGGGGGTGTTGCTTTGCTTATTACCAAAACCAATTTCCAGAGTGGGTAATTGTTTTCTGACTCATGCAATTCTCCTGCATTTCCTGGCTGTTTCCTGTGACTTATGTCTTCCTCTTGGCCCTTTAATGGATATGTAATGAAGGGACATATTTCAAAGTCCTAAGCTGGTTTTCAGACTTCTCTTAAGTCATGTCTCAGTGGAGGGCCAGCCTGACACACGCATGCCCTACCCGTGTCCCACGGGCAAGGAGTCACATCTTCCAGCAGAAGGTGAGCCCTGGAGGCTGAGAACTTTGAAGTGCTCATCAGCGTCCAGATGAGGTGACAGGTGGCCGTTCACTCTGCTCCACACCACTACTTACTTCTGTCAGTTTTAGCCATCAACTTAGTTGTATGATTTTATCATTCTTCTGCCTCAGTTTCCCCTATCAGAAAAATGTCAATAATACTAACATTTATCTCCAAGATTTTTATGAAGATCAAACAGGAATGTATCTGGAAAGGCTAAGCCCAGGCTGTGGCTTCTGGGAGCTTCGGTGTGTGCGGTCTCAGGGTCTGACAATTTGACTCTGTCTACCAGGAAACCATTGTCAGATGACTCAAGTCTCCCCCTGGAGCTGGAGAGATAGGGATTAGAACATCAGAAACTCAACTAGAACTTCAAGTCCCATGCATGACAGCTTAGGAAAGGGAAGAATGGCCTCACATGGAGGTCAGAGCAGTCTTCCCAGGGACGTGGACCTCCATGACATGTCTGTGGGTGAGTCTAGTCCTTTGCTCATGGAGTCCATGTGTTTGTTGAGTGACTTCTGACCAGAGGAGAAGGTTGGTGGCATAAAACCCACACTGGGCACAGTAAAGGAGTGAAGAAATTGCAGACAGACACACATACAGTGTGGGATCAGGGATTTTTTTTTTTTGGCTATCTCAGCAACCCAGAACCTCACTGTGTCTATTAGGCACAGCACAGGGAGAGTAGCTGTCTGGTCTGGAGGTCTCTGTGTGCGCGCAGTCTCTGGCTTTAAACATGTATGAGGGGGAAGCTGTAGTTGCTGTTCTTTGCACACACTGGTCACGCCTTCATACACACTCATACTGGGACCTCAGAGGGCGCCAAAAACCCTCTTAAGCTGGGCCCACATGGAGAACTGAAGTTGCTAAGGTCCCATGAGTCCAAGGTCTTAGAAGTTTGGACATGATGGCGCCCCGTGTCAACAGTGTGCATTCGCCGGAAAATGCACTCACTCAGAGAGCCCTCAGTTCCCTGCAGACACACTGTGTGTCATACCTGGAAAACAGTGATGGACAGAAATACAGTGCCTGCCAGGAGGAAATGACTCTTCCTTAGGCAAGATAAGAACCAAACCAATCACTCCTGTAGTCCCTGGAGCGTCAGGAAGGAAACCGTGGAAGGTTTCTGTGCACTGAGGAGCTTTGGAAGGTTTGAATATTGGGGCGGAGTTTCCAATAGGGAATCAGTGAGTAGGTAAGGTCTAAATGAAGATTTATTTTTTCACACAGTAGAGTCCCGTTTGGCTAGGCTGTAGAAAGCGTGGTAGGTACATGTTTGAAGAGGAAGCTGTGGAGAACACAGAGGGTCACCACGGTCATTCGGACACAAGGATCTGGAGACCCTGGAGGTGTTGCTTCTGTGCACAAAAATCTCCCGAGTCAGACCTGGGGGTTGCAGAGATGATGTGCCGTTTGCACAGTGGATCCCCAGGGTTCGACGAGGAAGTAGCAAAACAAATAAATAACGGCAACAGCTTGGACTGGGTTCCAGCACGAAACTGTTCACACGCACCTGTGTGCAGCGAGTGCTGAGGGGTCTGTTGCACATGGAGGGTAAGCTGTGCCCTGCAGAGTCCCCGGGCACACCGGAGTGAGAAAAGCCTCTGAAGGGCACCGTGTGGCCTTTCACGAGGCTAAATTTGCATTTACACTCTAAGAAGGGGCCCTGGAGGTTAGGAGGCTGGGAAATAAAATGATTGGATTAATGCGCCCACGGAGGGCATTTATTTCTCTTCCCGGGCATTTCCTAAGCCAGGCATTTATTGAATTTGGGGTAATAGATGGAGGAGGTGGTCCAGCATCACCGCAGGCCAAGATTGATGGGAGGCATATTCCTTTGTATAACAGTTAAGGGGGTGTTAAGGGGAGTTTAAGCTTGCCACCGTGAAAGGCTTATTTATCTTGTAAATAAATACTTATTAGGAAGCCACATAAGCCTTCCTCCTGGCAGGCCTCTCCAGTTTGACAGGATCTCACCCTAGCAGAACTTCCGTAGCGGAGGTACCGTGTGTTAACACCCTCTGGGAGGGGAGAGATTTGTGTAAATTCCTATAGCTATGGTTGTGGAAAAGGGAGGGCACAGAGTGTCTAATGGGACATCTTCACCAATGAAGTGAACAAGGTGACCCTGTGCAGTGTTCTCATATCCTAATGCTGAGACCCATAGGCACCAACAAGCTCAGAGTGTGGCATTGAGCTTGTGATGGGGTCTCCGAGGTGTGATGTATGGATTGACTACAGACCATAGGGGTGTTTCTGAGGTCTCTGACCTTCCACCTCTGATGAGATAATTTAGTGATGGACCAGACCTTGGCTTCTGTCCTTCTGTGTCATACTTAGTCTTCATATCTGCAGACATGTTCTGTGACTCTGGGCTCTTCCTTCCACTCAAGTGGGCAGGAAGTGTTCCCACAGGGCATGTGACCAGACTTCAAATCATTATTTCTTTCAGGTTACAGAACTCAACAATGTGAAAAACGTAGCCCGATTGCCAAAGAGCACCAAGAAACATGCTATAGGGATTTATTTCAATGATGACACCTCCAAGACCTTTGCTTGTGAATCAGGTTGGTTTGAAGCTAGTGGGGTTGGGGGTCTTCGGCCTTTATCGCTGAATACCACGCATAGAGGATAACAGATCTTTGTGGGGTTTTTGTCTTGTTTTGTTTTGGCTGTTTCCACAGATCTTGAGGCAGACGAATGGTGCAAGGTTCTCCAAATGGAATGTGTGGGGACCAGAATCAATGACATCAGCCTCGGAGAGCCTGACTTACTGGCCACTGGGGTGGAACGGGAACAGAGCGGTACGTATGCAAAGCGTGTGTCGCCACACGGGGCTTCCTCATCATATACACTCTGAGCTATAAAGATGGATGAAGATGTTGTATAATAGCAGTGTATGTAAATGACAGTCGATGTTTTCCTCAAGCACCTTGTCCTCTCTAATAGAGAAAAGCACCCATGTTAATGGTTTCAGTCATAAATGTCAAGGACCATAAGGTTTGCTAGCAGAATGGAAGATGCTTAAAGGTATTCAGATGTTACATTTGAACAGGAGCCCCACTCCGTAGGTAGTAGGACTTCCCAATTTTATAGATGGGTTAAATACCTTGTTCCAAGTGTAGTAAGTATAAGTGTTTGAATCCAGACTATGGTTGTAGTTCTCCATTTACTATGTACAGACTTTAGTTGTTGTATGTAAGTACACTGTAGCTGTCTTCAGACACACCAGAAGAGGGATCCCATTACAGATGGTTGTGAGCCACCATGTGGTTGCTGGGATTTGAACTCAGGACCTCTGGAAGAGCAGTCAATGCTCTTAACCACTGACCCATCTCTCTAGCCCATGTACTGACTTTAAAGTGTGACTGTTCTCACCTTGCTTTTTGGCTTAGGATGTGTTTGAACACTGCCCAATGCTTTCAATAGACCTTAAATCCAACCCTGAATGTTTCATCAAGTTTAAACCCACTTAAAAACTGATTTAAAAATAAAATTCGACCCCTGAGCCAACTCAGCTCAACACAACATCTAGGAATAAATCTTTTAAGAACATAATGACCAGAAATATTCATGAACATTTTAGCAAAAATCAATGCTCATTCATAGTATGAGCCCGAAATAATTGCTTCATCTATAAATAGCTCAGCCTAGTGGCTGGGGAGATTGGATCCTACAGTTCTGCTTCAAAGCCTCACTTGATCTATGCTCCTGTCACAGTGGCAGGGGCTCTGGGTCACCTGGATTGATGGCAGATATGACAGGGGTGGGAATTGAACTGGTAGTCTCTGTGCGCACTCCGGTTGTTAGTTAAAACCGTGCTCTCTCCCAGCCAGAGAGCTGGCTCTTCGTGACACATTTACAGTCTCTGCCCACCCTGATTGTACTGTACCTATCACAATCAGTCACCACGCAACTGTTGTTGGTGAAGACCTGGAAGTGTTAGCTCATAGAGAGGAGCCTCTCTTCAGATTGGGGACTAGCGCTGCAGAGAGGCGAGGTCACTTCCCACGGTGATCCATCCCGCACCAGACCTTCCCTTCAGTCGATCAGTATAGTGCTGGACAAAGGGGAGAGAGCCAGAGCCGTGGGGACACAGTCCTGGGCTTTGAAGGCACGGCAGGGCCTGATTGCTATTATTCTCTAGCGTGGCCAGATCAGCACTTAGCTTTCAGACATCTGTGCCTGTGGCAGAGTAGAAACTCACAGCGCTGAAATTCAAATGAGGATCCATGCCTAAGGTTTCCTGCCAGTTTTTCAGGCTTGGGTTCTCTCTTATTATGCCTTCTAAAAAACCTCCAGCATTTCTTTGAAAGTATTCTAGAGTCTTATTTTGTAGGAGCTCAAATAAGCACAATTAAAATGGTTTCTCACCAAAAGCATTCTAGGCAAGCGCTCTCCCACCGGTCTCTCTTTCCCCAGCCCCACGAATTTATCCAATAGCAAATCAGTTTGCCTGTCATAGAATCAGCTAACAATGATCCCATTTGCCTCTTACTTACTGAAAATGATTTTATATTCATGGGTCTAGAACTCTCAAGGGACATATGTGTTTCATGATAGTTTCTAGAAAGTTCTCAACATGTGGTTATTGATAGTTGAAAATAAATTTTAAAACTTAAAAAGCAGGTGCCCGAGCCCATTCGCGAACGCATTCTTGATATGACTATTTTCTAACTTCAGATAAATATAGAGATCCTGATGATCCTTGTTATTATAGAATAGCTAGTTTAAAACATTCCTAATATAAAATTGCTAGCATCATATTATCCTGTCAAGTGTCTGGGAGCTACTACAGGACGGGTAGATAGAATTGTGCTTGCAACTGGAGAGATGGCTCAGTGGTTAAGAGCACTGACTCCTCTTCCAGAGGTCCTGAGTTCAAATCTCGGCAACCACAAGGTGGCTCATAACCAGCTGTAATGTCTGAAGACAGCTACAGTTTACTTACATATAATAAATAAATAGATCTTTAAAATTTTTTAAAAAGAATTGTGCTTGGAAATGCTGTAGTATTTTTGTTCATGTTTCATTTAGAGATTTTTTGACTCTGTAACTTTTTGTGTCAATGAATTTTCTAAATAGGAATAATTAAAAATAAAAAAAGCAGTGTGACCATGCACAAATGAGATCTTGTTTACAGTCACCAGCTAAGTTCGTGATCACAATCCCGGTGACACTTTCAACAGTCATTCAAGGGCTAACTCTTTGCAGAGTTTGGCTAAAGAAAGTTCTTTGTTCAAACTCTAAGTATATCCCTTGACATTCACACTCTGTTACTGTGGAACGTGGTTTAAACAATTTGGTTTAAACAATTTGGTTTAAACAATTTGGGATACAGCTTTATTGAGCTGATTATAGAACCGTAAGCTGACCAGTGTTACTATAGGACCGAAAACCACAGACAAAGCCTTTCGCACCTGAGCCTTTTGTGAATAAGAATGTGTAGGTGTAATTCATGTGTGGTGGGCACGGGAAAAATTGCTTTTGTCGGTTACATGGCTCTGGTCTTTTATTGGCATACAGGTTTTTTTTTTCCGACAGTGCAAATTGAGAAGGTCGACAAATGATCTTTGTTCATGTAAATAGTGTTTAGTGCGTGTTGACACCCAGAGTGTATCATTATGCTGGGTAATAGCACCTGCATTTAAAAACCCATTTTTCTGTGACAGTTCATTGATAACTTTTATCTTCCTGAATGCTCCACCAAACCCCAGCATGTACATATTTTGTGATGCTTTTGTGTTCCTGAGATGTCTTTGCTCTTTCATTTCTGGGGATTTTAGACTAACGTTTTGTTTTTCTCCCAGAGAGATTCAATGTGTATTTGATGCCATCTCCTAACTTAGATGTACATGGCGAATGTGCCTTGCAGATTACATATGAGTACATCTGTCTTTGGGACATCCAGAATCCCAGAGTCAAACTCATCTCTTGGCCGCTAAGTGCCCTGCGGCGGTATGGACGTGACACCACGTGGTTCACTTTTGAGGCAGGGAGGTGAGTTCGTGGCTTTTATATATCCTTTCCCAGGTCTTCTTATCTCCTCCAGGTTTGGACCATGGCAGCTGGGCCAGAAGAATACTTTTGGAAAATTCGAAAACTGATGTTTCATAGCACAGTGTTCAGGCACCTGGCGTCCCTTTGTTCCTAGGGAGGATTCTAACTCTTCAAAGACATGACACAAATCTTGTTACTCAGTTTGATGACTTGCCACAAACTGAGGCTGAGCTGGTAAACTGTACCATGGACTGGGATAAGCTAACAAGGGTCCAGCTTCCTGTTTGCACATCTCCTGGATGTAATTCAATAGTTCTCTATGGGAACTACCAGGGTATATCATACATGCTACTGACATTTCTCAGGCTGCAGGTTCAATTTAGCAACTCCCTACGTAACAAATGGGAGGAAGGCTGGAAGGCTGGGGTGCTTCATTCTAAATCTCATTTGTTGGGAGTCCAGAGAGCCTTCTCAGTGCTCCCCTTAGAGGCAAAAGCAGGAGTGAAGAGAATACAGTTCCAAGTCTGCTGATCAGTTTCATTTTACCTCCCCACCCCCACTCTTCCTTCCTAGGGGTTCAGATTCCTTGTAAAGGCACAACACGGCCACCTGTTGTGTTTTGAAATTTTAAGTGACTCAATTTTTAAGAAATAGGAGCCCATTCAACTTTTCAACACTCTAACATGGAGTAGGGAGGGCTTCACAAACCTAACCCCTGACTGAGGAATTCTGGGTAGTTCATGGTTTGGGGGGAGATAGAGTCAGTTTTCTCTATGGTCGTGACTTCCGGTAGGTGGACCCTATTCCAGTGGATGGCCTTACGGCTATGAAAATATAAACAGCACAATTGGATAACGGGTTGTGTAGAAAACCAAACATGCTGGAGAAAAGTTGAGTGTAGGTTGGAAAATAAGGAGCTGGGTATGAATCCTGGAGGAGATGGGGAGGAGGAGGGGCTAATGGGATCAACATACATTGAATGACACTCTCAAATAATTAATTAAAATATTATATTAAAAATGAAACACAAGCTTCTAATTGTGTTAAAATTATTCTGAACTAACAAAGCATTTAAGACAGTTGGCTAAAGTTGATAGTTCCCCTACAGGGAATGATGATGCTTTAAAGAGAGCAAATATTGGATGTTCTGATCACTGGGTGGTCCTCCAGCTCATGTGAACAGATGGGAGTAGTGCTCCCTCTGAGTCAGCCGGTTCACTTGATCTCAAATGGAACCTGAGTCTATGAAATTGACTTTTTGGAACTATGATTAATTTAATGTTTTCTCAGCTTCCCGAAAATTAAAAACACATTTTTTCCTCTTCCATATGCAGTTCTTCTTTGGTCTGCTTTTTTTCTTTTTCTGTTTCCTTGTTAGTTTTCTTGTTCTTAATTGTTTTTGAAATGGTGTATTGTGTAGCCTAGGCTACCCTCATTCTTGAGCTTTTGGTCTTCCTGCCTTCCAAGTACCAGGATGACAGATGTGCACCACACACATGGAGTATTTTACTTTCAAGGACATTGACATGTGTTGGCAACTCTCCTGGGCAACAAAGGTCATTAGAAGATAAAACCTGCTTGTTGGGACTGTCTCGTTGACCTGTTTATAAGGGACGTTCTTCTGGGAAACTAAGAACTTGCCTGGGATGGACTGACATGCTTTCTCTCGAGCCTCCCTACGTTCTGTTAGGACTTCAGGAACAGGGTGGGGGTTTTCACGATGCAGGAAGAGTGGGACACAAGGAAATAAATATCACTACTTCACCGAAATGCAAAAGGAGATGGAATTGTATTACTACCGTCACAAAGCTAGATAGTAAGACCGTTTATGTTCCCCCAAGAGTGGAGCTTTCATATTTGCCTTACTGTATGAGTAAAGAGAATTTTCTCTTTGGTTATATTTGGATATCTATGAGACAAGGCAGTTTTGTAATGCCGAATATTATGTCCCACCCCCTCACTTTCAGAAGCAAGCAGAAGTGAGGCTTCTTCCAGGCACACGGCTTTCACACTACAAATTGGAGGTGTGAAATCAAATTCCATTCCAGACACAGAAGAAACTAGGAACAATGGGAGTCACACTTTTATGGCTGTCAGTACATGGGACAGCCCAACACTCATAACAGTAGTATTAAGAATACAGGAAAGAACCCCTGGGACAAAGCCCAGAAAGTAGGAGGCAGCTGAATCAACCCAAAGTGACAAAACAAAGACATCCATTGTCCATCATGACTTAGGGTCTAGGAGTAGATAGAGATGGCTTCAGGTGTGGCTTGATTTAGTGCTGAGTGACAAAACTCAGTTTCATTGGAGAGCCTTGCTTCTTCTAGCTTGTCTATTTCCTGGATGTCCTGGTGAATTATGGGAACTTTGGAGTCTTTGCAGACATGAGCCAATGGGAGAGAATGAATAACCAGAATACATAGACCATTTTATCCAATATGACTCCAGCTCTGTACTAAGCATACTATACAAAGCTTACAGGATGGGAACAGAATTGGGAACGTCTTCCAAATCACAGAGTGCTACTTTGAGAGGGAAAAGATGTGAGGTTTCAAAAAACCATTCAGTGTGTTCAACATCGTATTTACTTGTTCTAACTAAAAAGGCCCAGGAGAGGTTATTTTGTTCATGTCTGTGCTTGTGGTAGTATGTGTATGTGATGTGTTTGTGTGTATACATGATGTGTATGTGTGTGTGTGTCTGTGGAAGTACACATGCCTGTATATGTGTGTCTGTGGTATGCATATATATATGAGCATGATTGTATATATTCATATGTGATATGTATGTGCATGTGTGTGTATATGGTACTGTGTATATGCAAATGTGTTTGTGTGGTGGTGTATGTGTCTGTAGGTAGATGTGTGTCTATGGAAGTATATGTATGTGTGTGTGTGTGTGTGTGTGTGTGTGTGTGTGTAGTAGTAGTAGTAGTAGTAGTAGTAGTAGTAGTAGTAGTAGTAGTAGTAGTAGATGTCTTTGGAGGCCAGTTGAGGGCATCAGATGCTCTAAGACTGAAATGACAGGTGGTTGTGAGTTGACTGAGGTGGGTACGAGGACCCAAACTGCAGTCTTCTGAAAGTGGCAATCATTCTTCACCTCTAGCCATCTCTGCTGCCCCTACATCATCTGTAATCTTGTCAGCATCTTATTCCTTATTTAGGAAGCCATCTTGACATGTTCAGTGTTCAAGAAAGGCTCCCATCAATGAGTCACAGACTTAGGAAGAGCTTCCTGATTTGATGTTCCCCCCATTCGTGTGCTAGTGTATTAATGCCCTTGGCTTGGATTTAGTTTTGGAACCCCGATTTGCTCTTTTCTTTTGGAGCCTGAACACATGCACCCAGAGCCAGCTATCTTTTCTGAGTAGCTGCCAGGGTGGGGCTAAGCCTCTAGGAGCTTTTACCTATATGTCTCCACTTCAACTCCCAGGATAAGTAGATTTAACCCTATTGCTGTTTTTTTCCCTTGAGGAAATTAGAAGTTGAAGCATAAAAATCATAATATCTGTGATTGCACAAAGATTGTTTTCCTGGCAATAAAAAAATTCGCAATTAACGTATCTTGGAGACCTAAAGCTGTGTTGTTTCATTTGTCTGAGGTGTCTGTCTTTAGCCTGGCATTTCTTCTGCCTTGGAGCTCTGACATCTCACTTGGCCACACCAACCTGTCAGAGGCTGGAGTTTTCCATGGGAAGCTCCCACTGGGAGAGTGTTCTTGGGGCAGCTACATCCCCATGGAACCTTTCCAGAAGTGTCATTGTTCAGAGAAGGGTGGCAGGTGTCCAGTGAGCCTCCCTTTTATGTTTGGAGCTGGCTGCTGGCTCCACATGCTTCTGTGTCAGGCTCTGCCTCGCCTCCGAATGATTTAAATTAATACCCTGGGCTTTGCCTCTGCAGGAGTGAGAGAGGCTCAGGAGACATTTGGCAGAATATGCTAAATAATTTCCACACATGAATGCTTTTCTTTACTGACCAGAGAGAGAGCAAGAGTCTCTCTTCGGCCTTTGACATCATTTAAAGAGAAATTTTGGGTATGCCAAGAAAGGTGGGAACTTGAGTTACATGCACAGGTACTTACCTGCCTTAAACTTAGGAAAAGGGTTTTTTGCTTGGGGTGTGAAGCCATCTGAACAGACTAGCAAAGTAAGTAATAGCTTTTTACATGGCTCACAGCAAATGCAGACTCACGTTGTACAGAGAAGCTGCACTCTCTCCTAACCAAGAAACAAAAGTCACATTGAGGTCTCCTGGATACTCATGACTGGTATTCTTGGTTCAAGCCACTGAACATTCTCTCTTGTCTAACTGTTTCATGGGTGGTTCATTTCTTATGATCAAGTAAGAAAAAGAAGGTGGACAGTATATGCTCCTTTTCATTAGGTTGAACAGAGAAGTTCAAATAGGATGCCAAGTCTCCAAATAGGATGCTGGGTCTCACATACAGACCTGCTCAGGAGAAACGAAATGCTCTTCTTCTAGCCGAAAACAGAAACGATGGTGTCCTAGTCTACCTCATGTTGTGATAAAATGCTCTGACCAGAAGTCATCCTCAAGACTGGCCTCACCTCTGATCCCAAGTGCATGTTCAGGCTCTTCCCCCAGACATGTTCCATCCCTACCATCTTTAGACTGACATCCAGGATGTAGTTCTGGGATGTGGTCCTCTCCTTCCCTCTGAGATAAAGATGTGATGAGACATCCTTCCAAAAGCATCCAAGCCAAAATCAAGGGGTGAAGAGAAAGAAAAAAAGGGAGTCACAAGTTACCAACAGGCCTGCTTCTGTTGCCTTTCCTGCTCTTCCATGCATGAACCCCTGAGGAGGTATTTTTTCTCTTGTGTTTTCTGAAGAGCTGACCAGCCCTGCACTGCCCTGCTGGGTTATGTAAAGCCATTAGTCTGATTGATGTGTTTTTCTTTTTATTGCCCTGGGTTCTTCCCCACTGTGCTGTTTTGTCGAGGCCTAGAGCAACATTTTAATGTGTTGAGAGGGTGCTGATGAAACAGCTCTAAGCCAATCAGTCAGACAAAGCAAGCAGGATAGGAGGGCTTGCAGGCCAGGATTAGAAGAGGCCAGAAGGGAAGCCTGTGAGAAGGCTGGGTTTTGTCAGCTGCCCACTGTGTGGGCCACGCAGTACAACTAAAGGACACACATCATTTACTAAAGAGACAAGAAAATGCCAACATCTAAACCAGAGGCCATGCCATGTGTCTGTTTTGCCGGGCAAGATGACCGAACGCCAGGAGTGAAGTTTTGACGCCATGGTCGTTTTGAGACCCTTTGGTCCTCTGTTTTTGATCCCAGCATCTAAAGGATTGAAATGATACCACTAAAGAAAGGGTCTGTGTTATGTTTTTTTCAAAAGGAGACATCAGATGGGACTGGGATAGAGCTCTCTTGGCAGAAGGCTTACCTGCCGTGCACAAAGCCTTGGGTTGGTACCCAACCACTTGCTGACATTGGGTGTCGTGACTCGCTCCTGTAAATCCAGCACTCGAGATGTGGAGGCGGGTAGATAGATCAACAGCAAGGGACGATGACACCCTATATCTCAAGATAAACAAGTACAAATCCAGGCATTGTCCAAAAGGGTCACCTTTTCTTCAGAGTTGCTTCTGCCAGTTGGTGAATGACAATGTAGAGGGAGCTTCACTGTCCTGTGAGCAAGGAGAACAGGAAGGAAGCATTAACATGGAGGCTGATCGATGATCAATCCACATATCAATAGATGTATGGATTCGGTAATAACAAACTATATTTCCTACTGTGAGTTTTAGTCAAAACAAAACAAGCTGTTCAAGGCTCTGGAGCATCTCAACTGCCCTATTATAGAAGCTTCTTCCTCTTTATTTTTTTTAAAGATTTGTTTATTTATTATAGATAAGTACGCTGTAGCTGTCTTCACACACACCAGAAGTCATCAGATCCCATTACAGATGGTTGTGAGCCATCATGTGGTTGCTGGGATTTGAACTCAGGACCTCTGGAAGAGCAGTCAGTGCTCTTAACCACTGAGCCATCTCTCCAGCCCTAGCTTCTTACTCTTAATGATACAAATGTATATACTTGTGCTTGTGGGTTGGGGACAGATGTGGGAAAATTACAAAACCTGATAGAACTCTGTGCTAAGAAGCCAAATCAAGGATTTATGGTGGCTTATGTGCAAAGTAGCCGAAAGTGGAGTTTGTGGTGGCAGTAGATGTCTTTGTGGAACTAGCATCATTAAAGAGTGTCTTGGTGCTTACCCTTAGCACTTTATTGGATGGGTACAATGTAGTGATTAATATTCCATAATCAGCTTCATTGACATTAACTTCTTGAGGTTAACTGATCGACACCAAACTCTTTCTCCCCTCTCCTAGCACCCCTCCCCCTTTCCTCATAAATTGATATTTATGACATTTAATATAAGCAATATTTGCCATTACTAGACCCTACCATATAACTGTGGTACTGGGCTAACTATGAAGACTTGGACTGACAGGTACGTCCTTGTTCTATGGTGTTAATTGTACCTCCTGGACAAGATTCAGAAACAGCAAGGACTTGAGCTGGAAACTTGCTTAGCTTCCTTATTGTGTTACACGGTTTTTCAGACACAAACACAACTCATGCATCAAGTAAGGCTGTGATCACACTCTCAGCAAGAGGTTCTGAAGTAGAAAGAGGGGGCTTCAGAGAATCAGACTTTTTAGAGCCGACAAACAGATACAGACTCTTACCGCTGTTGAATATATATATCCATGCCGGAGCCTTTTGCAGTATTGATGCATATGATGCTGTTCACATTTTTAAGAGGAGGGATAGGAGGGGCTGGAGAGATGGCTCAGCAATCAGGGGTTCTGGCTGCTCTTACAGAGGACTTGGGGTTGATACTCATAACACACATGGTGGCTCCTAACAGTCTGTAACTCCCCGTTCTGGGGAATCTGGTACCCTCTTCTGACCTCCGAGGGCACCAGCCATGCATGTGGTGCACAGACACACAAGCAAACAGAACACCCATAAACATAAAATAAATACTTTAAAATTAAAATATTCATAGTAATTAACTATATTTCTGTGTATAGTGTACATATGTATATGCACTAAAATATCTGCCATTTAAAAGATATTTTTTTTGCCTAATGGTGCCTGGCCAGCTTCCTTTACCAGTTTGTTTTTGGATGTTTGTGGTCTGAGGCAGATCTTCTCGATGCTTGGCAGCAGTCACCAAACCCATGTTCATTGTTTTCTTCAAAGGATTTCCCATGTGTCCCACACATGAATTCAGCAGAGTCCTGCTCCTCAGGGAAGAGTGATGGCTTACATTTTACTCAGCATGTTGGCAGGGTGCTGGACCATAATTTGATCTGGGGTTTTGGAAATAAGAGAATCCTTAAGGCCGTTGTCTTTGGGGGAAGTTAGGATAGTGTGGAAGAGAGACAGAACCCCCTCACAGCCCACATGATGATTTTTCTGTTGACAGATTGCTCCCGGCGTGGGAGGAGGGAGCAGAGCCACAGGGTCCCCTGTGGACTAGAAAGGTGAAATACAGCATTGTTACTGAGAACAGAGAAGTAGTACTTACCTTCCTCTTCGGTTTAAAAAAAGGAAAAATGAAAAGACACCATCAATCAGTACACATGAGCCAAGAGTGTTGATTCCCTGTCCACCTTTACAATAATTAATTAGACATTGACCATTTTGGCCTAGTTAATTTTATTTAGTAAATGTGCACGTGAGCTATAATCACATTAAGAATAAATGACTCAAGCTCCCAGTACAATGCCAGGCCTGTCGGCATTCCTTTAATTCCAGCACTCAAGAGGCAAACATACAGAGCTGTTACAAGTTCGAGGTCAAGGTGGGCTGCATAGAGTTCTAGACCAGCAAGGGCTACATTGCAAGACTCTGTGTCAAAAGTAAGTGAGCAAAATCTCAGTGTGTCCGCCTTCTGAGAGCCAGGTTTTCAGAAATGTCTTGGTTTTTGTCTTTATAGGATGTGTGAGACTGGCGAAGGATTATTTATTTTTCAAACACGAGACGGCGAGGCCATCTACCAGAAGGTCCACTCTGCTGCCTTGGCCATAGCTGAGCAGCATGAACGTCTGCTGCAGAGCGTGAAAAATTCAATGGTATGTTTGGAATGTCTCCTTTCTGTCCAGCCCACACCACTATAGAGCGCTTCTGGGAACGTACATGCTGAACAACAGGGCCCGCTTTACATCCCCAGCTGGTTTCTTTCTTTACTTGACACTGGAGGACATGGGATGAATGGGCAGCATCCTTAGAATTCACAGTGTGACCAACTGGTAAACCACCCATTTTTTGTATCCATCTGCGTTGCCTTTAACTGTTTACTTGTGAATATCTGTGCGTGTTGGGAATGGCCCATGGGATGCCCAGCGACGGCTGTGTTTTTCCATCTCATACGAGTGAGTTTATTAAGCAGGAGCACACATTTGTAAAAGGAAACCAAACAGAAAGTAACAGGTAGAGAGACGCAGCAAAGAGGTGGAAAAATACTGTGTCAGGTGCTTAGGACATCGGTAGAGGAACCTGAGGAAGTGAGCAAAGGAAGCTTCATCAAACCACAGAAATCACATGACAGAAATCACTCGAGAACTCCCGTTTGGGGTGTCCAGCTGAGATTTCCTCTTGATGGGCGAGCGTCTGGCTTCCTTTCTTGTTCTACCTCAGGCATATTCACACCCGAGATAAACACTAATGACATCTGTTGGAAATGGTTTGCCTTGCTGTTCTCAAGATTGTTTTATAGCCCAAGCTACTTACTGCTTCTCCCTCCCCATAAGAGAACCTGGGAGGGTCACTGGAATTGGGGTGTTTTAGGGGACACTTTGACATCAATGTGTTTAGGACTGAAGAGGACGGGACTTTTCTGGAAGCTTAAATGCCAGGGGACAGTTCAGCGACATTAACACTGACAGAGGGGTCTGTCAACATCTGTAGACTCAGCTATGTGGCTTGCTGGCCTCCACGTGAGCGCACACATCTAGAGGTTATTTTCAGGGCCAGTGAATGTGTCTAGGAAGTGAGAATGACAGCGGGCTGAGGGAAACTGGGGAGACATATTCCAGGCTTCGATGAAGGATTTGAGTCCCTGTGTGATGTCATGCAGAGAAGACTGTGGGGATGACTTGCAGCCCAACTACAGATGCTGTCGGAGACAAAAAGCCAGAGATAGAACACATAGTCGTTCATCTGCTATTGTATGAAGATGCCATGATACAAGCATACACACACACACACACACACACACACACACATACACACAAACATCCCTTTTTTGCCTTGCATACTGCTGGAGACTCTAACTGGAAGAAACTATTATAATTCTTCAGTATCTTATAGAAGGAGAAGAGATATTTCTAAACATCTTTAAGAGTTTTGTCTTGTTTGGGCCTTTTAAGACAAAGCCCTGGGTTCAGGTACTTACCATGTAGACAAGTCAGGCCTTGAACTTGGAGAGATCTATTTGCCTTTGCAAGTGTTGGGATTAAAGGTGTTTGTCACCAAACTTGTCACTTTTATTTTTATCTTTAAAGTGTGTGTGTGTGTGTGTGTGTGTGTGTGTCTGTCTGTCTGTCTGTCTGTCTGCATGCAAGAGCTGGAGTTATAGAAAATTTTGAGCAGCCCAACATAGGTGCTGGGTGAGAAGAACTAAATTCCAGTCCTCTGCAAGAGTCATATACCGTCTTACCTGCTGAGCCATCTCTCCAGATTCAAATATTAAGAAATCTTCAAAAGGAAATACAAAGGCAAAGAATTAAAAAAAAGAAAAGCCTTGGAGACAATAAAAACAGAGTTCCTTTGGAATTGTAAGATAGGGTTTGATTAGGATTTGAAACCTCTTGTTTTGGGGTCGGGCTTCATGGGGCCAGAGATCACTGTGGAAAGAGGAAAGAGAACCAGGGGGAGCTGCCTCTGCTGGACCAAGGGTCTGATGTGTGATCTTAGGTGCATCTCAGAGGTGTTTGGGGCGGTGCAAACTCTGAGGCCTTATGGGAGTCAAGAAGGCAGGAGAGACACCTTGTATGGGGGATGATTTGCTGGACATTTGATTAAATATTATTCTGGTGTAGCCATGAGGATGTTTCTGAATGAGACGTCACCTTAATATTTTCAAAACTTTCTTTGTTTTACCCGTGGTGGTGTTTTACCCGTGTGTCTGCGTGTCAGGTCTCCTCGAGCTGGAATTACAGACAGCTGTGAACCACCATGTGGTTGCTAGGAATTGAAGCCGGGTCCTTTGGGAGAGCAGCCAGTGCTCTTAGCCACGGAGCCATCTTTCTGGCCCCGTATTTTAATACTTTGGTTGGTAATTTGAGGAAGCAAATTTGCCTTCTGGGGTGTTCGAGAGCTTTCAGTCCACTGGCTGGGCCTGGGCCACTCAGGAGCAGAATGAATTCGCTCTCCTTGCCTGACCGTCTCGAGCTGGGACATTGGTCTCCCAGCGTCACACTCAGATGCCCATCCACAGCATAGATGCCCGTGGATCTCAGGCCTTCATGCCATGGCTGGAGATCCCTTCACCTTCATAATGACACAAGTCACTGTCATCATCCTCTCTCCATCCTTCTCTCTCACCCTCTCCCTCTCTTCCCATCTCCCATCCTCCTCTCCTCCCCATTAATTTAACCACCGTGGAGTAGACACAGCTAATGCAGACTCGGGCTGCCACTGTTGCTTGTGCTCACGATGGCTGCCTTGTAGCCCAAACCTAGTTCTAACACCAGCATGGCACCATCGCAGCTTTGTGGAGTGCATCAAAGTTCTAGATTTTTCAAAGCTCCAGTTTCCTGCTTCACAGAGTAGTGCATTTGACACAGGCCACTGCTGAGCAGATCCGTTGGGTCAGGCCGATCTCAACAACTGCCACATCTCATGTCATTCATCTGTTCGTCTGTCTTTCTGCCTGTCTGTCTGATAGCACTAAGAAGCAGTAGAGCATGAGGCAGTATGCTGGTTTCGATCACAGGCAACTGTAGGGCGCTACGAGAAGAGTCACGTTTACCACAAAATCTACAGATCACTGAGGTGCTCCGGAAAAAGCAACAGTGACCAGAGACAGCAAGACCTCTTGCTTCCGCCACACAGCAAGATACCCACTGTCAACTTTTGAGAGTAGTGCTTCCGGTGTTTCAACCTGTCAGCGTATAACTAGCAAAGCTGTATTGAAGACATGACTTATAGTTACTGTTAGAAAGCAAACGACCTTGAGTGTTGGTCCTCCCCTTCCACCTTGCTTGAGGTGGGGTTTCTTGCTGGTGAATGAATACTTCAGGATATGTGACCTGGAAGCTCCTGGGCACTCTCCCGTTTTCACACTGGGGATGACAAGCCCTTGCTCCTGCATATGGCTTTATGGGGAGCCTGGGAATTAAAATTCAATTTCTCATGCATTTTCTATAGTAAGTGCTTGCTGAGCCATCTCTCCAAACCACAGCTCCTTTTTGGAAAAAGTCTTGTATGACATCTGTTGCATGGTTATATAGTTCTATAGTGGATGTTTCACACACACACACACACACACACACACACACACACACATACACACACACAAACACTTATATAATTACCTATTCCATTGACTTTTAAATGCATACTTAAGGGGCTGGACTTACGATGTGACAGTTAAGAACCCCAACAGCTCTTCCAGGGGACCTGATTTCAGTTCCCAGCACCCGCAGTGTACTCACAACCATCTGTGATTTCAGTTCCAGGGGATTTGATGTTCTCTTCTGGATTCTGTGGGTATCAGGGATGCAAATGGTTAACAGGCACACCTGCAGATGAAAACCTATGGAATAAAATAAGAAATCAGTGGGTGCCAGAGGATAAATGACAGAGGAAGAAACAGACAGTGTGGCAGGATGTGTTATCCCAATCTGACGGTGGGGGTGGGGGTGCTCCTGACTTACCTGCTTTCCCATTAGATGCTTGTCAGGTCCTGAGGAAGTTTTGGCCAGATTGCCTTATTTGAAAAGCCTTAATTAGCACAACTCAGTCCGGGAAAGGTGCAATGGGAAGATGGGGTGCATGTTTCCCCGTTTTCTGCCTCCTTGTTATTTCCGCTAAAATTAATCGGGGGTATGAGTGATTCATTCAATCATCCCTCTAAAAATTTAACTAGAAAATAATGTCATTTGCCCTTAATTTGCTGCACGCTCTTTGAGTTTCGGGGGGGATATGCGGGCGGCTTTCAGCCGGGTGCGTCCGGTTTCCAGATGAAATGAGGAAAGCTTCCAAACGGGATCTGAGTGATGTGGCAGCTAAGCCGGGGATTGTGGGAAGCCAAACACTAGTGTACTTTAATCAGACCCTGACTAGGGGAGCAAAGATACCCCGAGATTCAGGGGAACAGAGGAGAATGGATCTGTCCTGGGGTTAGTGTTTTGGTTTCCTAAGATTGCAGTCACAGGGAACCTAACTCTGTTCTTTCCTAGTAATGACCTTTGCCCTCCTACTGGCCTGCTTCTGAAGTAGCCAGCCTTGGCCTCTTTGTTAGGAAATCTAAGCTCTCTGGATACCTGTTGTGCTGTAAAGCCCTGGCAACTGCATCCACAGCAGAGCCATTGGGGGACCATTCCAGTCAGAGCTGACAGTCTTGACTAGATCATCTCAGTTACCCTGATCCCAGAGTTCATCGGGATGAGGCTGTGGGTCGGATGGTAGGAACAATTATCGAGGTAGGCCGGCTTGGCAACCCTCTGTATTCTGAGGAACGCTGAAAAGGTCAGGCCACAGTGAGCACACCACTCAACTCTGCAAACCCTGGAAATGGCCAGTCAAGCCTGCTCTCTTGCAGACAGACTTGGGTCCTTCTGTCTTCTGAAGTGCCGCCCTGCCTTCTTGGTTGTCACACTCAGTCAGACTTCCCGTCCACACTTCCCGTGGTGAGGTGTTATCTAATCTGGATGAGGAAGTGAATAGTGTTCTGTTGCTGCACAGCAAGATAGCAGTCAGGTGCCACAGAGCAGTACACACGTCTGCTCATTGGAAATGGTGGGCGGAGCCCAGGGCACCATCTCAGTTTGAGTGGGTCTGGGCTTTGGGCTTAGCTTAGTGGGATCCCTCGGCCTCTGTTTCTGCTCAGACTGTTGTATGTTGTCAGTTAGGGCAACAGTCTCATTTGTGAGACTCGGGAAGAGGTGACACCTAACACGGTCATTGCGGGGTGTTGTCTCCTGTAGGTGTCCAGTTTGGAGCCTCAGATACTTACCAGTGAAGTGATGACAGCTCTTTGTCACCCAGATATCTACCATGCAGCCACTTTGCTCATCAAATTCGGCAATAGAGTGTTCTTGCAAAGTAGATGTCACAGTCCCACCGGGGGTAGAGGTGGCAATGCCACCCCATTTTCCTGACACACTCTATTCCAGATTCCGTGCCGCACCCACAGTCATGGAGAGATTGACTATACACAGGAATGGATGTCAGGAACAGGAGGCAGCAGGACCACCTTAGCATCTGCCTCATGCTCTACTATTACATGCTTTGATTCTCTTCCTTGTATGGTTCCCATTTGGTGGGCTAGTAAGTTTACACACTTCTCAAGGCCCTGCTTGGTTCTCTGGCTCACTAGTGACATCCTTAATGCTGTTTATCCAGCCTCCAGGGACTGTACCTGGATTTTCTCTAAGCACTGTAAAAAAGCATTCATTCATTTCTCTCAATCACTTCTTCATTCATAAATATTTACTGAGGACCTATTAGGTTGTATTAAGTCATACAGATTATGATGTCAGATCAACAGTGCGTCCCAAGGTCCCTTGAGCCCTATACTGGAAGAGACTGCTTTATTCACGGTTTTGACCTGGAAGAAGAAAACCTGAGAAGTGCAATGTTCAAACCAACCCGGATCATTTGCCTGCAGCAAGGGGGGGGGGAGGCTTGATGTTATTGGAGCCTGGAATTCTGGGCAGTTTTGTCTGGTTCCAACTTCCGTACACCTCTCTACACGGTCTTGAAGTGTTACAGTCCATCTGCTCGGTGTTTTCAAGTCTGACTCGTTTCCAAATCTTCCTCAGTGTCGGAGCCCCTCCCCTGGAGCAACTACTCACATTAAAAAAAAGAATAAAGAAGAGGAGGTCTGGGAGGTTGGCTCCACCTTCAAAGTGTTTGACTTGCAAGCTTGATGTTCGAAGGTCTATCCCCAGAACCACACTCAAAACCAGCGCTGGCACAAGCTTGGAATCCACTGCTGGGGAGGCAGACAGGTGGAGCCCTAAGACTTGCTGGCCAGCCAGCCTAGCATAATTATCATGGTCCAGGCCAGTGAAAGAAGGAGTCTTAGATAAATAGTCACATGTGCTGGAGAACATCTTCTAACCTCCACACCCATGTGCATGCATGTACATCTGCACACTCACGAGAGAACCCTCACACACACGGCTACAGGTGCACACCTCCAAACGGGATTAAATGTGGAGTACGGTGTTTAGGAGTTTTGATGCCACGTGCCGTGCTGTTCTTTCCCGTCCTCATGTTTTCGGATCCAATGCATCATCGTTTGTGACTTACTGCCAGCTGCCATGATGGGGAAGCGGCAGAGAGCTCCTGGGATAACTGGGGACCTCCCGGCCACAGCCCGCTACTTTGCCAGGACTGTGTCTCAGCTGAAGTCTAATTTTGGAATGAGGAGTGGCAGCCTGTGGGACGCTCTTCATGCCAGAAGGAGTCCGGTCATTCCAGAATTTCCTTCAAGTCCTGAGTCCCGGGGCGGAAGTGGTCTGCCACTTAGCAGAGCCTTTTAGGAACCTCAGAGCGGACTCAGTTGAGGGTGGCATTAAGTCCCCGTGTTGTTGGTTTCTCCCACACAAGCTGAATTCTGATGACACACAGGCTCGAGCCTGAAGTTGGGAATGCCTTTTTTCATGCTTTTTTTTTTTTTTTAATTAATTTTGTGTTTTCTTTAATGGATCGATTTATGGCCAAATGGAATTTGTGAAATAATTTTAAAAAAATAAATAAATGTAAGGAACTGAAGTGATTTCTTTCATAACTCTTGAAACCGAATCAATTCATATCTGGTAAAATTGTAAAAGCATTTTGATACACATGTGTATATCTGTGTGTGTGTGTGTGTGTGTGTGTGTGTGTGTGTAATAGAGGCAAGGCAGCTTTTAAAACTCATGGTTGGCATTCTAGACCCTGAAGTGTATGCTGAGGCGCAGGTTTTTGTGTGAGAAGCCTTTCCTTGTGCTTTGTGCTATGCTCCTGTCCTTGCCTTGCCCCTCCCCTCCTCAGACTGGATCTACCCCTTTTATTTATGGATCCTGGTTAACTGTGTTAACTTTAACACACTGCCTAAAGCAATTATCACCTTTTTTCTTTTCCTCTCCCAAATTAAAATCTTTTTATATCCTGACATACTAATTATACGAGAAACTGTTTAGAATTTCCGCCAACTACCTGCGGAGCAGTGTGATGAAGATGTCTTGAGGAGAACAGGCCATAAAACTTGAAAAACAAATCTTCTGCGTCTATATGCAGATGTGGTGGCTTGCATGTGGGACTCCGTACCGTGGAGGCTTGTGGACAAGGCCCAGGAGTTGAGGTCAGCCTAGGGCTAGCTCATGAGTTCAAAACCAGCCTAAGCAGCATAGTGAGACTGCTTCAACCGAAATGTGCCACATCTTAGAGAAGGAGCTAGGATTGGAAACTGTGTGAAGCGGGTGATCCCGGGCTGCAGGAGAAATCTTCCTAAGCATCATCAAGTAGGAAAGCCAGGAGGAAGAACTCCTCTGTGGTTTCTGCCTTGATTTCCCCTCAGTGACGCTGTGTGACCTGGAAGTACAAGCCAGACAACTCCTTTCTTTTCCACAGATTGCTTCAGTTCAGCTCCTTTATTACAGCAACAGAAAGGCAATGGAAATGCTATTCATAAAATACCCGAGGGAAATGGCCAGGGGTGCACGGTGCTGTGTCAAAGGTGAGAGCATCTGCCTGGAGCAAGCTATGTCTGAGCTGAGTTTTAGGAGATCCGTGTGTTAGCTTCCTGCCTCGACCTCGTGCGAAGGATAGTGTACGTGACAGTCATTGAGAACTTACTGTGTGTATTCTGGGAATTAGGCATCCATTACCATTAGATCTCCAACGTGGCCACAGATATAGGTGGTATCATACACTGTTAGGCCTCAGGAGAGTTGAAGTGTGGACACAGATCTCGGGAGTGATGGAGCCAGGATTTAAACTTAGTGCCCATGATTTCCAGCAAACTCATGAGGCCCTGTTGTGTGTGTACTTGGCTAAAGTTTAAAAAAAAAAAAACAAGACACACAAGTTCACACAAATTCCTTAGAAATTAGCTATAGATATGAGGAACTACCCCATGTTTAAAAGTAAATGTCTAAGGGACTATAGAGATAGTTAAAGACGCTGCTGCTCTTCGGAGAGGACCTGGGCTCAGTCCTCAGCCCTTTGGGGTAGCTTACAACCTTCTGAATCTCTAGTTCCTGGGGATCCTATGCCATCTTATGGCCTCCGTGGGTACTGTAGACACTCAGTGCAGATGCATTCAGGCAAACACTCATATACATAAAATGAAATAAAAATCCAATGAATTTTAAAAAGATTAAACACTTAAGACAGGGAAGTTTGTTGATTCAGATATGCTAGATGCTGATGAAACTTTTGGTCCTTACGTAATTTTGCTGTGACTCTTGTGGATGAAGCCTGCCTTGTGGAGGTCTTCCTTTTTGGTCCTCATAGTATCCTAAGGAACAGACACAGCATCACACTTTAACTGGAGGTTCCCTTGATCCACACTGTAAATGCCCATCATGTTCCTGTCTAGCTCACCCGCACTTCTCTAGCAAAAGAAACACTGTTACCAGTGGAGTGTAACTTTGTAGACTCAAACCTGACACTTGGTGCTTGAGAAGAGAGCAGGTGCCATCTTGGAAGCCTGGGGGTGACAGGACAAACCCCAGGACCAGTCCTTAGCCTTTGGGCTTTGAGCTTGTTTGAGAGCAGAGGCCTGTGGGTGCATTGGATAGATCACCTAGACAACGGCCAGTAGTATGGCTTCTCTAATCTCAGTCATGGTCAAGCTCAGGATGGTAATGTTGGTGAGGACATAGTAAAAATCAACCCCTGAAATTTATTTTTTGCGAGGCATCAGCATTAAAGATTTCTTTGCAAACTTCTCTAAAGGACCAGATCATGAATATTTCAGGTTTCAAGAGCTGTAAGCTGACTCTCTTGCTGACATTTCTTTGTATAGGCCCTCTTTTTCCTTTTCATTTCATTCTAAATTTAAATTAATTAATTTATCACGTTTGGGGAATGCGCTTGCCACAACATTCCTATAGAGGTCAAGTTACTGGCATTGGATCCCTTACCATGTGAACCCCAGGGAATAGTCTCTGGTAAGCAGGTTTTACGGCAAGCCCCTTTACCCGCTGCCCCATCTAGTTGCCCCATTTAACATGGAATGTGTAGAATCTATTCTTGGGATACTGGAGTTTCTCTTGCATGGGTATAAATAGATCCCTCACTTGACCTCAGCTCTCAACCATAGCTCTCGGGCATTCAATACAAACGCACTTATTCAATAACCCTTCCTCTGCAACCCATGTCTCTCCTGCTAAGAATTTACCAAAAGCAAAAGTGCACGACTCAAGCACCCATTAGTTAAATCTGAGGCCCTGCAGAAGTTAATCAGAATTCATTGCTCGAGAGACACCAAAGGCATCATTTTAGGGGTATCATTCTGAAGACGGCCTAGCTTATGAAAAGGCTTTGTCTTGCTTAGCTTTGGGCCATGGCTGATTGCTAAGACGCTGTGGACAGGGCCTTTGAAGTTAGAGCTACGGTGGTTGTCATTAATATTAAGGTTTCAACATTCTGGGGTGATCCAGTTCAGCGTATCTGAAGAACTGGAAGTTGGCCACTTAATGGATTTCTAGCCAAGTATTTGCCAGTCTGTCCAAGCATGAAATGCAAGTTCTGCTCCAACCATGTCGCCATCCTGGAATGTGAAGTGTTATCTTCTGGCTTCAGTACAAAAGTTGAGAAAGCACGGATTAATGTCTCAAGTGACAGGCCAGGAACCAGGTTAAGATTGCCGAAGACCACGCAGAGGTCCTGCGAGCTGACATATACAAGCCTCTTCTGTTTGGTTTGCCAGCTATAGGCGGAGATACTACTATTTTTTATTAGAATTGCTTCTAGTGTTTATACTGGTGAAGTCTTTAAGAAGCAGAGATTGCTACATTTTACAGGCTAAGTATCTGATGAATACTGGGCCTGTCTGAGCTGGGACTTCACAGACTTTAAATGTCACTGAAGTGGAGAATGATCTTTGGCTTTTCACTGTCCTGCTATTTATTGTTGCTTCAATAACCTGGATCTTTTGCTTACATAAGCAACATGCTTGACCCCTCATTCAAATTTATAACTCTTTGTTTAGGGGGTCCAATTCTGGTTGTGTATGTGTGCGCGCGCATGCGCGTCTGTGTGTGTGTGTGTGAACAGTAGCTTGATCAAGGACTGCAGTCAGCTGGACATTCTTCTTTGGGAGAGAAAATGGGGCTTTTGTAGCTTTGAGGCCCCACACAACACTGTGCGATAAGCTTCTAAAGGCTTTACTAGGTCTGATCAAAATGCTGGCTGCAGAAATTGTTTTATAAGTGGAAATACCTTTGAGAACTGACTCCATCAAGAAAAGGGTTGGGGCGGTGGTAGAGAAATGGTACAATGGTTAAGAGCACTTGTTCTTCCAGAGGACTCAAGTTCAAGTCTTGGAATGTCTGTGGTGGCTTACAGTCATCTATACATTAGTGCCAGGGGACCTCTATGGGCACAAGGGACACATGTGGTGTACAGACATACATGCAAGCAAAACATTCACATGTATAAAATATATTTAAAATATATTTAAAAAGAAGCTGGCTAGGTTGAGGAGGTGGCCCAACCAGTGGAGAAATACATGACCATAAGGAATACATTTAGATGGCCAGAACCCATGTAAAAGCCAGATGGGCATGGCGGCCTGCCTGTGAACTCAGTGCACAGGTGTTGGAGAAGAGGATGCTGGCTATCTAGACTATCTAGAATTGTCAAGCTATATGCTCTCTGAAAGACTCTATCTTAATATCTGAGGTGGTTAAGGAAGACACTTGGTGTCAACTGTGGGTTTCCATATGTAGGTACACATACATATATATGTGGCTACACACAGAAGTCTATACATGCACATGTACAAAAAGAAGAATAAAGTTGGCCAGGTATTGAATAGGCTCAAAACAAAAATAAAGGGTCTTGAGAATAAAGTATCAGGGTTTTCAAGATGGCGGCATCTGAGCATCAAATCAAGCCTGGAGCCCTATGCTTTCTGTGCGCACAATGTCAGCTCCAATGGAAAGTGCTCCCTATACAATAAGATGTTTATAAATACAATACGGGCAGACGACAAACGCGAGTCTGTAGTTCCTCTAAGCTATGGGTTTTCTTTGAGTAGTTGTTTTAGTCATTAGGGGGAAATTAGAATAACTGGAGTCAATGTTGGTTGTCAACATGTGTGATTCAAAGTGCAGCCAGTGGAGAGAGGGTCCTGGGACTTTATTAACATCCTATAATACCCTGGACTAAGAAGAGCCTGGTCCAAGAGCCCAAGGTTCACACCAAAGGTAAAAAACCAGGACCTTAAGATAGGTTCTTCTCCAAGGGTCTTAGCTTCTGATGGGCCAGTGCATCTGAAATAGAGGGCCGTTTCTACCCTATGTGACTGGCCTGTCCAATGTCCGCTGTGCGTAGTTGCGTAGGTCATGTGACTTGGTATGTGTAACGCACTGGCAGGAGATTCCACAAATGTGCTCACTCTATTCTAGAGCCTCTTCTCCTTACACGAACTGGTGGGAGCTGGGCCAGAAGACAGACACTCTGCTTGAAGCTCGGGCTGCTGGACAGAAACAGGCAACTCGGGAATTTGGCTGATGGGCTGTGTGGTTTGGTCCTTTGATGGAGGTGTTACTTTATCAAAGGGTAGCAAGAGCATGCTTTCATCTACGAAGAGGTCTTGGTTGTGGGGCAGAAGCAGGGACAGGCTCCTGACAGGGACTCCACAGATATGCACGCTTATACCTGCTTTGCATATCAAAATGCATCCAAGCAGCAAACCACTGCAGAAGGGTCCATCTGTTACAGGCAACCCTTCGGCTAGCCCGTCACTCCATGCTGAACTCAGCCCCAGGGTGAAGACGTGAAATTGAGTTACCTCTTCTTTGCTGGGATGTGTTTGGATATCTACTTCTACTCAGCACGGTCCCAGAATGGAAAGAAAGGGTCAGTGTGGTTGTGTGTCAAGGCCAAAGGCCAAGGCTGGGTGTCATTCCTTGGGAGTTCTCATTTTGTTTTCTACAACAGACTCTTCACTAGCTCACTGATTAGGTGGGCTGGCTGGCCAGCAACCTCCTGATCCTCCTGTCTCTGCCTCCCCAGCACTAGGATTTTTGCTTTATGCATTAACTATTAAGATTTTATCATATTTTAAAGGTGGTGTGTGTGTGTGTGTGTGTTGTGTGTACGGCCATGTGTGCAAGTGCTTCTTAGAGACAAGAGGAGGGCATTGGATTCCCAGAAGAGAGAGCTCTAGGTAGCTATGAGCCACCGGAGAACCAAACTCTGGTCTTCTCCAAGGGCAGTTCCTGCTTTTAATCACGGAGCCATCCTTCCAGCCCTCATATATACGTTAAAAGTCTACCTTGGGAAAGGCAGCTGGTGCACACGCCCACAAACCTCTGATTGCCAGGGTCATGGCTGCACTTGTCTGTGTAACCACACGGCTAAAAGGTTTTTAGGACAGGCAAAATATTACATTAGAGGCAAAAAACAAAAACAAAACTGTCAAAAACCAGTTATCAAACTCCCTACCTCCCTGCCCCCACAATGCCCACACACGAGGTTCAGGTTCCAAGCAGGTCTGCTTTAAAAGGCATGGGATGCCGAGTTCCTAATGATGCCTCCTAGCAAGGGCAGGAGGAAAGTTTCCTCAGTAAGAAGACATACAGTTGCCCAAAACGAAGGGAGCAATGGCTTTGTTTTCTGCGTGCAGTTTAGGACTCATATGGCTCTGAATAACTTGATGTGAATCACTTTCATTCCCCATGAAAATAACCATTGGAGAGCATCTGGTGCATGGCAGAGAGCTACACTTGGCAGTTTGGCCCCAAATGGTGGATTTTGCAAGCAGTCTGCTTGTCAAAGCTGTAAGGCACAATGGAGAATTGTTCCAGCCAGCTTCCTGCTCACCAAGTCCTGTGTCCTTTGCATGATTTCTCTTAGCAGGAAATAAATCAGCCTGCCTGTCTCCTTTCCTCCCTCTTTTCTCCCCTCTTTCCTTTCCTCCTTTTCTTCCTCCCTTCCTCCTTCTTTATTCCTTCCTTCCCTCCTTTTTCCTCCCTTTTTCCCATCCTCTCTTTCTCTCTTCCTCCTTTCCTTCCTCCCTTTCTTTCTCCCTCCCTTTTCCTTCCTTCTTCCTTTTATCTCTTTCTTTCCCTTCCCCCTTTCCTTTTTCCTTTCCTCCCTCCCTCCCTCCCTCCCTCCCTCCCTCCCTCCCTCCCTCCCTACCTTCCTTCCTTCCTTCCTTCCTTCCTTTCTCCTTTTCTCTTTCTTTTGTTCCCTCCTTTTTTTCTGTCTCTCTCTTTCTTCTCTGAGCATATGCGTATACCTTCATGGGTATATGTATTCTCGTGTCTGGGCAGCATGTGTGTGAGCATCTGGGTGGAGGCCAGGTGTTGATCTTGAATACTATTCCTTAGGCACTGTTTATCTTGGTCAATTTTTGTTATTGCTTTGTTTGAGGCAGGGTTTCTTCACTGGCCTGGAGCTCAGTCTGCAGATGATAGAATAGTTCTCTTCCGATGACTGCTCAGTCTGCAGATGAGTTCACATTTGATCAGTTCATTCACAAAGCATTTAAGATCTACTTACTTTTAAGTGCCTGTGTGCCTGGTATCCTGAAAGGCACAAGCATGCTTGAGAGGCCTTTGCTCTCAGGAAGGAGAATGTTGCTCAGTGGAGAACACAGCCTTCTTTGTAGACAAAGCAGTGCCGATGTGGAAACAGACCGTGGTGTGGCTGAAGCTGGGCTCGCAACTGAGTCTTGAACATAGAGGAACAGAAAAATGGTCTTTTGTTCAAAGTCAGGCTTCCAGCCCTAGGGCAGTGCCTGCCTGGAGTCCAGAGATGCATGCAGTAAGTGGATGAATGACTGCAGAACTCAGACTGCAGAATTCTCCCCTAGAGACGGAGGGAGAAGGCTGATGGGCAGAACTGTGCACGGAACACTGAGTTGGACGGTTAGGTTGGACCGAGTGGTCATTCGAGCCAGAGAAAGCAGCTCCAATGGGCTCTCTGCTCAGAGTCCCCAAGCTTTCTCTCCTTCTCCATTTTCTCAACT